>NC_091981.1:7917661-8217661 GCF_044704955.1 Pristiophorus japonicus
GCCGGCCGACAAAGAGCTACCCAGCCTAATCCCACTTTCCAGCTCTCAGTCCGTAGCCCTGTAGGTTACGGCACTTCAGGTGCACATCCAAGTACTTTTTAAATGCGATGAGGGTTTCTGCCTCTACCACCCTTTCATAGAAACATAGAAATTAGGAGCAGGAGTAGGCCGTTTGGCCCTTCGAGCCTGCACCGCCATTCAATATGATCATGGCTGATCATGAAACTTCAGAACCCCATTCCTGCTTCTCTCCATACCCCTTGATCCCTTTAGCTGTAAGGGCCACATCTAACTCCCTTTTGAATATATCTAACTAACTGGCCTCAACAACTTTCTGTGGTAGAGAATTCCACAGGTTCACCACTCTCTGGGTGAAGAAGTTTCTCCTCATCCCGGTCCTAAATGGCTTACCCCTTATCCCTAGACTGTGACCCCTGGTTCTGGACTTCCCCAACATCGGGAACATTCGGGCTGTGAGTTCCAGACCCCCATCACCCTCGAGGTGAAGAAATTTCCCCTCGACTGCCCTCTAAACCGCCTGCCAATTAAATCTATGCCCCCTTGTTATTGGCCTCTCTATATTAAGGGAAACAGGTCCTTCCTATCCACTCTAGCTCGGCCCTTCATAATTTTATACACAATTATGTCTCCCCTCAGCCTCCTCTGTTCCAAAGAAAACAAACCCAGCCTATCCAATCTTTCCTTATAGCCAAAATTCTCCAGTCCCAGCAATTGTACACGGTCTATTGATTGTATACGGTTTAATTGGTGCAGGTGTTGTTGATTTTGGGGAGCTCCCCTCCCCCGCCCCCGGCCACAGAGAAATCGATCACTTTCTGAATCAATTGTTACTGTTCATAGCGAAATTTTGTTCAAATGCGTTCTCATCCGACGAGCAAATGGTGTTCGGAAGCAGTACTTTCCCTATAATCAGTGATTACTACCCTGCCTGTGTTGCTTCAAATGGCCCTCGCCTTTAATCCCCGACACGTGGCTGGTAAATCAGGGATGAGGTTACAGAGAGATCCGATGCATTAGTTGGCAGTGGCTTTCTGTGCAGTAGACTAATCCAGTTGTAGAAAGGGTTTATCTGAATGTCAGCTGAACTCATGGAACATTTGCCGTGATGCTCTGTTCAGTCTGCTTAGCCCTGTCTTTTTTAAAAAATTTATTCACGGAAAGCACTATTCATGTTCTTCATATTATTCGTAGAGAAGAGCAGGGGGAGTTATCCCTGGTATTCCGGGACCAATATTTACCCCATAACTAACATCCACTAAAACCGATTATTCGCTCATTATCACATTACTGTCTGTGGGAGCTTGCTGTGCGCAAATTGGCTGCCGCGTTTCCCACATTACAACAGTGACTACACCTCAAAACGTACTTCATTGGCTGTAAAGCGCTTTGAGATGTCCGGTGGGTGTGAAAGGTGCTATATAAATGCAAGTCTTTCTTCTTTCTGTCACTGCTCCGGACTCAACTGGAGTTTAAAAAAAATTCATTGACGGGATGTGGGCGTCGCTGGCAAGGCCGGCATTTATTGCCCATCCCTAATTGCCCCTTGAGAAGGTGGTGGTGAGCCGCCTTCTTGAACCGCTGCAGTCCGTGTGGTGAAGGTGCTCCCACAGTGCTGTTAGGGAGAGAGTTCCAGGATTGTGACCCAGCGACGATGAAGGAACGGCCGATATATTTCCAAGTCAGGATGGTGTGTGACTGGGAGGGGAACGTGGAGGTGGTGGTGTTCCCTTGCGCCTGCTGCCCTTGTCCTTCTAGGCGGTAGAAGTCGCGGGTTTGGGAGGTGCTGCCGAAGAGGCCTTGGCGGGTTGCTGCAGCTCGAATGACTGCCTTTTGGTTGACTGAGTTTGTCATCATTCTGGGTCTCTTTTTTTTTTTCTTCCTGTCGAATTTTGTCCCTAATCAGCACGCTTATTGCTTAATGGGTGAAGAGATGGTAGAGGAACTGAATTCCACAGAGCGAGAGTTTGAAATTCTTGGCTGTTGTTTATCGATTGTCGATAAAGTGGACTTCAACTTCAACCTGGATCTCGCATGCTTCAGCTAAGCTCAGGGCCGTGGAGTTGAACCGCCAAGAAAGGACCAGCGTGCGAGGAAGGACCAGCGTGCGAGGAAGGGCGAATTGGGTTGGGGCTATAAATAGAGCTGGAGCGCTGGGCCCTGGAACATGGTGGGCGAAGGTGCAGCGAATGAGGGTACCGGGCCCAGAAGAGCCGAGGGCCCAGGGGCAGCACGGGCCCAGCCCACACTGCGATATGTGCGCGCACTAGGCCCGTGCAGCAGAGCAGGTCTCCAGTCGTCCTGGTTAACCCTTGCCACTGGACCAAGATCTCGCTCTGTCAAGCCCGTGTGGTGGCTGGTGTGCAACGGTCACCCCACGTTAAAACAATCCACCCACAGGGCATCTTCCACCCTCTCAATTGGAGTTCAGGACTGGAACATCGGGTCCTTCATTGAAACATCTGTGAACTCCTGTGGAAGCAAGTCATCCTCGGTCGAGGGACCACCTATGATGATGATAAAGCAAATGTTTCTGAAGGACACAACAACAAATTATATAAAAGGAAGGTCTTATTTATGGGAAAGAAAAAACTTGTATTGTACTCCTCGTACCTCAGGCAGTTTCGCTTCTCCATTGGGAAGCTTGGCTATTTAGAGAGTTTTGGATTGCAGCTTTGTGCTCTTCCCCCACTCACACCAAACAAAGTCACTTAATCTTTGCTGCATTGTTCCACGACTGTGTCAGTTCATAGAACGACACAGCGCAGGAGGAGGCCATTTGGCCCATCGTGCCTGTGCCAGCTCTTTGAAAGAGCGATCCGATTAGTCCCACTCCCATAAGAAACAGGAGCAGGAGTAGGCCATATGGCCCCTCGAGCCTGCTCCGCCATTTAATACGATCATGGCTGATCTGATCATGGACTCAGGTCCAATTCCCTGCCCGCTCCCCATAACCCCTTATCCCCTTATCGGTTAAGAAACTGTCTATCTCCGCCTTGAATTTATTCAATGTCCCGGCTTCCACAGCTCTCTGAGGCAGCAAATTCCACAGATTTACAACGCTCAGAGAAGAAATTCCTCCTCATCTGTTTTAAATGGGCGGCCCCTTATTCTAAGAGCATGCCCTCTAGTTCTAGTCTCCCCCATCAGTGGAAACATCCTATCTGCATCCACCTTGTCAACCCCCTCATAATCTTATACATTTCGATAAGATCACCTCTCATTCTTCTGAACTCCAATGAGTAGAGGCCCAACCTACTCAACCTTTCCTCATGTCAACCCCCTCATCCCCGGAATCAACCTAGTGAACCTTCTCTGAACTGTCTCCAAAGCAAGTATATCCTTTCGTAAATATGGAAACCAAAACTGCACGCAATATTCCAGGTGTAGCCTCACCAATACCCTGTATAACTGCAGCAAGACTTCCCTGCTTTTATACTCCATCCCCTTTGCAATAAAGGCCAAGATTCCATTGGCCTTCCTGATCACTTGCTGTACCTGCATACTATCCTTTTGTGTTTCATGTACAAGTACCCCCAGGTCCCGCTGTACTGCGGCACTTTGTAATCTTTCTCCATTTAAATAATAACTTGCTCTTTAATTTTTTTTTGCCAAAGTGCATGACCTCACACTTTCCGACATTATACTCCATCTGCCAAATTTTTGCCCACTCACTTGGCCTGTCTAGGTCCTTTTGCAGATTTTGTGTGTCCTCCTCACACATTGCTTTTCCTCCCATCTTTGTATCGTCAGCAAACTTGGCTACGTTACACTCAGTCCTCCTTCCCCCCCCCCCTGCTCTTTGCTCTTTCCCCGCAGCCCTGTAAAATGTTCCCCTCCGATTCCCTCTTTGAAAGTAGTTATTAAATCTGCTGCTTAATTTTTTTTCCCCTCAAGTCGCCTCTGGTTCTTTTGACGATCTCCTGCCTTGATCGGGCAGTGGACACCGATTTCAATCGCCGCCTTCAAAGGGGAATGGGATAAATACTCGGAAGGAGAAGAAAATTCCAGGGCCTATGGGGAAAGAGCGGAGGGGCGGGCGTGGGACTGGGATTGCTCTTCGAGAGAGCCGGTGCAGACTCGATGGGCCGAATGGCCTCTTGCGCTGAACTATTCTATGAAACTCAATGCAAGCTCTGAACTCGGGCAAAGCATTGAGTAAGTTGCCGTTATTTTTCATTGAGGCAGAGTTTGAATGGTTACTCCGTTCCAATCATTTTGAACTGGTATATTGACTTCCTCCGATAATAAACGTGCTGTAGGTTAATTGCTTCTGGTTTTATTTCACATTTCATAAAACAGTTTTCTTTCTGCAACGATATTGAATTTTCAATAGAGTGTCGACATTAAAAATGGTGCTGTGACCTACTCATGATGCTGTGTTTATATAGCAATGTAATCCATCCCCATGAATACTGACAATACCTTGTCTGTCTCTCACAGGATCTACGCGAAGTCTGGTTGAATTATCCACTTCATCCTTTGCAAGTAAGAGCCCGTTCCCATCATGCTTTACTTCGCAGCCTGCTTATCAGGGCTGGACGATCGACCTGTTTATATTTTGCCACTAACCGATATTTGATGTATATACTGCTGTGCAGTTTTGTGCAATGACTTCTGCTTCATTTACTATTCTGTTCCGCAAAATAGAGTTGATCCAAAACTCGCACCGAGTCCCGCTCACCCAATCACTCCCTGTGCTCGCTGACCCGTGTCGTAACTCGCACCGAGTCCCGCTCACCCAATCACTCCCTGTGCTCGCTGCCCCGTGTCCTAACTCGCACCGAGTCCCGCTCACCCATCACCCCCTGTGCTCGCTGACCCGTGTCCTAACTCGCACCGAGCCCCGCTCACCCATCACCCCCTGTGCTCGCTGACCGACATTGGCTCCCGTTAAACAACGCCTCGATTTTAAAATTCTCATCCTTATTTTCAAATCCCTCCATTGCCCTCGCCCCTCCCTATCTCTGTAATCTCCTCCAACCCCACAACCCCCCGAGATACCTGCGTCCTCTAATTCTGCCCTCCTGAACATCCCTGATTATAATCGCTCCACCATCGGTGGCCGTGCCTTCTGTTGCCTGGGCCCCAAGCTCTGGAACTCCCTCCCTAAACCTCTCCGCCTCTCTACCTCCCTTTCCCCCTTCAAGACGCTCCTTAATACGTAACTCTTTGACCATGGATGGGGGGGGGGGGGGGGGGGCGGAGGGGGGTGCTATGATGCTCTCGGTCCAGGGCCAGTGTACAGTGAAAGCTACTGACCGGGACGTGAACATTTCTGGTTTACATTCTTACAAGAAAAGTACCGACATTCTTTTTGAAATGTTGTGTTTGTTTTAGCCGTGCCAGCTGTGGCTCAGTGGGCAGCACCCTCGCCTCTGAGTCAGAAGGTTGTGGGTTCAAGTCCCACTCCAGGGACTCGAGCACAAAAATCTAGGCTGACACTCCCAGTGCAGTACTGAGGGAGTGTCGCACTGTCGGAGGGGCAGTACTGAGGGAGTGCTGCGCTGTCGGAGGGGCAGTACTGAGGGAGTGTCGCGCTGTCGGAGGGGCAGTACTGAGGGAGTGTCGCACTGTCGGAGGGGCAGTACTGAGGGAGTGTCGCGCTGTCGGAGGGGCAGTACTGAGGGAGTGTCGCACTGTCGGAGGGGCAGTACTGAGGGAGTGTCGCGCTGTCGGAGGGGCAGTACTGAGGGAGTGCTGCACTGTCAGAGGTGCCACCTTTTAGATGAGACGTTAAACCGAGGCCCCGTCTGCTCTCTCAGGTGGACATAAAAGATCCCACGGCACTATTTGGAAGAAGAGCAAGGGGAGTTATCCCTGGTGTCCTGGGGCCAATATTTATCCCTCAATCAACATCACTAAAACAGATTATCTGGTCATTATCACAATGCTGTTTGTGGGAGCTTGCTGTGCGCAAATTGGCTGCCGCGTTTCCCACATTACAACAGTGACTGCACTCCAACATTACTTCATTGGCTGTAACACGCATGGGACGTCTTGAGGTCCTGAAAGGCGCTATATAAATGCAAGTCTTTATTTCCTTCTATTTTGCACAGTGACATTTTCCATTATATTACTTTTTGGCTTTCTCATCTTTTAACTTCTCCGTTTTGTCCATTTACATAAGAAATAGGAGCAGGAGTAGGCCATACGGCCCCTCGAGCCTGCTCCGCCAGTCAATAAGATCATGGCTGATCCGATCATGGACTCAGCTCCACTTCCCCGCCCGCTCCCCATAACCCTTTACTCTCTTATTGCTTAAAAAAAAAAATCTGTCTATCTCCGCCTTAAATATATTCAATGACCCAGCCTCCACAGCTCTCTGGGGCAGAGAATTCCACAGATTTACAACCCTCCGAGAGAAGAAATTCCTCCTCATCTCCATTCAAATGGGCGACCCCTTATTCTGAAACTATGCCCCCCCCCCCTCCCCCCCACAGTTCGAGATTTCCCCCCCGAGGGGAAACATCCTCTCTGCATCTACCTTGCCAAGCCCCCCCCCACCTCAGTGTCTTATATTTCCCCTTTTCTTTTGCTGCCTGAGTCCTTTCTGGTTCTTTGCGCTCTTGTATTTTTTGGACCTGATCAGAATCGCCCTTTGGGAGGTGATTGTCTGCAGCTCCACGAGCAGGCCTGATTCTTGCCTGTCACTGAACAAGCAGAAGCCGTCACTTCAGCTGCAACACTGCAGGTTGCAGGAGCGGCCCGCAGGCCACTGAGTGGTGCTGTTCAGCGACGGAGAAAATGCACTGTCCCCTCTCACCACTCTATTACACGGTGCGAGTCTCGTCTGGATAATCCACTCGCATAACCCTCTTAGTCTTCAAAGGAAAGCTTCCTGTAGGTCACGACCAAAAAGGGGGCTCTTGAACTAATGAGATTTTTTTTTTGATTTCCCCCGACAACAAAAGACTCCTGAGGCCACTCAGTTGAAGAAAACAGTCCCGGTTTTAAGTACATCCCGCAGTCCGTGTTTGCGCAAAGTATTGTACAGGCGCGACATGCTGAGAGAGGAGTTAGCAAAGCATATGGGATCCTGGGCTTCATAAATAGAGACATTGGCCCAGAAATCCCGGCCTCACTGGGTCGGTACGGGCATGGGCGTGGTGTGTACGGGGCGTGTACGCGGCGCGTACGGGGTGTGTACAGGGTGAGTATGGGGTGAGTACGCAATGCGTATGGAGCGTGTACGGGGTGAGTACAGGGTGAGTACGTAGTGCGTACGGGGTGTGTACGGACCCTGGGAGGGGCATCGCGAAAGCCGGTTTTCAGCGCACAATGCTCACTGCCCCGTGTCCTAACTTGCACCGAGTCCCGCTCACCCATCACCCCCTGTGCTCGCTGCCCCGTGTCCTAACTCGCACCAAGTCCCGCTCACCCATCACCCCCTGTGCTCGCTGACCTACATTGGCTCCCGGTTAAGCAACGCCTCAATTTCAAAATTTTCATCCTTATTTATAAATCCCTCCATGGCCCTCGCCCCTCCCTATCTCTGTAATCTCCTCCAGTCTCACAACCCCCCGAGATATCTGCCCCCCTCTACTTCTGCCCTCTTGACCATCCCTGATTATAATCGCTCCACCATCGGTGGCCGTACCTTCTGTTGCCTGGGCCCCAAGCTCTGGAACTCCCTCCCTAAACCTCTCCGCCTCTCTACCTCTCTTTCCTCCTTTAAGACGCTCCTTAAAACCGACCTCTTTGACCCAGCTTTTGGTCACCTGAGCTAATTTCTACTTATACGGCTTGGTGTCAAAGCTTTGTCGCATAATACTCCTGTGAAGCGCTTTGGGACGTTTCACTACGTTACACAGCAGCCAACCTGCGCACAGCAAGCTCCCACTAACAAGCAATGTGATGACGACAGATAATCTGTTTTGGTGATGTTAATTAAGGGGTAAATATTGGCCAGGGATAAACTCACCTGTTCTTCTTTTGAAATAGTGCCATGGGATCTTTTACATCCACCTGAGAGAGCAAACAGGGTCTCGGTTTAACGTCTCATCCGAAAGGCGACACCTCCGACAGTGTGGCACTCCCTCAGTACTGTCCCTCCGACAGTGTGGCACTCCCTCAGTACTGCACTGGGAGTGTCAGCCTAGATTTGTTCCGGAGGGGCAATACTGAGGGAACGCCGCACTGTCGGAGGGGCAGTACTGAGGGAGCGCCGCACTGTCGGAGGGGCAGTACTGAGGGAGCGCCGCACTGTCGGAGGGGCAGTACTGAGGGAGCGCCGCACTGTCGGAGGGGCAGTACTGAGGGAGCGCCGCACTGTCGGAGGGGCAGTACTGAGGGAGCGCCGCACTGTCGGAGGGGCAGTACTGAGGGAGCGTCGCACTGTCAGCGGGGCAGTACTGAGGGAGCGCCGCACTGTCGGAGGGGCAGTACTGAGGGAGCGCCGCACTGTCGGAGGGGCAGTACTGAGGGAGCGCCGCACTGTCGGAGGGGCAGTATTGAGGGAGCGTCGCAATGTCGGAGGGGCAGTACTGAGGGAGTGCCGCACTGTCGGAGGGGCAGTACTGAGGGAGTGCCGCACTGTCGGAGGGGCAGTACTGAGGGAGCGCCGCACTGTCGGAGGGGCAGTACTGAGGGAGCGCCGCACTGTCGGAGGGGCAGTATTGAGGGAGCGTCGCAATGTCGGAGGGGCAGTACTGAGGGAGTGCCGCACTGTCGGAGGGGCAGTACTGAGGGAGTGCCGCACTGTCGGAGGGTCAGTACTGAGGGAGTGCCGCACTGTCGGAGGGGCAGTACTGAGGGAGCGCTGCACTGTCGGAGATGCCTTCTTTCGGATGAGACGTTAAACCGAAGTCATGTCTGTTCTCTCAGGTGGATGTAAAAGATCCCATGGCACTATTTTGAAGAAGAGCAGGGGGAGTTCTCCCCGGTGTCCTGGGGCCAATATTTATCCCTCAATCAACATCACTAAAACAGATTATCTGGGTCATTATCACATTGCTGTGTGTGGGAGCTTGCTGTGTGCAAATTGGCTGCCGCATTTCTCACATTACAACAGTGACTACACTTCAAAAAGTACTTCATTGGCTGTAAAGCGCTTCGCAACGTCTGGTGGACGTGAAAGGCGCTATAGAAATGAAAGTGTTTATTTATAAATAGATATGGAATTAGATCAGTTCTGTGGGGTTATGAAACAAAAATGAGATTGAAAGAATTAATATCTTGCCCCTTGCACTCAGCTCCAGGAATCAAACACAGATCGGCCCCTCATCGACACATCTCCCGTTCTCAAGAAGCTGACTGACTTTGAAGAAACAATTGGCGTGAATTTTATCCACATCCGTCTCTTGGCTCGAGCGTTCACCCTGCGTACAGTGGGCTTCAATCATCTCACTCTGTGAGTCCCGTCAATTCTCCACATTAAGTGCAATATATATTAAGTGATGGATCTTAAACCGGCTTAAGCTGCTGTATTTCCTCGCCCTGTATGCTTGTTTTCAGCTGAAGTGAGGTTTTTGCCGTGAGGCTTATCTCGGCTCAGCTTACTGCCAAAAATAATCCCTCAGCAATATTGTTCTTCATTTCAGTGCCCTTCACATTCCAGGATAGAAAACCAGCTTGCCTGGTTCTGGAAACATAGTGTGTGCCCAACACCCCACGCACGGGCACACACCTCCCCACCCACACACACGCCCGCACCCTCACATTCACAACCGCGCACCCTCACACACACTCGCCCTCAAGCACACACCACCCCGCACACACACACACGGGCACACTCACACAAACCGTCACACACAAGCCCACACCCTCACTCTCACACTCACACAGGCGCGCACACTCTCGCGCACGCACGCACACTCTCATACACACTCACACACATACACACCCTCTCACCCCCTCACACGCACACCCCCTCACACGCACACCCTCACACACGCACACCCTCACACACGCACACCCTCACACACGCACACCCTCACACACGCACACCCTCACACACGCACACACGCACACCCTCACACATGCACACACACACACACGTACACCCTCACACACACACACTCACGTACAACCCCACACACGTGTACACCCTCGCACACACACTCACAGCAGCCCCTCGAAGCGAGGATGACTTGCTTCCACGTAAAAAAGTTCACAGGTATTTCAATGAAGGACCTAATATTCCAGATCCCGAACTACATCCTGAAGGGTGGAAGATGCCTGTGCGTGGATTTTTTTAACGCGGGGTGACCCGTTGCACACCAGCCACCACACGGGGCTTGACAGAGCGAGGTCTTGGTCCAGTGGCAAGGGTTAACCAGGACGACTGGAGACCAGCTCTGCTGCACGGACCTAGTGTGGGCTGGCCCAGGTGTGCCCCTGGGCCCTCGCCTCTCCTGGGCCCCGATCACGTCTCTCTACAATCTCTCGCCGCTCCTGCTGTACCTGCCTGCGCTCCATTCAGCGACCTGGACCTTGATGACGTCACTCTTCGCCGCTGTAGCCCTCCTGCACCAGCTCGCGCTGCACCTTGCCGTGGTACACCGTCTCGCTGTCCAGGGGCCGCTCGCCGCTCCTATTAAGGCCCCGACCTGCCGCTGATGGTCACTCGCAGGTTGGGGCTGCCACGCTGCCTGGATAGAGTAGACAGGAAGGGACCGAGTTCCCTTAGCAGAGGGGTCACTAACCAAGGGGCATAGATTTAAAGTAATTGGTAAAAGGATTAGACGGGAAATGAAGAAACTTCTTTTCACCCAGAGGGTGGTGGGGGTCTGGAACTCACTGCCTGAAAGGGTGGTAGAGGCAGAAACCCTCACCACATTTAAAAAGTACTTGGATGTGCACCTGAAGTGTCGTAACCTACAGGGCTACGGACCGAGAGCTGGAAAGCGGGATTAGGCTAGGTAGCTCTTTGTCGGCCAGCGTGGACACCATGGGCCGAATGGCCTCCTTCCGTGTCGTAATCTTTCCTATCGTTCTATGAACTCCAGCCATGTTGCTATATCTCAGCCCAGGGGCATTAAACAATAAGTAAATGCAAGAGTTGCTGTATGCATATTTATTTGGGAAAATCAATGTCGTTTATGGTGCGGATCCATCAGAAAGCATATTTTCCATTTCTCAGTAATTTTGTTGAAATAGTAATAAATCATTTCGGGCTGCGATGTGTAACAGCGATGATGAATGCTGAGTGTTTATTCTGCTGCCAAATAGTCTTAATCGTGTCAGAATGAAGTCCAAACATTCTCTGCCCTGTACTTAACTGGACCAGTCACATAAATACTGTGGCCACAAGAGCGGGTCAGAGGCTGGGTATTCTGCGACGAGTATCTCACCTCCTGACTCCCCAAAGCCTTTCCACCATCTACAAGGCACAAGTCAGGAGTGTGATGGAACACTCTCCACTTGCCTGGATGAGTTGCAGCTCCAACAACACTCGAGAAGCTCGACACCATCCAGGACAAAGCAGCCGCTTGATTGGCCCCCCATCCACCACCTTCAACATTCACTCCCTCCACCACCGGCGCCCCCTGGCTGCAGTGTGTACCATCTACAAGATGCACTGCAGCAACTGGCCAAGGCTTCTTCGGCAGCACCTCCCAAACCCGCGACCTCTACCACCTAGAAGGACAAGGGCAGCAGGCGCAGGGGAACACCACCACCTCCACGTTCCCCTCTGAGTCACACACCATCCTGACTTGGAAATATATCGGCCGTTCCTTCATCGTCGCTGGGTCACAATCCTGGAACTCCCTCCCTAACAGCACTGTGGGAGCACCTTCACCACACGGGACTGCAGCAGTTCAAGAAGGCGGCTCACCACCACCTTCTCAAGGGGCAATAAATACCGGCCTTGCCAGCGACGCCCACATCCACGAATTACTGTTTTTTAAAAAAAAATGTGGTGACAGTTAGGTATTGTACACAACATAAAAAGTTTCTGTGAGAATTGTGGTTTGATACATTTAACAAGAGAGAATTGGAAAATGTCCCACCTTCTCGTTTGAAGGGCGCGAGTTAGATGGCCAGCTTCAGTTGACGTTTGACGTCAGTAACTGTCACTAGTTTTCAACCAAAGATAGAGCTGTCTCGTTTGAGAACACTGTCCACCAGTCTCCCAAAAAGCACACCTCATCTCTGACAATGTGAAGTAGTTTGGACAGCAGTGAATGCAGTTAACGGTCTCGTCCTACACCGGGGCCAAGTCTGCAAGTTGGTTTTGAAAGAAGATAGTTGGTGGGGTGGGGGGAGAATTTGAGGGGAAAAATCTGTATAAAACACTGGCTAGGCCACAGCTAGAGTACTGCGTGCAGTTCTGGTCACCACATTACAGGAAAAGATGTGATTGCACTGGAGAGGGTACAAAAGAGATTTAGGAGGATGTTGCCAGGACTGGAGAATTTTAGCGATAGGAAAGATTGGATAGCCTGGGGTTGTTTTCTTTAGAACAGAGAAGGCTGAGGGGAGACCTTATTGAGGTGTATAAAATTACGAGGGGCCTGGATAGAGTGGATAGGAAGGACCTATTTCCCTTAGCAGAGGGGTCAATAACCAGCGGGCATAGATTTAAAGTAATTGGTAGGAGGTTTAGAGGGGGTTTGAGGGGAAATTTCTTCACCCAGAGGGTGGTGGGGGTCTGGAACTCACTGCCTGAAAGGGTGGTAGAGGCAGAAACCTTCACCACATTTAAAAAGTACTTGGCTGTGCACCTGAAGTGCCGTAACCTGCAGGGCTACGGACCGAGAGCTGGAAAGTGGGATTAGGCTGGGTAGCTCTTGATTGGCCGGCGCAGACACGATGGGCTGAAATGGCCTCCTTCCGTGCTGTAAACATCTCTGATTGTATAAACCCATCCGTGATGACCAACGCACCAAGTGGATCCCTAATACGGAACTGTAAATGTGCCTTTACTTTTTAAAACTCAACTTCTGGTCTGGAATGTGAAACTCGAGCATCATCTGCTCTGGCCCTCACCTTTGACCCTAAAGGATTGACTTCGAAGCAACTCAACCTAAAATTCTTAAGGGTTTTGACGGGGTAGATGTTGAGAGGCTGGAGAGTCGAGACCCAGCGGTCACAGTCTCAGGAAGGGGGTTGGCCATTTAGAACCATTGAGGAAATTTAAATCACTCGGAGGGTTGAAAATCTCTACCCCAAAGGGCCGCGGATGCTGAAATCTCTTCAACTCCCCTCTAATCCTTTTACCAATTACTTTAAACCTATGGCCTCTCTGTTGACCTCTCTGCTAAGGGAAATAGGTCCTTCCTATCCACTCTATCTCGGCTCTTCTTCATTTTATACACCTCAATTAAATCTCCCTCGGCCTCCTCTGTTCCAAATCATTGGCCTGCTGACCTATGGGAACCCATGTCCTTCACTGGGAATACACAACAAGTCTGTCGGCATCTGAAGAAAGAAACGTTCCATTAATATTTCTGAGATGTACCCTGAGTCGTTGAGTATATTTAAGGCTGAGATCGATAGATTTTTGGACTCTGGGGGAATCGAGGGATTTGGGGATCGGGCGGGAAAGTGGAGTTGAGGTCGAAGATCAGCCGTGATCTTATTGAATGGCGGAGCAGGCTCGAGGGGCCGAATGGCCGACTCCTGCTCCTAATTCTTCTGTTGTAAAAAGTTCGTGCTGTGTTGAAGCTTTCTGTACTGGCAGTCGTGTGTCCAGCTTCTGTGCTGTGTTTGTGGTCAATATGTTACATAAGAACATAAGAAATAGGAACAGGAGTAGGCCATTTGGCTGATCCAATCATGGACTCAGCTCCACTTCCCCGCCCGCTCCCCATAACCCTTTACTCCTTTATCGCTCAAAAATCTGTCTATCTCCATCTTAAATTTATTCAATGACCCAGCCTCCACAGCTCTCTGGGGCAGAGAATTCCACAGATTTACAACCCTCTGAGAGAAGAAATTCCTCCTCATCTCCGTTTTAAATGGGCGGCCACTTATTCTGAGACGATGGGGTCAATGTTCCTCAGTGAATTGCGCCGTTTCTTTTTGGAGCAGGCTGCTCATTTTGGCCTAAGTTGAAAAATCCCAGTTTCCCCGATCAATTTGCACCAGTGTAACTCAGTTAGTTACGATTGTTTTTTAGGTCAGTTTTTTTTTTCAGCCAAAGGGGGCGTGACCTGCCACCCGCGCCAATTCTGGCCATTTCGGGAAGTTTGGCCAGCTGAGAGTTACTCCAGTTCTGATTTAGGCCAGCGTATGTGGCCTCTCTGGAAAAAGCCTTCTGGAGAGTTAAGGAAATTGGCGTAGCAACTTAACTCCAACCCCACCCACGGGAAGAGAGAGAGAGAGATCTTTTTGGTGCAGATCAAGGATCCAGCCCCAAAACTAAAGGTCGGGTTACGCCATGCCGAAAGAAAGCCAACCTTAGACCCCCCCCGCCAAAAAATCGGGCGTAACTCTTCAAGTACGGCAAAAAAAAATGCTCTGGGGAAAATTGAGCCCGATATCCCCTAGTTTTAGTCTCCCCTATGAGTGGAAACATCCTCTCTGCATCCACCTTGTCGAGCCCCCTCATTATCTTACATGTTTCGATAAGATCACCTCTCATTCTTCTGAACTCGTGTTGTATTAGTGCATTGCTGTGTTGTAAGCAGTCAGCCCGCCCTGATTTTCTCTCTCAGATAATGATGGAGACAATTATTATTCAAGCTTTTGTAGTGTTTACTTTCTGTTGTTTCAGAACCTTTTTGAAGGATTCTGTTAAAGTGTTATTCCTCTTGGTACATGTGGAGGAGTCCACAGGCAAAACCCCCATGAGTTACTGTCAGCTTTCTGTGGTCCTTTGATAAAAATCTGTGGTATAACAATTTTTTTTTTTTTAAGATTCTCCCGCATAATTTTGTTGTTTAGAAGTTAGCACTACTGCGTAAACCCTTCAAAGACAGTGAATCCTAGATGTTGGCAGTAAAACCGTTGGAGGTGCTTGCTAATCTCTCTGCTCTCGCCACTTGCCAGGACTGTTGAAGGTAATCTCTTTCAGTGATGTTGGTCGAGGGATAAATATTGGCCTCAGGACACCGGGGATAACTCCCCTTCGAAACAGTGGTTGTGGGATCTTTTACGTCCACCTGAGAGAGCAGATGAGGCCTCGGTTTAATGTCTCCTCCGACTGTGCAGCACTCCCTCAGCACTGCACTGGAAGTGTCGGTCGAGGGGCTGAATTTTTGGTTGTTGCCGATATCGGTAGTTTTACACCAAAGTTACCGTTTTTTTGCTGTGCTACCGTTTTTCGGCTAGGCGTCGGTAAAGTTGGCGATGCACGAGGATTCGCGGCGCAAACTGCGAGTTTCGGCAACTTTAGTCCGGGGCTGGTAGGCGCTGCGAGAGAGGCCTTGGGAGGGCGCGGGGGGGGGGAAAACAACAAAACAAAATTGCAAAAATACATTCAAAAAAACCCTAAATCGGCAAAACATAATTTAAAAAGTTTAAAAACTTTTAACTTACCGATTTTGCCGGCCTTCATACTTACCGCTGCTGACAGGGCAGCACCGACAGGTTTGACCCGTGTCGGTGTTCTGGGCGTGGCGGAGAGAGCCGAAAGTACGACGGTAACGCAATCCGCGGCGTTTCACGTCGGCGCGCCCCTTCCCCGGCGGTACGTGGCAGCTCCGCCGGCAAAAGGGTGCCGGGAAATCCCGCCGACCGCGATCGCGCGCAAAGCGCGGCAAAAGCTTGGTCGCAAAGTCGCCGAAAATTCAGCCCGAGTCCAAATTTCATGGTCAAGTCCCTGGAATGGGACTTGGAACCCACAACCTTCTGACTCCGAGGCGAGAGGTTGAACCCACTGGCTGACACTGCTGGGATAAGTGTAGCAAATTGAGCATTGCAGAACGATTCAAAAATATGCTTTATGGGTATGATCGGGCCGGCGGGGGCCGCGGGGGGGGATGTACAGAAGAGACGTCCAGCGGTTGTGACGTTAGTGCACAACACGCAGTTTTAATCTTGGCCACAACGCTGGTTGGTTTGGGTAATTACAGAGACCCAACACAACTTGAGTGCTTTTCAATTTAATTTGCTGCTGGCTTCACTCTCATTGATTGTAACGTATTGATCTGATTCTTGCAGGGGCCACAACCAGCGGATGGAATTCCTCGGTGACTCTATAATGCAGTTGGTTGCCACGGAGTACTTATTCGTACACTTCCCGGACCACCACGAGGGCCACTTAACGGTGAGACGCACACCAGTCACTGTCGGTTAAATGAATACCTTATTTAAGCGCTGGGCAATGTAAAAGGACTGTTCTTAATGTGCTCAACAGAAAATCAGCTCCTCTTTATACAGTGCAACCTCCGTGCTATTATAGAATCACGGAACGGGTACAGCACAGAAGGAGGCCATTCGGCCCGTCGAGCCCGTGCCGACTCTCTGCAAGAGCACCTCAGCCAGTCCCACTCCCCCCCCCCGCCCTTTCCCCGTAGCCCCGCACATTTATTTCCTTAGGGTACTTATCCAACTCCCTTTTGAAAGCCACGATTGAGTCTGCCTCCACCGCCCTCTCAGGCAGCGCATTCCAGATCCTAACCACTCGCTGCGGAAAAACGTTTTTCCTCATGTCGCCTTTGGTTCTTCTGCCAATCGCCTTAAATCTGTGTCCTCTGGTTCCTGACTCTTCCGCCAATGGGAACAGTTTCTCTCGATCTATCTACTCTGTCCAGACCCCTCGTGACATTGGACACCTCGATTAAATCTCCTCTCAAACTCAAACGAGGACGCCACCTTCTGCAGCATTTAAATATCAATATTCTTCAGTAATAGGTTAATTCTCTTCTCTTTATCCTGCTACCGTCACCAGGAGGTCGATTTAACGACTGGTTCGGTGAGATGACATTAATTGTGATCTCTGTGCTAAGATCACCGAACCGGGTGGTACGCGAGAAAACTTTATTGTAAAAGGTGTTCTTAAAAATCATACATCTGAGCGCACTTCCTGTTAACCAGAACCTTACTTCCTGTTGCAATGTTTTTGTCACACTTTTAGTATCAAATTTATTCTATTATTAATTCCCATGTCTACCTTTATAATGGAAACTTCATATTACAACTTGTCACGCTGGTATTATGCCCTCCATCCAGTGGTGGCACTGTGGTATATCCAAGTCCCAGCCCCCTCACCCTGCAAAACTCCTAGGTTCCAAACAGTTCTATTTTCTCTGCTTCTGAGTATATTCAAGGCTTAGACAGATAGAAACATTAGGTGCAGGAGTAGGCCAGTGTATGTTTTGTTGCGACCTCTGACTCCCGGCACCATGGTTGGCCTGTTTCCAATCTTCTGCTACTTCCCCAGGTCCGCTGACTGCCTCGCGCTGAGGTTCAATGCCTCATGAATCTCCTCGCTGTACTCCCCCCACAACGTTTTGGAACAGGAACCTGCCAACCCTGGGGAAGGATGGCTGTTGTAATTACTTTGACCAGAGGTGGTGCTGTAACCTTGCTCTGGTGGAACAAGTCCAACTCTTAAAGAAAATGCACGGCTACAGGAGGCTCACTAATATTATACCATTTTTACCAACAATACCAAACAGAGATTGTGGCGGAGGTGCAGCGAATAAGGGTACGGGGCCCAGGAAAGGTGAGGGCCCAGGGGCAGCACGGGCCAGCCCACACTGTGCGATATGTGTGCGCACTAGGTCCGTGCAGCAGAGCTGGTCTCCAGTCGTCCTGGTTAACCCTTGCCACTGGACCAAGACCTCGCTCTGTCAAGCCCGTGTGGTGGCTGGTGTGCAACGGTCACCCCACGTTAAAAAAATCCACCCACAGGCATCTTCCACCCTTCAGGATGTAGTTTGGGATCTGGAATATTAGGCCCTTCATTGAAACACCTGTCAACTCATCCCTTTTTAACGTGGAAGCAAGTCATCCTCGTTTCGAGGGACTGCCTATTGATGATGAAAGAATCATTTTTATCAACAATACCAACAACAGGTTAAAATTCCCATGACTGCCAGATTCCTCACCCTCCTAACATACTGCTAAATAATTCTGGAATCTTAAGGATTGCCCATCCTTGTTTACAAATCCCTCCATGGCCTCGCCCCCTCCCCTCCCTATCTCTGTAATCTCCTCCAGCCCCACGACCCCCCCCCCCCCCCCCCCCGTGTTGTCTGCGCTCCTCTAAATCTGCCCTCTTGTGTATCCCTGATTATAATCGCTCCACCATCGGTGGCCGTGCCTTCAGCTGCCTGGGCCCCAAGCTCTGGAACTCCCTCCCTAAACCTCTCCGCCTCTCTACTCCTCCATAAAACCTTTCTCTTTGACATCACCGGCCCTAATTTCTCCTTCTGTGGCTCGGTGTCAAACTTTGCTTTACGACGCTCCCGCGGAGCGTTTTGGGACGTTTTACTGCGTTAAAGGCGCTTTATCGATGCAAGTTGTTGTTGTTGTAGATTCAAATCACTGTAAAGTAATGTCCAAAAATGATATGCAGATGCGGAAACAGAAAATGGTGGAAACAGGTCATGGTAGCATCTGCGGGGTGAGAAACAGAGTTAATATTTCAGGTCGGTGATCTTTCATCAGAGCAGATGCTGCCTGACTCTAATCTTTAATCCAGAATGCTGTGTTGTGCAAAGGAAATCTGATGTGGATTAGAAAGTTATTTTTATTTTGTTGGGCATCGCTGGCAATGGCAGCATTTATTGCGGTAATGTAAGTACCTGTGAGTATCGGGTTTGTAGAGCTCACGGGTTTGTAGAGCTGTTGACAACAAAATAGTTGTAGAGCTGTTGACAACAAAATAGTTGTAGAGCTGTTGACGAGGGTCACGGACCTGCTCGATGGCGGAGGAGCGGGCTGGATGGCGCCTGACGTGCTGGCGCGGCGCCTATCCTGGGCCGACGTCCGCCGCGCGGCCGATGCCATCGAGTCGCTAAAAACAGCTCTGGGCCCTGACTCCGTTAGGTGCGTCGAGGAGGCTCAAGCACGTGGGGAGATCCCGTCCGAACTGACCCCCGTCCGGACGGAATTCCTCATCGGCGCCAAACCCCGGAACCTCCCTCGGGAGCCGGCGCCTCACAACTTGAGCCTCCTCCGGGAAATCCCCTCCGTGCCTTTCAGTTCCGCGCGGAGGGGGTTTCCTGTACGGGCTGCTCCTGCACACTCTCCGCCTTGCCATCCTCGTCTGCCGTCCGGACACGCCATGGCGCACCATCTTGCCGTCCGGAGGAGGCGGGGATCCCCAGTGGAGCGCTCTCTACGCGAGAGTCCTCCCTCTATTTATTGGGGACTTGGCCTGGAGGGTGTTGCACGGAGCGGTCCCGTGCAATAAGGTTTTAACTCGGTTCACGGGTTCCCGGGCTGCCTGCAATTTCTGCGGTCTGGAGGAGTCAGTGTTCCACGTCTATGTTGAATGTGTGAGGTTGCAGCCCCTCTTCCAATATTTGAAGGGGCTGCTCCTCAAATTCTGGCTGCACGTCAGTCCCACACTCCTGATCTTTGGGCACCCTGTGCGGAGGGGAGCGGGCAGGTTTGAGGGCCTCCTCGTAGGACTGCTCCTGGGCACGGCCAAGGGGGCCATTAACCGGTTCAGGCAGCGGGCGGTCGAGGGGGTCGTTCATCCCGACTGCCTGCCTCTCTTCCGCGGCTACATCCGAGCCAGGGTGTCCCAGGAGATGGAGCACGGGGCCTTCCGCGAGAGGTGGGCGCCGGAGGGACTGGAGTGCATCATCACCCCCGGCAACCAAAATTTAATTTGACCATTTAATGTTTAAAGTCTAATTTGTTTAATTGTCGGTTTTGGTGCCCCTCTTTAATTAGGGGGCACGTGATTTAATGATTTATTGATTTACGGATTTATTGATTTACGGCTCTAGTTGTAGAGCTGTTGAATTGTGAGTGGATTAGCCAGTCACTTGATGTTCACAAGACTCAGTAAAACCCCAGCCAGTTGGGTTCGGGGGATCCACGATTGGGCAGGTGGTTGTGAGCCCGGTGGATGAACCGGTAATGTGTCGTGTGATTGTTGAACCTTTTGCTAATAAACCAACTAGTTCTTAATAGCAATGTGTTGCTATGAATTTTTAAGCAAAGAACCCATGAAGCAAATACATTGCAATCGCCCATTCCTAATTGCCCCTTGAGAAGGTGGTGGTGAGCCGCCTTCTTGAACCGCTGCAGTCCCATGTGGTGAAGGTGCTCCCACAGTGCTGTTAGGGAGGGAGTTCCAGGATTTTGACCCAGCGACGGTGAAGGAATGGCCGATATATTCCCAAGTCAGGATCATGTGTGACTTGGAGGGGAACGTGGAGGTGGTGGTGTTCCCATGCGCCTGCTGCCCTTGTCCTTCTAGGCGGGTAGAGGTCGCGGGTTTGGGAGGTGCTGCCGAAGAAGCCTTGGCGAGTTGCTGCAGTGCATCTTGTAGATGGTACACACTGCAGCCACGGTGCGCCGGTGGTGGAGGGAGTGAATGTTGAAGGTGGTGGATGGGGGGCCAATCAAGCGGGCTGCTTTGTCCTGCATGGTGTCCTGGATATCAGTTAACGGAATTGAGTTCATGGCCAGAATGAAGTACAGTAACAATATTTTTCTGCGATTGCTTTCCCTGTAGCTGTTACGGAGCTCGTTGGTCAATAACCGGACTCAGGCCAAAGTGGCGGAAGAACTGGGCATGCAAGACTTCGCCATCACCAATGACAAAACCAAAAGACCTGTCGCGCTACGAACCAAGACCCTTGCTGATCTTTTAGAATGTGAGTGCACGTTTAGGCGTAGTAGTCACAACAAACCTGTATCAAACACTGGTTCGGCCTCAACTGGAGTATTGTGTCCAATTCTGGGCACCGCACTGTAGGAAGGATGTGAAGGCCTTAGAGAGGGCGCAGAAAAGATTGGCGAGAATGGTTCCAGAGATGCGGGACTTCAGTTTACGTGGATAGACTGGAGAAGCCGGGGTTGTTCTCCTTGGAGCAGAGAAGGTTGAGACGAGATTTGTAACCTAATTCTATGATTCTAATCACCAGATCCCTGCTAGGTTTTGTTCAATAATTTTTCTTTCGGGTTTTTTTTTTGCTCGTGAATATCTCAAGACAGGTTGGGAAATAGTCCGGTGTGCCCGGCAGTGCCTGATGTACAAGCGTTTCACAAGTCGACAATTCAACTCTTCACTGACGCTCACAGACCTGGGAGAGTTGATTCAGGTGAAATGGGGCCAAAGAAATGGCAAGTAGCTATCAGTGTGGGAGCACCTTCACCACACGGACTGCAACGGTTCGAGAAGGCGGCTCACCTCCGCCTCCGCAACTCCCACCTCTTGTGAATAGAAACATAGAAATTAATAGCGCAGAAATTAATAGCGCAGAAGGAGGCCATTCCGGCCCATCGTGTCCGCGCCGGCCGACAAGCTTACGCGGCCCCTGGCCAGCAGCCCCAAAGATCACACACAGTCCCACGAACAATGACGGAAAGGCAAAGAGCACCCAGCCCAACCAGTCCGCCTCACACAATGGCACCCCTTATACTGAAACATTCTACACTCCACCCCAACCGGAGCCATGTGATCTCCTGGGAGAGGCAAAAACCAGATTAAAATCCCAGGCCAATTTAGGGAGAAAAAAATCTGGGAAAATGCCCCTCCAACCCATCCAGGCGATCGACACTAGTCCAGGAGATCACCCTGGCCGTATTCTATTCCCTGCAGTACTTACCATTATATCTGCACCGACCAACAAAAGGTCATCCAGTCTAATCCCAATTACCAGCTCTAGGTCCGTAACCCTGCAGGTTACTGCACTTTAAGTGCCCATCCAACCATCTCTTAAAAGAGGTGAGGGTTTCTGCATCCACCACTCTTCCAGGCAGCGAGTTCCAGATCCCCACAACCCTCTGCGTAAAGAAGCCCCCCTCCCCCCCTCAAATCCCCTCTAAATGAATTATTAATTTTTTTTTTAAGTCGTCCTTCCCCCATTGGTGGATGACTTGGCTTCCAGATACACGAAAGAGCCAATGGTTGGGGCTGGAGGTTTTAAAGATAGTCAGGCAGGAGAAGAATTTCTGGGTTATCAGATATCTTAGACGCCTCCTTTTCCAAGGACTCTGCAAGGAAACCTTGAGCAGGTTGGGCCTCTACTCATTGGAGTTTAGAAGAATGAATAAGATGTGATCTTATTGAAACGTATACAATCCTGAGGGTAGATGCAGAGAGGATGTTTCCCCTCGGGGAATCTAAAACTAGGGGGCATAGATTCTGAATAAGGGGTCGCCCATTTAAAACTGAGATGAGGAGGAATTTCTTCTCTCTCAGGGTCGTGAATCTTTGGAATTCTCTGCCCCAGAGAGCTGTGGAGGCTGGGTCATTGAACATATTTAAGGAGGAGATAGACAGATTTTTGAACGATAAGGGAGTAAAATGTTATGGGGATTGGGCAGGGAAGTGGAGCTGAGTCCGTGATCGGATCAACCATGATCTTATTAAATGGCGGAGCAGGCTCGAGGGGCCGTCTGGCCTACTCCTGCTCCTAATTCTTGTTATGTTTCCCCTGCTGGGGGATAATCTGGAACTTAGAGGGCCATAGTTTCAGAATAAGGGGCCGCCCATTTAAAAGGGAAATGAGGAGGAATTTCTTCTCTGAGGATCATAAATCTGTGGAATTCTCTGCTCCAGAGAACTGTGGAGGCTAGGTCATTGAAT
The DNA here is from genome assembly GCF_044704955.1 of Pristiophorus japonicus. Taxonomy (NCBI): domain Eukaryota; kingdom Metazoa; phylum Chordata; class Chondrichthyes; family Pristiophoridae; genus Pristiophorus; species Pristiophorus japonicus. The sequence continues at coordinate 7,940,289 of NC_091981.1, forward strand.
ATATTTCAGGTGGAGATAGATATTTGAACGATAAAGGAGTGAAGGGTTATGAGGAGCGGGCGGGGACGTGGAACTGAGTCCATGATCAGATCAGCCATGATCTTATTGAATGGCGGAGCAGGCTCGAGGGGCCGAATGGCCGACTCCTGCTCCTAATTCTTGCGTTCTTATGAAGTGAATGAGTGCTTTCAGAACATCAGACAGGTGTATGTTTGGCACACAGTCTTGCCAAGCTATTGAAGACATGATGCTCCAGGCTGCAAATTCAGTGGAAATATTCACAATGAATAGAAAAGTTGCTTATCTGTCGCGCTGTGATCAATGTGGAGGCTGGAAAGCTGTTAATGTGGCATTGCATATGAAGGATGTGTTAATGTGCTACAGGCTCAACATGACAGATTGCACCTGAGCGCAATCATTTTCTTAAAGGCATAGAAACCTCAAACTCATCTGCTTGGGCCAAAATTTGTGTTTTTCTTTTTTAATAGATCTGTTTAATTATTATTTTTTTAAATGTAATGTACCAAAGTGAAATGTCAGCTGTGGCTTTCTCTCACTCACTCACCTCTGTGTCAGAAGGTTGTGGGTTCGAGTCCCACTCGAGGCAGACTTGAGCACAAAAATCTAGACCGACACTCCCAGGGCAGTACTGAGGGAGCGCCGCACTGTCGGAGGTGCTGTCTTTCGGATGAGACGTTAAGCCGAGGCCCCGTCTGCCCTCTCGGGTGGACGTGAAAGATCCCATGGCACTATTTCGAAGACGAGCAGGGGGAGTTACACCCGATGTCCTGACCAATTCATCACTCAATCACCATCGCGAGAAAAACAGATTATCCGGATCATTTATCACATTGCTGTTTGTGGGAGCTTGCTGTGCGCAAATTGGCTGCCGCCTTTCCTACATTACAACAGTGACTACATTCCAAAAAGTGCTTCATTAGCTGTAAAACGCTTTGAGACGTCCAGTGGAGGTGAAAGGCGCTATAGAAATGAAGTAATTCTTTCAAATAGATGGGATCCTTTTCAGTAAGTGCTGCCGAGAATAAATTTTTTCAAAGTTTAACTTTTATTTTTTTTATTTAGCATTCATAGCTGCACTTTATATCGACCAGGATTTGGACTATGTCCGCACCTTCATGAACGTGTGCTTCTTCCCACGATTGAAGGTCAGTGCATTCAACCTCACTTCCGTGTCAATTTATAGTCCAAGTCTTTCCGCAGTTGGTCAGCCGGGCGCTCAAAATTGCGGCCGTTTAAAAAAATTTCAAAAATTTGTTCAAGTTTCCGCACAAAATCGTTTGCATATCGCCGAATGTAAAAAAAATCTGTTGCGAACCAGCACAATTGAGCAGCGATTTAAAATGTAAACGTGATTTTTTTTAAATATTTGCATTCTCTAAAATACCCCTTGATTATATATTTAATAAGAGTGATAAGATAGTTTGACTATTAATACAGCTGAAAATTGGTTTAATCACAAAAAAATAAGCATTTTTAACCTGTGAGTGATCAAATTAAAAAAAAATACATTGTATTCGTTCACGGGATGCATTTATTGCCCGTCCCTCATTGCCCTCGGTGGTGGTGAGCCGCCTCCTTGAACACAACGCAGTGTCTCGCTGGGCCATTTCAGAGAGCAGTTAAGAGTCAGCGACATTGCTGTGGGTCTGGAGTCACATATCGGCCCAGACCGGGTAAGGGCAGCAGATTTCCTCCCCTAAAGGACATTAGTGAACCTGATGGGGTTTTACGACGATCTGGTAGTTTCATGCTCACCGTTTACTGATACTAGCTTTTTATTGCGGATATATTGAATTAACGGAATTTAAATTCCCCAGCTGCCATGGTGGGATTTGAGCTCACATCGCCAGATCATTATTCCAGGCCTTTGTGTTTCTAGTCCCGTGACATAACCACTAGGCGACTGTACTAACTGAAAATTACTTTAAAAAGAACGTTACCGAACCATTCTCTAGTGACATTGGTACACAGTAGTCAGTTTCTGAGTAAATTAAATACTTTTTAAACCTTTCAGATCTTGCCATTAGCGCCTTTGTGCTTATATTTAAAAAAAAACAAAGTCGTTTTCTTTTCGGAGCCGCCAAGAAGGCCCACAAACGAGCTGAATTGGCGAAAACTTGCCGGGTGATTATTTCGACCTGGGGGGGGGCCAGCTTTGTGGGCGGGGCCTGCTTCCAGCGGGATGTTTTTTTAAACCGCGCAAAAGATGGCGGAAACTCGAGACGCGCCGGACCGCGATCTGTGCTTAAAATTCCGCAATCTTTTGCGCTGCTTTGGCAGATTCCAGGCAGCTGTGCTGAAAATATCCCGTCACGACTGAGCGTAAACTCCAGGCCTGTGACGTCCGTGTCACCAGTCCCCATTTACAGCGGTAGAAATGTTTGCGTCTCGTAATACAATGGAGCATTTTCTGTCCCATGCAGCTTTAATTAGCCAAACTACAATTAAAGGAAATAAAGGGCTTTTCTCACCAGTCGTAAACCTGCGAGTTCTCCATCTTTCGTCTCCCCTTTCATACCAACCACTGATGTCTTCTATATGGTATACATCTATTGACGCTATTTTAAACAAGCAGAAATGTAATTGTAATACTTGTAAACTGGCATTTTTCTAAATGTAGTTGTGCTTTTTATCGCCCGCTCACCCATCACCCCCTGAGCTCACTGCCCCGTGTCCTAACTCGCACCAAGTCCCACTCACAATCACCCCCTGTGCTCCCTGCCCCGTGTCCTAACTCGCACCCAGTCCCACTCACGCATCACCCCCTGTGCTCGCTGCCCCGTGTCCTAACTCGCACCCAGTCCCACTCACGCATCACCCCCTGTGCTCGCTGCCCCGTGTCCTAACTCGCACCGAGTCCCGCTCACCCATCCACCCCCCTGTGTTCATTGTCCCGTGTCCTAACTCGCACCCAGTCCCACTCACGCATCACCCCCTGAGCTCACTGCCCCGTGTCCTAACTCGCACCGAGTCCCGCTCACCCATCCACCCCCTGTGTTCATTGTCCCGTGTCCTAACTCACACCCAGTCCCACTCACCCATCACCCCCTGAGCTCGCTGACCTACATTGGCTCCCGGTTAAGCAACGCCTCGATTTCAAAATTCTCATCCTTGTTTACAAATCCCTCCATGGCCCTCACCCCTCCCTATCTCTGTAATCTCCTCCAACCCCACAACCCCCCGAGATGTCTGCGCTTCTCTAATTCTGCCCTCCTGAACATCCCTGATTATAATCGCTCCACCATCGGTGGCTGTGCCTTCTGTTGCCTGGGCCCCAAGCTCTGGAACTCCCTCCCTAAACCTCTCCGCCTCTCTACCTCTCTTTGCTCCTTCAAGACGCTCCTTAAAACCGACCTCTTTGACCAAGCTTTTGGTCACATGTCCTAATTTCTTCTTATGCGGCTCGGTGTCAAATTTTTCACCTCATGATACGTCGCAAGGCGCTTCACAGGAGTATCACTACATTAAAGATGCTATATAAATACAAGTTGTTGTTGTTGTAAGTTACATTCACAGACCGATTGTAACAAATCGGACATGGACTGATCGGCAGTTACTGTATTGTCTCCGTGCCCTCAGTGACTCCGTCAGTGTATAAAAGCTGAAACTATTGTGTCTGTAAGCACCCTAGTAATGACTCCACGAGGTAAGGTATTGTACTTGAACTGTGGTGACCTTAGTCCATTTATTGCAGTGAGGATGCAGCACGGTGAGCTCCCTTTTATACCTGGTTACCTGCCGTGTGCAGGTGGCCCCCTAGGCCTCCACCAGTTGCACCCTCTAGTGGTACAGGCATAGTGTATACAGTGTGCAGATACATCCAGTGGTCTTATGTAACTGTACATTGAATGTACAGGGAGTATACTTTTGTCATACATACAGAACAGAAACGTTCTGCGTGCAAAGGGGACAGTTAACTGAAGTAATTAGATGTATAAAGTCTGTCGTTAACCCCAGTGACATGCGCAGGATTTAAACTTTGCCTTTGTGTCGGTGCAGGAGTTTATCTTGAACCAGGACTGGAACGACCCCAAGTCACAACTGCAACAGTGCTGCTTGACACTGCGCACGGAGGGCAAGGAGCCAGACATTCCTTTGTACAAGTGAGTTTTGCATGCGGTGTGAACAAAATCATATTTTGTGCAGGGTACTCATGATCGAAGAAAAGTACGTTTTCTATCTGCACAATGCAGGTGTGTGGAACACTGAATCTCGCATTTCTCTCCAGTCTAATGTACGCTCTGGAGCTTGGAAGAATGAGGGGTGATCTCCTACAAACATAGACAATAGGAGCAGGAGTCGGCCGTTCGGCCCTTCGAGCCTGCACCGCCATTCAATATGATCATGGCTGATCCTCTATCTCAACACCATATTCCCGCTTTCTCCCCATACCCCTTGATGCCTTTTGTTTCTAGAAATCTAATTATCTCCCTCTTAAATATATTCAATGACTTGGCCTCCACAGCCTTCTGTGGTAGAGAATTCCACAGGTTCACCTCCCTCTGAGTGAAAACATTTCTCCTCATCTTGGTCCTAAATTTCCTGTATCCTGAGACTGTGACCCCTTGTTCGAGACTTCCCAGCCCTGGGGGAAACATCCTCCCCGCATCCAGTCTGTCCAACCCCGTCAGAATGTTATACGTTTCAATGAGATCCCCCTCTCATTCTTCTAGACTCTCGTGAATACAGGCCCAGTCGACCCAATCTCTCCTCATATGACAGTCCTGCCATCCCAGGAATCAGTCTGGTGAACCTATGAAAGACACCCTCAAAGCCTCCTTGATAAAATAGAACATCCCCACCGACACCTGGGAGTCCCTGGCTTGAGACCGCCCTAAGTGGAGGAAGTGCATCCGGGAGGGTGCTGAGCACCTCGAGTCTCATCTCCGAGAGCATGCAAAAACCAAGCGCAGGCAGCGGAAGGAGCGTGCGGCAAACCAGTCCCACCCTCCCTTTCCTTCCAGTACTGTCTGCCCCACCTGTGACAGGGACTGTGGTTCCCGTATTGGACTGTTCAGTCACCTGAGAACTCACTTTTAGAGTGGAAGCAAGTCTTCCTCGATTTCGAGGGACTGCCTATGATAATGATACACTCCCTCTCTGGCAGATATATCCTTTCTTAGGTAAGGAGACTAGAACGGCGCACACTACTCCAGGTGTGGTCTCACCAAGGCCCTGTACAACTGCAGTGAGACATCCTTGCTCCTGTACTCAAATCCCCTTGCAATGAAGGCCAACATACCATTTGCCTTCCCAACTGCGTGTTTGCTTTCAATCTCATTGAAACATACAAGATTGTGAGAGGGATGCACAGGGTAGATGCTGAGAGGTTGCTTTCCCCGGGCTGGAGAGTCTATGCGGACGCTAAAGACTCTGAGTGGCGGGCGGGGGCAAAATGTCCGGCGACCGCAGCAAGGCCGCCATTTTAGAAATTTTCCTCCCTCAGAAGCGGAGCGGTGCAGGGGACCTCTCCGCCCGTTTTCGTGCACACGCCGGCCCCTTACCGTCTGGCGAAATTGCCCCGCGGTACAGTCCCCGCCACCAGCCGGTGTGAAAGGGCGGCATGGCCGCCATTAAAGGGGAGGGCGCCCACCTTATTCTTTTTTTTTTGTCATCCGACTGCCGCGTTGGGCCGGCAGTTTTGGCCCCCCCCGGGTTTGGCCGGGCCGCCAACAGGCAGCTTGGCATTCCCCCTCCCACTCTTGGGTGCCAGGCCGCTGGGCCCGGCCGAGACCCTCCCTGGTGGACCCAACTTAAAGAATCGCCGCGGCTCTCCCCTTTAACTAACTGAAGATGTTGTGACGCGTCAGCGCAGTGACCGACAGCTACAGACACTGCACCCCGCCCCCACTGCCTCTCTACCCCCCCCTCCCCCCCGCCCCCCATGATGATCCACATTCGCCCCCCTGGGGAACAAAAGCCCCGAGGAGCTGAATTTCGCCAGATAGGCCACCGTATCCATTGCAGCGGCCAGAGCCATGCAAAACCGGTCGGGGCGCCCCGTTTCCGGCAATTTCTACCTCTAGAACTCTGGGTCACAGTCTCAGGATAAGGGGTCGGCTATTTAGGGCAGAGATGAGGAGCAATTTCTTCACTCAGAGGGTGGTGAATCTCTGGAATTCTCTGCCCCAGAGGGCTGTGGAGGCTGGGTCGCTGAGTATATTCAAGGCTGAGAGTGTAATATCGCCAAGTTTGCAGATGACACTAAGCTGGGTGGCGGTGTGAGCTGTGAGGGGGACGCTAGGAGGCTGCAGGGTGAGTGGGCAAATGCATGGCAGATGCAGTATAATGCGGATAAATGTGAGGTTATCCACTTTGGGGGCAAAAACACGAAGGCAGAATATTATCTGAATGGCGGCAGATTAGGAAAAGGGGAGGTGCGACGAGACCTGGGTGTCATGGTTCATCAGTCATTGAAAGTTGGCATGCAGGTACAGCAGGCGGTGAAGAAGGCAAATGGCATGTTGGCCTTCATAGCGAGAGGATTTGAGTATAGGAGCAGGGAGGTCTTACTGCAGTTGTACAGGGCCTTGGTGAGGCCTCACCTGGAGTATTGTGTTCAGCTTTGGTCTCCTAATCTGAGGAAGGACGTTCTTGCTATTGAGGGAGTGCAGCGAAGGTCACCAGACTGATTCCCGGGATGGCGGAACTGACATATGAGGAGAGACTGGATCAACTGGGCCTTTATACATTGGAGTTCAGAAGAATGAGAGGGGATCTCAAAGAAACATATAAAATTCTGACGGGACGGGACAGGTTAGATGTGGGTAGAATGTTCCTGATGTCGGGGAAGTCCCGAACCAGGGGACACAGTCTAAGGATAAGGGGTAAGCCATTTAGGACTGAGATGAGGAGAAACTTCTTCACCCAGAGAGTTGTTAACCTGTGGACTTTCCTGCCGCAGAGGGTTGTTGATGCCAGCTCATTAGATATATTCAAGAGGGAGTTAGATATGCTATGGGGATCAAGGGGTATGGAGAGAAAGCAGGAAAAGGGGTACTGAGGGAATAGTCAGCCATGATATTGAATGGCGGAGCAGGCTCGAATGGCCGACTCCTGCTCCTAATTCTTATGTCCTGAATAGGTTCAAAGGGGATTATGTGATTTCCTCCATTGCTACACTCTGGAAAAAAATACTTCGTTGGCTGTAAAAAGCTTTGAGACGTCCGGTTGGTCTTGAAATGTGCTATCGAAATGCAGGTCTTTTCAGTGAACGCAGGCAAAGATTTTCTGTGAATGCAAGTTGTTCTTTTCAGGACGCGACTAACCGAGATCCTACATTTTATCCCATCAGGATTCTTCAGACAGTGGGTCCGTCCCATGCCAGGACATACACAGTGGCGGTGTATTTTAAGGGAGAGAGGATTGGCTGTGGTACAGGACCAAGGTACGACGGTCCTGGCGAATGTTGAGGCCTTCCTTTGATGGCCATTTGTGCAGGAGGCTCGCCAAACGCGATAATCGAATAGCGGCCGAATGACCTACCAAACGCAAGTTGAACGCAAATTGGAAAGAGGCTGGAACTGGGTTTATTGATTGGCGCTCGATCTCCCCTTCCAGTTTGGTTTGTCTGTGCCTGCCGATGATGGCCATGACGGGCGCTGTACTCACAAGCTGTATAACACTATGAGGGGCCCTTTCCCCCAGCCCAGAAGGAGGCTCTCTGCAAGAGCACCTCAGCCAGTCCCACTCCCCCCCCCCCCCGCTCTTTCCCCGTAGCCCCGCACACTTATTTCCTTCGGGTACTTATCCAACTCCCTTTTGAAAGCCGCGATTGAGTCTGCCTCCACCGCCCTCTCAGGCAGCGCATTCCAGATCCTAACCACTCGCTGCGTAAAAAAAGATTTTTTCCTCATGTCGCCTTTGGTTCTTCTGCCAATCGCCTCAAATCTGTGTCCTCTGGTTCCCGACCCTTCCACCAATGGGAACAGTTTCTCTCGATCTACTCTGTCCAGACCCCTCATGATCTTGAACACCTCGACCAAATCTCCTCGCAACCTTCTCTGCTCCAAGGAGAACAACCCCAGCTTCTCCAGTCTATCCACGTCACTGAAGTCCCTCATCCCTGGAACCATTCTCGTAAATCTCTTCTGTACCCTCTCTAAGGCCTTCACATCCTTCCTAAAGTGTGGTGCCCAGAATTGGACACAATACTCCAGTTGGGGCTGAACCAGTGTTTTATACAGGTGGTTCATAACTTCCACACTTTTGTACTCTGTGCCTCTATTTATGAAGCCCAGGATCCCGTAAGCCTTTTTAACCTCTTTCTCAACCTGCCCTGCCACCTTCAATGATTTGTGCCCATATACCCCCAGGTCTCTCTGTTCCTGCACCCCCTTTAAGATTGTACCCTTTAGTTTAAATGTCCTCATTCTTTCTACCAAAATGCATCATTTCACACTTTTCTGCGTTAAATATATTATCTGTCACATGTCCGCCCATTTCACCAGCCAGTCTATGTCCTCCTGGGGTCTATCACTGTCCTGTTCACTATACTCTGTTCTCTGATGCACATTCATCTTTTACTGACGCTGGGTGTTACACATTTACCCAGGCTGGAGGAATGCTCAACTGCAGTGCAGTAATAGGACAGGGTACGGTAGCACAGTGGTAATGTTCCTCGGATGGTAATCCAGAGGCCGGGACTAATGACCCCGGAAACCAGAGTTCAAATCCCACTACGGCAGCTGGGGAATTTAAATTCAGTCAATTAAATAAAATCTGGAATTAAAAATTGAGTGTCAGTCGCGGTGACCATGAAACTACCGGATTGTCGTAAAAACCCGTCTGGTTCACTAATGCCCTTTGGGGAAGGAAATCTGCCGTCCTTACCCGGTCTGGCCGATATGTGACTCCAGACCCACAGCAATGTGGTTAACTCATTTTTGTTGCAGCAAAGGACAATTCGAGATGGGAAATTAATGCTGCCATTAAATATTGGGAAGACCAAAGCCACAAACTGCGTTCCCTAGCCGTTGACTCCATCCCTCTCCCCAACTCCTGTCTGAGGTTGAACCAGACTGTTCGCAACTTGGGTGTCATATTTGACCCTGAAATGAGCTACCGGCCACATATCCACAGCATAACTCAGACCGCCTATTTCCACCTCCGTAACATCACCCGTCTCCGCCCTTGCCTCAGCTCATCCGCTGCTGAAGCCCTCGTCCATGCCTTTGTTACCTCTAGACTTGACTATTCCAACGCGCTCCTGGCTGGCCTCCCACATTCTACCCTACGTAAACTTGAGGTCATCCAAAACTCGGCTGCCCATGCCCTAACTCGCACCAAGTCCCGCTCACCCATCACCCCCCTGTGCTCGCTGACCTACATTGGCTCCCGATTAAGCAACGCCTTTATTTCAAAATTCTCATCCGTGTTTTCAAATCCCTGCATGGCCCTCGCCCCTCCCTATCTCTGTAATCTCCTCCAGCCCCACAACCCCCCGAGATGTCTGCGCTCCTCTAATTCTGCCCTCCTGAGCATCCCTGATTATAATCGCTCCACCATCGGTGGCCGTGCCTTCTGTTGCCTGGGCCCCAAGCTCTGGAACTCCCTCCCTAAACCTCTCCGCCTCTCTACCTCTCTTTCCTCCTTTAAGACGCTCCTTAAAACCTACCTCTTTGACCAAGCTTTGGTCACCTGCCCTAACTTCTCCTTATACGGCTCGGTATCAAATTTTATTTTTGTTTTATCATCATTATAGGCAGTCCCTCGGAATCGAGGAAGACTTGCTTCCACTCTAAAAGTGAGTTCTCAGGTGACTGTACAGTCCAGTACGAGAATTACAGTCTCTGTCACAGGTGGGACAGACAGTGGTTGAAGGAAAGGGTGGGTGGGGAGTCTGGTTTGCCACATGCTCCTTCCGCTGCCTGCGCTTGATTTCTGCATGCTCTCGGCGACGAGACTCGAGGTGCTCAGCGCCCTCCCGGATGCACTTCCTCCACTTAGGGCGGTCTTTGGCCGGGGACTCCCAGGTGTTGGTGGGGATGTTGCACTTTATCAGGTAGGCTTTGAGAGTGTCCTTGTAACGTTTCCTCTGCCCACCTGGGGCTCGCTTGCCGTGTAGGAGTTCCGAGTAGAGCGCTTGCTTTGGGAGTCTCGTGTCGGGCATGCGGACAATGTGGCCCTGCCCAATGGAACTGGTCGAGTGCGGTCAGTGCTTCGATGCTGGGGATGTTGGCCTGGTCGAGGACGCTGACGTTGGTGCGTGTGTCCTCCCGGGGGATTTGCAGGATCTTGCGGAGACATCGTTGGTGGTATTTCTCCAGCGACTTTAATGTTTTATAACACTCCTGCGAAGCGCCTTGGGACGTTTTACCATGTTAAAAGCGCTATATAAATGCAAGTTTTTGTTGCTGTTGATGCCCACTTCATGTGAATGAATTCAAAAATAACCAGATTTAAAATCCTCAGCACCTGCAAGTCAGTTATGTTGCAGGCAATGCTTTGGCGTGTTCCTGTTGATGTGAACTGTGTGGTGTACGTTAAGTCAGTCAGATAAAATTTAGCCAAGAATTATGAGACCACCTCAAGCAGAGTCTGGCACAGCTGCCACTACACAGACGATTGGGTTTAACAGACGTAACTGTCGCGGTTCAAAGTCCCCAAGTGGCTCACTGGACGCGATGGGAATGCTGCAAACTTTATTTTCAGCTTAAGTTTTAAGTTATATAGCAACGATTCTCCCCTTGCTGCTTTGTGAACAATCCTTTCCCAGACAGGTTTTCAATATAATTCCTATCTTTGTTTCCGAATCCCTCCATGGCCTCGCCCCTTCCCTATCTCTGTAATCTCCCCAACACCCTCCCCGAGATGTCTGCACTCCTTTAGTTATTGGCCTCTTAAACATCCCTGATTATAATCGCTCCACCATTGGTGGCCGTGCCTTCAACTGCCTGGGCCCCAAGCTCTGGAATTCCCTGCCTAAAACCTCTCTGCCTCGCTACCTCTCCCTCATAAGAAACAGGAGCAGGAGTCGGCCATTCGGCCCCTCGAGCCTGCTCCGCCATCCAATAAGATCACGGCTGATCTTCGACCTCAACTCCACTTTCCCGCCCAATCCCCATATCGGATTGGATAGAGGTGTTGAAAATCACGAGGGGTCCGGACAGAATAGATAGAGAGAAACTGTTCCCATTGGCGGAAGGGTGGGTAACCAGAGGACACAGATTTAAGGCGATTTGCAGAAGAACCAAAGGTGACATGAGGAAAAAACATTTTTACGCAGCGAGTGGTTAGGATCTGGAATGCGCTGCCTGAGAGGGTGGTGGAGGCAGACTCAATCGTGGCTTTCAAAAGGGAGTTGGATAAGTACCCAAAGGGAAAAGATTTGCAAGGCTCCGGGGAAAGGGCGGGGGGAGTGGGACTGGCTGAGGTGCTCTTGCGGAGAGCCGGCACGGGCTCAACGGGCCGAATGGCCTCCTTTTGTGCTGTAACCGTTCCGTGATTCTATTCTATGATTCTATGATCTCTCTTGCGTATCCCTGATTATAATCACTCAACCATCGGTGGCTGTGCCTTCAGCTGCCTGGGCCCCAAGCTCTGGAACTCCCTCCCTAAACCTCTCCGCCTCTCTTTCCTCCTTTAAGACGCTCTTTAAAACCTCCCTCTTTGACCAAGCTTTTGGACATAGACAGGCTAAGTGAGTGGGCAAAAATTTGGCAGATGGAGCATAATGTTGGAAAGTGTGAGGTCATGCACTTTGGCAGAAAAAGATTCAAAGAGCAAGTTATTATATAAATGGAGAAAAATTGCAAAGTGCTGCAGTACAATGGGACCTGGGGGTACTTGTGCATGAAACACACATGGTTAGTATGCAGGTACAGCAAGTGATCAAGAAGGCCAATGGAATCTTGGCCTTTATTGCATAGTGGGTTGGAGTATAAAAGCAGGGAAGTCTTACTACTACAAGTACAGGGTATTGGTGAGGCCACACCTGGAATACTGCGTGCAGTTTTGGTTTCCATATTTACGATAGGATATACTTGCTTTGGAGGCAGTTCAGAGAAGGTTCACTCGCTTGATTCTGGAGATGAGGGGGTTGACATATGAGGATAGGTTGAGTAGGTTGGGCCTCTACACTTTGGAGTTCAGAAGAATGAGAGGTGATCTTATCGAGACATATAAGATAATGAGGGGGCTCGACAAGGTGGATGCAGAGAGGATATTTCCACTCATACGGGAAACTAAAACTAGGGGACATAGTCTCAGAATAAGGGGCCGCACATTTAAAATGAAGAGGAGGAGGAATTTCTTCTCTCAGAGGGTTGTAAACCTGTGGAATTCTCTGCCCCAGAGGACCTGTGGAGGCTGGGTCATTGAATATATTTAAATAGGAGATAGACAGATTTTTGAGCGATAAGGGAGTAAATGGTTATGGGGAGCGGGCGGGGAAGTGGAGCTGAGTCCATGATCAGACCAGCCATGATCTTATTGAATGGCGGAGCAGGCTCGAGGGGCCGAAAGGCCCGCTCCTGCTTTTATTTCTTATGTCCTTATGTGCTCTTGCGGCGAGCCAGCACAGGCTCGATGGGCCGAATGGCCTTTTCCCGTGCTGTGACCGTTCTGTGATTCTATGATTTAGGACTCTCAACCAAAATAAAGGATAATGAGCGACAAGAGCAAAATACTGCGGATGCTGGAAGTCGGAAATAGAAACAGAAAGTGCTGGAAGTACTCAGCGGGTCAGGCAGCATCTGTGGAGAGAGAAAGTGAGTTAACGTTTTGGGTCGGTGACCCTCCGTTAGCACTGGAAGAAGTTCGAGACGTGAGAGGCTTTAAGCAAGTGCAGGAGCGGGGAAAGGGGGGAGGGGAGGGAAGGACAAAAGGGAAGGTCAGCGATAGGGTGGAAGGCAGGAGAAATTAGAGAATCAGAATCACAGAATGGTTACAGCACAGAAGGAGGCCATTCGGCCCGTCGAGCCCGTGCCGGCTCTCTGCAAGAGCACCTCAGCCAGCCCCCCTCCCCCGCTCTTTCCACATAGCCCTGCACATTTATTTCTGTCTGGTACTTGTCCTACAATATACATCAATGATTTAGATGAAGGAATTGAATTGTAATATCTCCAAGTTTGCAGATGACACTAAGCTGCATGGCGGTGTGAGCTGTGAGGAGGACGCTAAGAGGCTGTAAGGTGACTTGGACAGGTTAGGTAAGTGGGCAAATGCATGGCAGATGCAGATGTGGATAAATGTGAGGTTATCCACTTTGGTGACAAAAACAAGAAGGCAGAATCTGAATGGCGGCAGATTAGGAAAAGGGGAGGTGCAACAAGACCTGGGTGTCATGGTACATCAGTCATTGAAAGTTGGCATGCAGGTACAGCAGGCGGTGAAGAAGGCAAATGGCATGTTGGCCTTCATCGCAAAATGAATTAAGTATAGGAGCAGGGAGGTCCTACTGCACTTGTACAGGGCCTTAGTGAGGCCTCACCTGGAATATTGTGTTCAATTTTGGTCTCCTAATCTGAGGAAGGACGTTCTTGCTATTGAGGGAGTGCAGCGAAGATTCACCAGACTGATTCCCGGGATGGCAGGACTGACCTATGAGGAGAGACTGGATCGACTGGGCCTGTATTCACTGGAGTTTAGAAGAATGAGAGGGGATCTCATAGAAACATATAAAATTCTGACGGGACTGGACAGGTTAGAGGCAGGAAGAATGTTCCCGATGCTGGGTAAGTCCAGAACCAGGGGTCACCAGTCTAAGGATAAGGGGTAAGTCATTTAGGACCGAGATGAGGAGAAACTTCTTCACCCAGAGAATTGTTAACCTGTGGAATTCTCTACCGCAGAAAGTTGTTGAGGCCAGTTGGTTAGATATTTTCAAAAGGGAGTTAGATGTGGCCCTTACGGCTAAAGGGATCAAGGGGTATGGAGAGAAAGCAGGAATGGGGTACTGAGGGAATGATCAGCCATGATCTTATTGAATGGTGGTGCAGGCTCAAAGGGCCGAATGGCCTACTCCTGCACCTATTTTCTATGTTTCTATGTAACTCCCTTTTGAAAGCAGTGACCTGCACATTTTTTTTATCTTAATTGACAAAAGGGATGATTAGAACCAGGCAAAAGGAAATGGTAATGGGATAAAGATAAGAGGCTGTTGGCAAACACAGCAATGCTCCAAGGATCAATAATTTGTGGCCAAGATACGTTTAACCCGCGCAGGAAATTGCGCACACTCACAGAGGTTAATTATTTGATGTTATTGCTGCAGAGTTCCAGGGCGTTGTTTCTGCCGCAGTGATAATTACAGTCGTTCGTTTTCAAATAGGATTATAATAAAGGATAATTAAACACAGATTTTTCTATGTAGCTCCTGCACTTTTTGCACTGTACAGCTCTCTGTACAAAAACACATGCCGACATTTGTCAGCAATGTTCCCTTCTCTTATTTCTGTTTTCGGGTGTGCACGGGCCGTTTAACGGGCTGCGTGGCCCTTTCACTTTCTCGCGCGAGCATTGTGAAGCCAGTGAGCATCATGCGTGGGACCTCCAAACCGCCGGACGGCCGCGCAGCTTGGCGTGGAATGTCGCTGGAGCAGACGTCTGAGTGCCTTTAACATCACTAAATTCAGACTAATCTGCATGGGTGCTGTTTTTATTGTTGCTGCAGATTTTGGGGGCGGTAGCCATTCAGAGCAAAGCGATGGCCAGCACATGGCAACAACAACAACTTATACTTATGTAGCGCCTTGAACGTAGTAAAGCATTCCAAGGCGCTTCACAGGAGCGGTTATCGAACAAAATTTGACGCAGAGCAGCATAAGGCGATATTAGGGCAGGTGACAAAGGAACATAAGAAATAGGAGCAGGAGTAGGCCATACGGTCCCTCGAGCCTGCTCTGCCATTCAATAAGATCATGGCTGATCCGATCATGGACTCGGCTCCACTTCCCTGACACCCAGGTCTCGTTGCACCTCCCCTTTTCCTAATCTGCCGCCATTCAGATGATATTCTGCCTTCCTGTTTTTGCCACCAAAGTGGATAACCGCACATTTATCCACATTATATTGCATCTGCCATGCATTTGCCCACTCACCTAACCTGTCCAAGTCACCCTACAGCCTCTTGGCATCCTCCGCACAGCTCACACCGCCATCCAGCTTAGTGTCATCTGCAAACTTGGAGCTATTACACTCAATTCCTTCATCTAAATCATTGATGTATATTGTAGGACAAGTACCAGACAGAAATAAATGTGCAGGGCTACGGGGAAAGGGCGGGGGAGGGGGACTGGCTGAGGTGCTCTTGCAGAGAGCCGGCACGGGCTCGACGGGCCGAATGGCCTCCTTCTGTGCTGTAACCGTTCTGTGATTCTGATTCTCTAATTTCTCCTGCCTTCCACCCTATCGCTGACCTTCCCTTTTGTCCTTCCCTTTTGTTCTTCCCTCCCTTTCCCCGCCCCTGCACTTGCTTAAAGCCTCTCACGTCTCGAACTTCTTCCAGTGCTGATGGAGGGTCACCGACCCAAAACGTTAACTCACTTTCTCTCTCCACAGATGCTGCCTGACCCGCTGAGTACTTCCAGCACTTTCTGTTTCTATTTCCGACTTCCAGCATCCGCAGTATTTTGCTCTTGTCGCTCATTATCCTTTATTTTGGTTGAGAGTCCTAAATCATAGAATCACAGCACGGGAAAAGGCCATTCGGCCCATCGAGCCCGTGCTGGCTCGCCGCAAGAGCACATAAGAACATAAGAAATAAAAGCAGGAGCGGGCCTTTCGGTCCCTCGAGCCTGCTCCGCCATTCAATAAGATCATGGCTGGTCTGATCATGGACTCAGCTCCACTTCCCTGCCCGCTCCCCATAACCCTTTACTCCCTTATCGCTCAAAAATCTGTCCATCTCTGCCTTAAATATATTCAATGACCCAGCCTCCACAGCTCTCTGGGGCAGAGAATTCCACAGATTTACAACCCTCTGAGAGAAGAAATTTCTCCTCCTCTCCATTTTAAATGGGGGGCCCCTTATTCTAAGACTATGTCCCCTAGTTTTAGTTTCCCCTATGAGTGGAAATATCCTCTCTGCATCCACCTTGTCGAGCCCCCTCATTATCTTATATGTCTCGATAAGATCACCTCTCATTCTTCTGAACTCCAAAGTGTATAGGCCCAACCTACTCAACCTATCCTCATAAGTCAACCCCCTCATCTCCGAAATCAACCTAGTGAACCTTCTCCAACAGCCTCCAATGCAAGTATATCCTTCCTTAAATAAGGAGACCAAATCTGTACGCAGTACTCTAGGTGTGGCCTCACCAATACCCTGTACAGTTGTAGCAGGACTTCCCTGCTTTTATACTCTATCCCCCTTGCACCTCAGCCAGTCCCACTCCCCCGCCCTTTCCCCGTAGCCCTGCAAATTTATTTCTGTCAGGTATTTATCCAACTCCCTTTTGAAAGCCGCGATTGAGTCTGCCTCCACCACCCTCTCAGGCAGCGCATTCCAGATCCTAACCACTCGCTGCGTAAAAAGGATTTTTCCTCATGTCGCCTTTGGTTCTTCTGCCAATCAACTTAAATCTGTGTCCTCTGGTTCTCCATCCTTCCACCAATGGCAACAGTTTCTCTCGATCTACTCTGTCCAGACCCCTCATGATTTTGAACACCTCGATCAAATCTCCTCTCAACCTTCTCTGCTCCAAGGAGAACAACCCCAGCTTCTCCAGTCTGTCCCCGTCACTGAAGTCCCTCATCCCTGGAACCATTCTTGTAAATCTTTTCTGCGCCCTCTCTAGGGCCTTCACATCCTTCCTAAAGTGCGGTGCCCAGAATTGGACACTATGGGCCCAAGTTTCCACACGCGCCTAGAACGGCGCAGTCCCGACCTGGACGCCTGTTTTTCGCGCCACAAAGTGCGCCTAAAAAAATCCTCGGTATTCTCCACCTCCCTGCAAGTCCTCTGGCCCTCGGCGCAGCCAGCACGAGCTGTGGGGGGGGCAGAGCCAGGCCCCTGCGCTGAAAACAGTGCCGGGACCTCTGCACATGCGCGCTACAGTGGGCACGCAAGTGCAGTAGTTCCAGGCACCGAACTGTGTGGGAGGGGCCCGAAGCACGCAACCCCTAGCCCTGGCCCAATGGCCTCACTGGGGCTGCGTGAATAAGGCTCCTCCCACGGCCAGCTCCTGCTTCCCCCCCCCTGACCAGACCCGACTCCCGCTCCCCGCCCCCCCCCCGGCCTCCGGACCAAACCCGACACCCGCTCCCCCCCCCCCCCCCCCCGACTGGACCCGACCCGACCCGACCCGACCCACCCCCCCCCACTGGACCCGACCCGACTCCCGCTCCCGGACTGGATCCGACCTGACCTCCCTCCCCCCCCCTCCCTCCCTCCCTCCCTCCCTCCCCCCCTCTCCCTCTCTCCCCCCTCTCCCTCTCTCTCCCCCCTCTCTCTCTCTCTCTCTCTCTCTCTCCCCCCCCCTCTCTCTCTTCCCCCCCCACCCGACCCAACCCAACCCAACGCCACCTACCTGTAAATCTGGTGCTGGGGACAGGCCCTGCCCGAAGTCTCGGGCCGGCCCGTTCAGCCTTCGGTCCCGAAAGGCCTGCCTGAAGCACTTTCACACAGGTAGGAAGATGGTTTATTTAATCTTTTCTTTGCTTATAAATGTTTATTCAGGTTGGATTTATTTGTATAATATTTGTATAAGTATAAATAAGGATTTATTGTAGAATTTAATGACTTCCCTTCCCCCCAACCCCCCCACCTCGTTCTGGACGCCTAATTTGTAACCTGCGCCTGATTTTTTAATGTGTAGAACAGGTTTTTTCAGTTCTACAAAAATCTTCACTTGCTCCATTCTACTTTAGTTTGGAGTATGTTTTCACTGTGGAAACTTTCAAATCAGGCGTCAGTGGCCGGACACGCCCCCTTTTGAAGAAAAAATTCTGTTCCAAAGTAGAACTGTTCTACCTGACTAGAACTGCAGAAAAAAAAATGTGGAGAATTGCGATTTCTAAGATAGTCCGTTCTCCACCAGTTGCTCCTAAAAATCAGGCGCAAATCATGTGGAAACTTGGGCCCAATGCTCCAGTTGGGGCCGAAGCAGTGTTTTATAAAAGGTTCATCATAATAAGATTATCTCACAGTCGAGGTTACGGTCAGACACCACTTTAATTTGCACTGGCAGAAAATGTTTGGTCCTGATGGTGCAAATGATTTTACATGACCAGAAAAGTTTAATGTTGTACCTAAGCAGAAAATGCTGATCGTACTCGGCAGGTCAGGTATCCTCTGTGGGGAGAGAATCAGAGTTAACGATGTTAACCCTGCTCGCTCCCCAGGAACCTGGCGTGTGAGCGGATAAAATTGCCCTGGGCCCTTACCTGTCCGAAAGCCCTCACGGTGGCAACATCTGCGATTTTAAGCTGCTCTCCCGAGCGGGCAGCGAGGACACATGTCCAGAGCCAACAGGGTCCTTCTTTACATGGGCATGTTACAGCCCCGTGACATCATTGAGACCCGATTATAATTTTAACTTGGGCCTGAGTGGGGAATCCCCCTGGGGTTAAAATCGGGGAAGTACATTTCCGAGTTAACCTGTAGCTGCGGTACATTTGTATATGCTTCTGGAAATTTTTTTATAAGAATTTAGGGAAAATAAAATGTGTTGGAATTTGTTTCAGCAAATATCGGCAGTCAGGAAGGGGCGGGTGACTCAAATGGTCACACTGATGAGTATCAGTGATGAATATATGTTTTATTTTGGAGGGGAAGGTGATACAGAAGAAAGTCACACAGCACAGAAACCGTTAAGGGGTTAAGGGGTTATGAGAAGCGGGCAGGGAAGTGGATCTGAGTCCATGGGAGTGTTTGATGGGACAGTGTAGAGGGAGCTTTAGTCTGTATCTAACCCCGTGCTGTACCTGCCCTGGGAGTGTTTGATGGGACAGTGTTGAGGGAGCTTTACTCTGTATCTAACCCCGTGCTGTACCTGCCCTGGGAGTGTTTGATGGGACAGTGTTGAGGGAGCTTTACTCTGTATCTAACCCCGTGCTGTACCTGCCCTGGGAGTGTTTGATGGGACAGTGTAGAGGGAGCTTTACTCTGTATCTAACCCCGTGCTGTACCTGCCCTGGGAGTGTTTGATGGGACAGTGTTGAGGGAGCTTTACTCTGTATCTAACCCCGTGTTGTACCTGCCCTGGGAGTGTTTAAAGGGACAGTGTAGGGAATAAGGAGTTATGGGGAGTGGACGGGGAAGTGGAGCTGAGTCCATGATCAGATCAGCCATGATCTTATGAAATGGTGGAGCAGGCTCGAGGGGCCATATGGCCTGCTCCTATTTCTTAAATTCTTGTGTAGAAAGAGGCCATTCGGCTCATCGAGTCTGCTGCCTCTTTCAAATGGTCAAAATACCATTGTCACTCAGACTAGAGGTTGTATCTTGGCCACAGCTGCCTCCAGCAATTTTCCATCAACCCTACTATGTCCATGGTTCACCTGACTGCAATTCGCCTTATCTCTTTTACACCTAACAAGCAGTACCCAGTCTGGTACCAAGGGCCCATTTCAAACTGACTCCTTAATCTTGATGATGTCCAAACTCTCTCACTTTAATCCAACAGATGCACACCCTAACTCCCATGATCTGCCTTATTTTTGTTTCTTTATACTAACTATCTTTCAAAATATCTTTGTAATTAGTTTTATTAAAACAAACTCTAATTTCTACTTTGCATTATAGTGGCCTGGAAATCCCAGCTTTCCCGGGTCCGTACTGAGTGTCTACTGACCCCAACGCACCTCTGGAGCGAGGACATTTGCTTGGGCAAGATTGCAGGATTTCCCCATATCTTGCCCGGCAAATGACTTCAAACCTCTTGTGCCTGATAAAAGCAGCTGTATAGCCCACTGTTACAGGTGTAAGAGTTTTAAAAAGTAAACAATAAAATTTAAAAAAAAACATTTTAATTTTTTGAAACCCTGCCCACTAAGCTAAGTTTATTTTTAACCCTAATTACAAAACTTTTTAAAAAAAATCTGAAATACATTTTTTTTCTAAGGCATTTGTTAACTTTAATTTCAATTAACTTTAGTTATGCGAGGTGTGTTATTTTTTGTTATGGTGTTTAGTGTCTCTGGGTTTTTTTTCTCACTAATAGCAACGAGCACTAGTAGATACGGAGCTCCCGTTGCTATTAATGAGAAAGCTGTGGAATACTGCACCCGATTGGCTGAGCAGTCACACGTGACTGCACCGTCTCCATGGGAACCTGGAGGACGGCGAGCGCGCTCCGCAGCGCGGGAAGAGAAGGCCTCCCCACCGGAATCCCACGCTCCTCCCGGACCGCCGGGTACTTCCGTAGAAATGTTTCAGGTCGGAGGCAGTTGCCCGCGGGAAGCCTCTGGCCGAGAAATTGCGATCGATGTGTTATGTTTTAACAATTTCACCCGTACCCGTAGCCTGTACCTGCCTGTTATCTGAGCTCAGTCAAAAGCTACTCTGAGTGCCTTTGTGTACATTTGAACAGTCTCTAACATGCCCGCTGTCCACAGGGAATCATGGGTGAGATTCAGTATCACAGGCAGTCCCACGGAATCGAGGAAGACTTGCTTCCACTCTAAAAGTGACTTCTCAGGTGACTGAACAGTCCAATACGGGAATTACAGTCTCTGTCACAGGTGGGACAGACAGTGGTTGAGGGAAAGGGATGGGTGGGGAGTCTGGTTTGCCGCACGCTCCTTCCGCTGCCTGCGCTTGGTTTCTGCATGCTCTCGGTGACGAGACTCGAGGTTCTCTGCGCCCTCCCGGATGCTCTTCCTCCACTTAGGGTGGTCTTTGGCCAGGGACTCCCAGGTGTCGGTGGGGATGTTGCACTTTATCAAGGAGGCTTTGAGGTTGTCCCTGTATCAGCCACTGGGAAAGTCATCGCTAGAATCCTCCTCAACCGTCTTCTCCCTATGGCTGAGGAGCTCCTGCCAGAGTCACAGTGTGGATTCCGTCCGCTACGGGGTGCAACAGACATGATCTTCACGGCGCGACAACTGCAAGAGAAATGCGGGGAACAGCACCAACCCTTGTACATGGCCGCCTTTGCCCTCACAAAGGCCTTTGACAATGTCAGCCGCGAGGCACTATGGAGCGCCCTGCTCCGTTTCGGCTGCCCCCCAAAATTTTTCGCCATCCTCTGCCTGCTCCACGACGACATGCAAGCTGTGATCCTGACCAACGGATCCACCACGGACCCCAATCCACGCCCGGACCGGGGTCAAGCAGGGCTGCGTCATTGCCCCCAACCCTCTTCCCGATCTTCCTCGCTGCAATGCTCTGTCTCACGCTCAACACGGGTAAGACTAGTGGGGTCAATGACTACAGGTTGGACCTCTCTGGTCCAGCACCCTCGGACATGACCGTCGCCGAAACAGAGAGTTTTCCGAACCGCGGGAGCTCAGTACTGGTGATCGCTGAGCGAGGGAGGAGAGGCGGGGAATGTTGGTGATTGGTCATTTCTCTGTCTGTCTCGGGTCTGTCGCCTCTTGACTGCGCCGCCAAGTCCCACAATGAGGAAGCAGAGCCAGATACTGAGCGTCACGGGAGCGCTTAACGGCGACGCCCAGGCACAGGAAAGCAGTGGTTCCGCAAACTAATGCCGAACCACGGATGTTTACGGACCAGGGAGTCCCGGACCAGAGAGGTTCAACCTGTACAACTAAATATATATGATCCCCATCTACCATGGAAACGTAGAAATCCATAGTGCAGACGGAGGCCATTTCGGCCCACCGTGTCCGCGCCGGCCAACAAAGAGCCGCACGGCCCTCGGTCAGCAGCCCTGAAGGTTACATATAAACCTATGAACAATGGCGGAAAGGTAAAGAGCACCCAGCCCAACCAGTCTGCCCCACACAACTGCGACACCCCTTGCACCGAAACATTCTACAATCCACCCCAACCGGAGCCATGTGATAAGAACATACATAAGAATTAGGAACAGGAGTAGGCCATCTAGCCCCTCGAGCCTGCTCCGCCACTTAACAAGATCATGGCTGATCTGGCCGTGGACTCAGCTCCACTTACCCGCCCGCTCCCTGTAACCCTTAATTCCCTTATTGGTTAAAAATCTATCTAGCTGTGACTTGAATACATTCAATGAGCTAGCCTCCACCGCTTCCCTGGGCAGAGAATTCCACGGATTCACAACCCTCTGGGAGGTGTCCTGGGGGAGGATTAAAAACCCAGGCCAATTCGGGGTGGGGGGGGAAATCTGGGAAAATTCATAATTCTCTAATACCAGACTTTCGTACATAAGGGATTGATTGAATTAAGTTGCAGGCGACGCTACCTGTTAAAACCATTGCTGGAAAACATTAGCGACTGCACCAACACTGCCAGCCGCCGAGACTCAGCATTCCACGGTGAAATTAGCCGCAGTGCCGTGAAATCTTTACACCATCATAAAACATTCGGTCATGGGGAAAATGAATGGCGAGGGTAGGAGTGGGAGGTAGAGCTCGCTGAAAGATTAGTTTGAAGTCTCTGCTGCTTACATTTGAGAGCCATGATTCAAATCCTCTGCAAGCAAAAGCAATAAAAGCCATCTCCCAGCGCCTGCTGCTCACTTCCGCGGGTGAATTAAGATCTGGTGGTTTAGCTTGTTCTGTAAAGAATGTAATTAAAGAGCTCTAAAAACCATTTGAGCTCGATGCCGCGCAACTTCAGGGTTTTAATCACTGCGGTGCCTCCCGGGGAGGGAAGGCATAATTCGATGCAGCATTATGTGTTTTCTTGGTTTAATAGGCTGCGTAATAACAGAGCACTGCTGGAAACCACAGTGGGGTGCGCTGAGCCTCACGGGGCTTGCTAACATTGTTGCTGGGGACCTGCTGGGCGGGCCACATTGTCCGCATGCCCGACACGAGACTCCCAAAGCAAGCGCTCCACTCGGAAACTACGACACGGCAAGCGAGCCCCAGGTGGGCAGAGGAAACGTTACAAGGACACCCTCAAAGCCTCCCTGATAAAATGCAACATCCCCACCGACACCTGGGAGTCCCTGGCCCAAGACCGCCCTAAGTGGAGGAGGTGCATCCGGGAGGGCGCTGAGCACCTCGAGTCTCGTCGCCGAGAGCATGCAGAAAGCAAGCGCAGGCAGTGGAAGGAGCGTGCGGCAAACCAGACTCCCCACCCACCCCTTTCCCTCAACCACTGTCTGTCCCCACCTGTGACAGAGACTGTAATTCCCGTATTGGACTGTTCAGCCACCTGAGAACTCATTTTTGGAGTGGAAGCAAGTCTTCCTCGATTCCGAGGGACTGCCGATGGTGATGGGGTGATGGGGACCACTGGGTGGATCACAGCACCCCAATCCCTGCTCAGTGCTCTTGCAACTCAGATATTTGGAGTCGGGGTCATTCAAGGGGTCGGTCATTTAGGACTGAGATGAGGAGGGATTTCTTCACTCGGAGGGTGGTGAATCTTTGGGATTCTCTGTCCCAGAGGGCTCTGGAAGTTGAAGCGTTGAGTATGTTCAAGGCTGAGATCAGTAGATTTTTGGACTCGAGGGATATGGGCGGGGTGGGGGAGGGGAAAGTGGACTCGAGGTCGAAGATCAGCCATGATCTTATTGAACGACGGAGCAGGCTCGAGGGATTGATTTTTTTTTTTGTGCTCAAGTGAAATTTAAACTACAGCTAAGTGTCCGGAGAATCCGAGGGGATCTCCATCCAATGGGAGGTCGACAGAAGTCCTCGAGAAATGGCATAGAATGCTAAGGAGCGGCTAGTCACCATGGGCCGAATGTGCCGTGGACCTCTCTGATTCTATGTTCTGGAGTCGACGGTGCTGTTACAGCGGGCGACAGGCAGGAACCCCGTGGTGTTTCAGGGCCAGAGAACCGAGGCTGGCCAAGCACTGGGCCTGCGGACAACCCCCTGGGATTCAGTGTTCCGAGCGGGTTCAGTCAGAGGCATCAGCTGGTGGGGATGACGAAAGACCCTCGCCGGCCGAGGCTTCAACCGCCTGGGCCACAAACTCTTGCATTCCCTCCCTCAACTTCTCCGCCACTCTCTCTGCTCCTTCAGTGTCAGCCCGTGGCTCAGTGGGCAGCAACCTCGCCTCGGAGTCAGAAGGTTGTGGGTTCAAGTCCCACTCCAGGGACTTGAGCACAAAAAAATCTAGGCTGACACTCCCAGTGCAGTGCTGAGGGAGTGCCGCACCGTCGGAGGGGCAGTGCTGAGGGAGTGCCGCACCGTCGGAGGGGCAGTGCTGAGGGAGTGCCGCACTGTCGGAGGGGCAGTACTGAGGGAGTGCCGCACCGTCGGAGGGGCAGTACTGAGGGAGTGCCGCACTGTCGTAGGGGCAGTACTGAGGGAGTGCCGCACTGTCGGAGGGGCAGTGCTGAGGGAGTGCCGCACCGTCGGAGGGGCAGTGCTGAGGGAGTGCCGCACTGTCGGAGGGGCAGTGCTGAGGGAGTGCCGCACCGTCGAAGGGGCAGTGCTGAGGGAGTGCCGCACTGTCGGAGGGGCAGTGCTGAGGGAATGCCGCACTGTCGGAGGGGCAGTGCTGAGGGAGTGCCGCACTGTCGGCGGTGCCGTCTTTTGGAGGAGACGTTAAACCGAGGCCCCGTCTGCTCTCTCAGGTGGACGTAAAAGATCCCAAGGCACTATTTTGAAAAAGAGCAGAGGAGTTCTCCCCGGTGTCCAGGGAACAATATTTATCCCTCAATCAACAGAACAAAAAACAGATTATCTGGTCATTATCACATTGCTGTATGTGGGTGCTTGCTCTGTGAAGAAATTGGCTGCCTACATTACAACTTCAAAAAAAGTACTTCATTGGCTGTAAAGCACTTTGCGACGTACGGTGGTCATGAAAGGCGCTATAGAAATGCAAGTCTTTTTCTTCGTACACCATTCACCCACTCCCTAATCTGCACTTTGTCTTGGGATCTTTTACATCCACCTGAGAGAGCAGACCGGGCCTCAGTTTAACATCTCGTCCGAAAGACGGCACCTCCGACAGTGCGGCGCTCCCTTAGCACTGCCCCTCCGACAGTGCGGCGCTCCCTCAGCACTGCCCCTCTGACAGTGCGGCGCTCCCTCAGCACTGCCCCTCCGACAGTGCGGCGCTCCCTCAGTACTGCCCCTCCGACAGTGCGGCACTCCCTTAGCACTGCCCCTCCGACAGTGCGGCGCTCCCTCAGCACTGCCCCTCCGACAGTGCGGCACTCCCTCAGCACTGCCCCTCCGACAGTGCGGCGCTCCCTCAGCACTGCCCCTCCGACAGTGCGGCGCTCCCTCAGCACTGCCCCTCCGACAGTGCGGCGCTCCCTCAGCACTGCCCCTCCGACAGTGCGGCGCTCCCTCAGCACTGCCCCTCCGACAGTGCGGCGCTCCCTCAGCACTGCCCCTCCGACAGTGCGGCGCTCCCTCAGCACTGCCCCTCCGACAGTGCGGCGCTCCCTCAGCACTGCCCCTCCGACAGTGCGGCGCTCCCTCAGCACTGCCCCTCCGACAGTGCGGCGCTCCCTCAGCACTGCCCCTCCGACAGTGCGGCGCTCCCTCAGCACTGCCCCTCCGACAGTGCGGCGCTCCCTCAGCACTGCCCCTCCGACAGTGTGGCGCTCCCTCAGCACTGCCCCTCCGACAGTGCGGCGCTCCCTCAGCACTGCCCCTCCGACAGTGCGGCGCTCCCTCAGCACTGCCCCTCCGACATTGCGGCGCTCCCTCAGCATTGCCCCTCCGACAGTGCGGCGCTCCCTCAGCACTGCCCCTCCGACAGTGCGGCGCTCCCTCAGCACTGCACTGGGAGTGTCAGCCTAGATTTTTGTGCTCCAGTCTCTGGAGTGGGACTTGAACCCACAACCTTCTGATCTGAGGCGAGAGTGCTGCCCACTGAGCCATGGGTGACATCTAATGGCAAAGGAACGCTTGCTGTATGCAGGAAACTAGCTGTTTTATAACTCTGCTACCTGGTCATGATCAGTGCTTCAGTTTGCCATTCTAAGACTTGTTTTCTCTTTCAAACAGCATTCAACAAGCTGAAATGGGAGCAGCCATGGATGCTTTGGAAAAATGTAAGTGGATCTTTTTTTTTTTATAATAGTTTAACTATCATTGTCCTCTTTTAGAAAATTAATTAAGCATCATGGGCCCAAGTTTCCACACGTGCCTAGAACGGCGCAGTCCTGACCTGGACGCCCGTTTTTCGTGCCACAAAGTGCGCCTAAAAAAATCCTCGACACCCGCTCCCCGCCACCCCCGCCTCTGGACCAGACCCGACACCCGCGCTCCTGTTCCCGCTCCCCGCCCCCCCGACTGGACCCAACCCGACCCGCCCCCCCCCCCCCCCCCCCCACTTGCAGGTCCTCTGGCCCTCGGCGCAGCACGAGCTGTAGGGGGCGGAGCCAGGTCCCTGCGCTGAAAACAGTGCCGGGACCTCTGCACATGCGCGCTACAGTGGGCACGCAAGTGCAGTAGCTCCAGGCGCCGAACTGTGTGGGAGGGGCCCGAAGCACGCAACCCCTAGCCCTGGCCCAATGGCCTCACTGGGGCTGCGTGAATAAGGCTCCTCCCACGGCCAGCTCCTGCTCCCCCCTCCGCCCCCCCCCCCCCCCGACCAGACCCGACACCCGCTCCCCGCCCCCCCCCCCGCCTCTGGACCAGACCCGACACCCGCGCTCCTGTTCCCGCTCCCCGCCCCCCCGACTGGACCCAACCCGACTCCCGCTCCCGGACTGGATCCGACCTGACCTCCCCCCCCACCCCCCCACCTCCCTCTCTCTCTCCCCCCTTCTCTCTCTCTCCCCCTCTCCCTCTCTCCTCCCTCTCTCTCCCCCCCTCTCTCTCTCTCCCCCTCTCTACCCCCCGCCCCTTCTCTCTCTCTCTCTTCCCCCCCCCCCCCCCCCCCCCCCCCCGAACCAAACCTCCCCGACCCAACCCAACGCCACCTACCTGTAAATCTGGTGCTGGGGACAGGCCCTGCCCGAGGTCTCGGGCCCGGCCCGTTCAGCCTTCGGTCCCGAAAGTCCTACCTGAAGCACTTTCACACAGGTAGGAAGATGGTTTATTTAATCTTTTCTTTGCTTATAAATGTTTCTTCAGGTTGGATTTATTTGTATAATATTTGTAGAAGTATAAATAAGGATTTATTATAGAATTTAATGACTTCCCCCCCCCCCACCTCGTTCTGGACGCCTAATTTGTAACCTGCGCCTGATTTTTTAATGTGTGGAACAGGTTTTTTCAGTTCGACAAAAATCTTCACTTGCTCCATTCTACTTTAGTTTGGAGTACGTTTTCACTGTGGAAACTTTCAAATCAGGCGTCAGTGGCCGGACACGCCCACTTTTGAAGAAAAAATTCTGTTCCAAAGTAGAACTGTTCTACCTGACTAGAATTGCAGGAAAAAAAATGTGGAGAATTGCGATTTCTAAGATAGTCCGTTCTCCACCAGTTGCTCCTAAAAAATCAGGCGCAAATCATGTGGAAACTTGGGCCCCATAATTCTACATCGGAACTGAGTCACAAGGAAATGACTGAGGTAATCGAGTCATAGAAACATAGAAAGTAGGTGCAGGAGTAGGCCATTTGGCCCTTCGAACCTGCACCACCATTCAATAAGATCATGGCTGATCATGCAACTTCAGTACCCCATTCCTGCTTTCTCTCCATACCCCTTGATCCCTTTAGCAGTAAGGGCCACATCTAACTCCCTTTTGAATATATCTAACGAACTGGCCTCAACAACTTTCTGTGGTAGAGAATTCCACAGGTTCACAATTCTCTGAGTGAAGAAGTTTCTCTTCATCTCGGTCCTAAATAGCTTACCCCTTATTCTTAGACTGTGACCCCTGGTTCTGGACTTCCCTAACATCGGGAACATTCTTCCTGCATCTAACCTGTCCAATCTCATCAGAATTTTATATATTTCTATCTTCTAAATTCCAGCGAATAGAAGCCTAGTCGATCCAGTCTTTCTTCATATCCCGGGAATCAGTCTGGTGAACCTTTGCTCCCTCAGAAGCAAGAATGTCCTTCCTTAGATTAGGAGACCAAAACTGTACACAATAGTCAAAGTGTGGCCTCACCAAGGATCTGTACAACTGCAGTAAGACTTCCCTACTCCTATACTCAATCCCTCTCGTTATGAAGGCCAACATGCCATTTGCTGCCTTCACCACCTGCTGTACCTGCATGCCAACTTTCAATGACTGATGTACCATGACACCCAGGTCTCGTTGCATCTCCCCTTTTCCTAATCTGCCGCCATTCAGATGATATTCTGCCTTCCTGTTTTTGCCACCAAAGTGGATAACCTCACATTTATCCACATTATACTGCATCTGCCATGCATTTGCCCACTTACCTAACCTGTCCAAGTCACCCTGCAGCCTCTTAGCGTCCTCCTCACAGCTCACACCGCCACCCAGCTTAGTGTCATCTGCAAACTTGGAGATATTACATTCAATTCCTTCGTCCAAATCATTAATGTATATTGTAAATAGCTGGGGTCCCAGCACTGAACCTTGCGGCACCCCACTAGTCACTGCCTGCCATTCTGAAAAGGACCCGTTTATTCCTACTCTTTGCTTCCTGTCTGCCAACCTGTTCTCTATCCACGTCAGTACATTACCCCCAATCCCATGTGCTTTAATTGAGAAGATGCGCGCTAACGGGATAGAAACATAGACATAGAAAATAGGTGCAGGAGTCGGCCATTCGGCCCTTCTAGCCTGCACCGCCATTCAATGAGTTCATGGCTGAACATTCAACTTCAGTACCCCATTCCTGCTTTCTCGCCATACCCCTTGATCCCCCTAGTAGTTGCTCAACAACTCCCGTCTGAGCACCGCTCTGTCGGCTGCTGCCCTGTAGGTTACGGCACTTCAAGTGCACATCCAAGTACTCTTTAAATGTGGTGAGGGTTTCTGCATCTGATGCCCAGTAACATAACCACCATGCTACCACACTGCTATTGATGAATGCAGTACCACGCACTGTGATGGTAACATTGGGTGCCATTTAAGCCACGTTTTCCCTGGACCTTTGTTGTTCTGAAATGGATGCACATTATGCAATCTGCTTTTAATCCTGGCAGGATCCGCGAGGTATGGAGTGTACCTCTGTCATGTAGCTGGCCGATTTCTTTTCCGGAAATCCCTTTATGCACTTAGTAAAGACACGTGATGTCATTTAAAATCAATTTCTCGTTCATGTGCTATTTTTCTCTGCCACTGTGTCCTTTTCTGAGATGTACAGGCGCACGTAAGCCTTATCTGAGATTGCTTCTCCTCAGACCATTAAGCTTTCATGAAGATTTGTAGAACAAAGCCAAAAAATATATATTTTTGCATACGTGAATCACTGTTCAACACTGGTAAGCTACTCCCCACCATTTTTCACATACCTTCCTATTTCCGCCCAAAGGCACTGGTGAAAGTCTACCCCTGTGAAAGTCATCTCAATGGGTAGCTCTCTCTCTTGCTCTCTCTCTCTCGCTTCTGAGTCAGAAGATTAAGGGTTAAGTCCCACTCCTGAGACTTGAGCACAAAACTCGACTTTTAGGTGAGACGTTAAACCGAGGCCCCGTCTGCTCTCTCAGATGGATGTAAAAGATCCCAAGGCACTATTTCGAAGAAGAGCAGGGGAGTTATCCCTGGGGTCTCGGCCAAAGCGCATTGGAGAGTAGTCACTGTTGTAATGTGGGAAACGCGGCAGCCAATTTGCGCACAGCAAGCTCCCACAAACAGCAATGTGATAATCACCAGATCATCTCTCTTTGTTGTGTTGATTGAGGGATCATTATTGGCCAGGACACTGAGGATAACTCCCCTGCTCTTCTTCAAAATAGTGCCTTGGGATCTTTTACGTCCACCTGAGAGAGCAGACGGGGCCTCGGTTTAACGTCTCCTCCAAAAGACGGCACCGCCGACAGTGCGGCACTCCCTCAGCACTGCACTGGGAGTGTCAGCCTAGATTTTTATGCTCGAATCCCTGGAGCAGGACTTGAACCCACAACCTTCTGGCTCACGGGCGAGGGTGCTGCCCACTGAGCCACAGTTGACAAAAGGCAGCATTGAATGCCATTTATGTTCCAACCTACGGATTGTCAAAGGAGCATCTTGACATTTGCATTCGTGGATTGTGGTTTTGGTCACAGTCTACTCTACATATTTACTGTCTCTTTGTGTGTGATCCAATACTCGGATGCCCCGTGTCCTAACTCACACCAAGTCCCGCTCACCCATCACCCCCTGTGCTCGCTGATCGCCATTGGCTCCTGGTTAAGCAATGCCTCGATTTCAAAACTCTCATCCTTGTTTTCAAATCCCTCCATGGCCCTCGCCCCTCCCTATCTCTGTAATCTCCTCCAGCCCCACAACCCCCCCCGAGATGTCTGCGCTCCTCTAATTCTGCCCTCCTGATAATCTCTCCGTGCTTTGTGTTGTCTGGGCCCCAAGCTCTGGAACTCCCTGCCTAAACCTCTCCGCCTCTCTACCTCTCTTTCCTCCTTCAAGGCGCTCCTCAAAACCTACCTCTTTGACCAAGCTTTTGGTCACCTGCCCTAATTTCTCCTTATGCGGCTCAGTGTCAAATTTTTCATCTCATAACACTCCTGTGAAGCACCTTGGGACGTTTCACTACGTTAAAGGCGCTATATAAATACAAGTTGTTGTTGCATGTGCCTGATAAATTGAAAGAGACAATGTGCACGAGCTGAGAATAATTGTTTCACCTCCATATTCCGCACACCGTGCTCCCACCCGAACCTCCACAGCATTCACAGTGAGCAACTTTACAGGAAAATCGCAATTGGGCAAATTAATCGCTCATTGCTCAGTGACTGCCGCTGGGATCTTGTGAAGAATTCAATTAGGCTGTCCATTTAGTGTGAGATTGAAGATTGCGAGCTGACTACTGAGAGGGAAGTTGGTATATGCGCCATCGTACAAGATTCTGAGGGGGCTTGACAGGGTAGATGCAGAGAGAATGTTTCCCCTCGTGGGGGATTCTAGAACTAGGGGACCTAGTCTCAGAATAAGGGGTCGCCCATTTAAAACTGAGATGAGGAGGAATTTCTTCTCTCGGAGGGTTGTAAATCTGTGGAATTCTCTGCCCCAGAGAGCTGCGGAGGCTGGGTCATTGAATATATTTAAGGCAGAGATAGACTTTTGAGCGATAAATGAGTTATGGGGAGCAGGCGGGGAAGTGGGGCTGAGTCCATGATCAGATCAGCCATGTTCTTATTGAATGGCAGAGCAGGCTCGAGGGGCCGAATGGCCGAGTCCTGCTCCTATTTCTTATGTTACGTTCTTATTGTGATCTGTCTGCTGTGACGGGGAAGGTGGTATGTGTGGCAACACCTTGCGGAGTTGGGGAAAGTCAACGGGTGGAAATCGAGCAGAGTGATAATCAAACTACAGGTCTAACCTCTCCAGTCCGGGACGCCCTGTCCAACAACCTCCCTGATCCGGCATTATTCCCGGCGGGGGGGAGGAGGGGGTCGCGACCCGCGCTGTGTCCTGGGGCAGGTGGCTCCTCCTCTCCCCTCCGAGATCGAGCCGGTCGCTCTCCCGGCGCTGCCCCCCTTCTCGGTCGGCGCAGAGAGGGGAGCAAGCTGTGGCGGCCGACCGAGGCGCCGAAATTGGGCCCGAAACGCTGCGCGTGCGCAGGACGCGGCCCGGGTCCTCGCCCGCGTATTTCGGGCCCAGCTTCGTCGCCTCCGTCGGCCGCCGCGCTCCTCGCTCCCCTCTCCGCGCTGACCCGTACCGGGGGAGGAGGGGGGGGAGGAACGCCAGGGGTCTGTGGGTGGAGCGCGTGGCCCCTCGACACAGCAGGCCGGCCCGACCTGGGGGCTAAAGCACCGAAGGCAGCGGCAGGGTGGGGGTGGCGAGGAAGAAAGCAGCCAGCCCCAGGTCAGCAGCACCCGGTAAGTCTGGGAGGGTCGGCGTGACCTCCCGTGGTCCGGGAAGCTCTCTGACCCGGCCACCGGTCAGGTCCCGAGGGTGCCGGACTGGAGAGGTACAATCGTAAACTAGTAATGAGTGCCTGACAGAAACAATCGGGGCTTTTAAACCCAAAGGGGCAGTAAAGCGGAAGCCCTCAATCAAATTCACCCGAATGCAAGAAATGATATTGAAATGAATCCAATTTTACAGCTGTGTGGCATTGTGAATACTGCGGGCACCAGTGGGTTCAGTTCTTTTTTATCAAAGTTGCATTTTGCAGTACCAAAAACAAGTCGAGGCAAATAATTAAAACTGAAGCATGTGCTGGGTAAATCCCATCGCAGCTGGAGCTTGTTGCTGTCAGAAGTGCTTTTCAGCGAGTATTAACGAGGCAGAAATTGGAGACGAAGGAAGCCCTGGTCACGAAGAGCCTTTGCTAATCTACTCTTTCGCAACAGACCCAAATTACCGACGGACCACAGCAGAATGTCCACCTGTTGTGCAGGACGAACGGGATTTGTCGACAATTGCCATCCCATATGTCTGTCCCTGAGCACAAGTGAACCCAGCAGCTACAATAAAATACCATCTTTTTAAACAAGCCAGTGGCTCAGTGGGCAGCGCACTCGCCTCTGAGTCAGAAGGTTGTGGGTTTGAGTCCCACTCCAGCGACTTGAGCACAAAAATCTAGGCTGACACTCCCAGTGCAGTGCTGAGGGAGCGCTGCACTGTCAGAGGGTACTGTCTTTCGGATGAGATGTTAAACCACGATGTCTGCCCTCTCAGGTGGACGTAAAAGATCCCACGGCACTATTTCGAAGAAGAGCAGGGGAGTTATCCCCGGTGTCCTAGGGCCAATATTTATCGCTCAGTCAACATGACAAAAATCTGGTCATTATCACGTAGCTGTATGTAAATTAGCTGCCGCGTTTCCCACATTGCAACAGTGACTACACTCCAAAAGTACCTCATTGGCTGTAAAGCGCTTTGAGACGTCGGGTGGTCGTGAAAGGCGCTACCTAACTGCAAGTCTTTCTTTCTTTGTGGGGTCCCGCTGGGATCTGTTTTGGGGCCGCAACTATTCAGGCGCTCCCTCAGCACGTTGCTGGGAGTGTCGGCCGAGATTTATGCGCTCGGGTTCTCTGGGGTGGGACTTGAACCCACAACCTTCTGACTCCGAGGCGAGGGTGCTGCCCACAGAGCCACGGCTGTCACTCGGGTTCGAGCAGCTTCTCCCACCTTCCCTCTCGCAATCCTGGCACAGCTTCGTACAACAGCTTGAAGCAAACGGCGCGCATTAACACTCCACCAAATATAACTTTCCGACTCTCACTTCTTAGTCATTTAGACATAATTTCTAAAACCCACGCACGATCCTACTTCTGTCCCCTGAAACGTGCTGCTTCAGCAAAAACAACAAAACAAACTTCTGCGGAAGCTGGAAATCTGCAATAAAGCCAGACTCTGCTGGCTTGACGTTCAGCTGGTCAGGCAGCACCGGTTGAGGTTGCAGTGTCATAGAATCACAGAGATTTAGAGCACAGAAGGAGGCCATTTCGGCCCATCGTGTCCGCGCCGGCCGACCAAGAGCTCTCCAGCCTAATCCCACTTTCCAGCTCACGGTCCGTAGCCCTGTCAGTTACGGCACTTCAGGTGCACATCCAAGTACTTTTTAAATGCGGTGAGGGTTTCTGCCTCTACCACCCTTTCAGGCAGTGAGTTCCAGACCCCCACCACCCTCTGGGTGAAGAATTTTCCCCTCAGATCCCCTCTAAGCCTCTCCCCAATGACTTTAAATCTCTGCCCCCTGGTTGTTGACCCCTCTGCCAAGGGAAATAGGTCCTTCCTATCCACTCCATCTAGGCCCCTCACAATTTTATACACCTCAATAAGGTCCCTCCTCAGCCTCCAAGGAAAACAATGCCAGGCTATCCAATCTTTCCTCATAGCTAAAATTCTCCAGTCCAGGCAACATCCTCGTAAATCTCCTCTGCACCCTCTCTAGTGCAATCATATATTTCCTGTAATGTGGTGACCAGAACTGCACGCAGTACTCCAGCTGTGGCCTAACTAGTGTTTTATACAGTTCAAGCATAACCTCCCTGTTCTTGTATTCTATGCCTCGGCTAATAAAGGCAAGTATTCAGTATGCCTTCTTAACCACCTTATCCACCTGGCCTGCTACCTTCAGGAATCTGTGGACATGCACTCCTAGATCCCTTTGTTCCTCTACACTTTTCAGTATTGTACCATTTAATGTGTATTCCCTTGCCTTATTAGCCCTCCCCAAATGCATTACCTCACACTTCTCCGGATTAAAATTCCATTTGCCACTGTTCTGCCCACCTGACCTGTTCATCGATATCTTCCTGCAGTTCGCAGCTTTCTTCATTATCAACCACACGGCCGTTTTTAATATAATCTGCAAACTTCTTAATCATACACCCTACAGTCAAGTCTAGATCATTGATATTACCACAAAATGCTGAGTACTGAGCCCTGCGGAACCCCACTGGAAGCAACCTTCCAGTCACAAAAACACCCATCAACCAGTACTCTCTGCTTCCTGCCTCTGAGCAATTTTGGATCTAACTTGCCACTTTGCCCTGGATCCCATGAGCTTTTTCATTCGTGACCAGTCTACCATGTGGTAATTTATTAAAAGCCTTGCTAAAATCCATATGCACTACATCATACGCACTGCCCTCATCAACCCTCCTTGTTCCTTCCTCTCAAAATTCAATCAAGTTAGTCAGACACGACCTTCCCTCAACAAATCCATGCTGACTGTCCTTGATTAATCCGTTTCTTCCTAAATGAAGATTTATCCTGTCCCTCAGGACTTTTTGCAATAATTTTCCCACCACTGAG
The DNA here is from genome assembly GCF_044704955.1 of Pristiophorus japonicus. Lineage (NCBI taxonomy): Eukaryota > Metazoa > Chordata > Chondrichthyes > Pristiophoridae > Pristiophorus > Pristiophorus japonicus. Next base: position 7,975,073 of record NC_091981.1, read on the forward strand.
GTTAAGCTGACTGGCCTGTAATTACTCGGTCTCTCCCTTTCTCTCTTTTTTAACAAAGGTACCACATTAGCAGTCCTCCAGTCCTCTGGCACCATACCTGCAGCCAGAGAGGATTGGAAAATGATGGTCAGAGCCTCTGCTATTTCCTTTTTTGCTTCGCTTAACAGCCTGGGATACATTTCATCCGGCCCTGGGGATTTATCCATTTTCAAAGCTGCTAAACCTGTTAATACTTCCTCTCTCACTATTTCACCTAATATTTCACACTCCTCCTCCCTGTTTGCAAAGTCTGCATTGCCCCTCTCTTTAGTGAAAACAGACACAAAGTTTTCATTAAGAACCATACCCATGTCTTCCGCCTCCACACACACAGATTACCTTTATGGTCTGTAATAGGCCCCACTCTTTCCTTCGTTATCCTCTTGCTCTTAATGTATTTCTAAAACATCTGAGTTCCAATGTTTGAGGTAACATTTTGGGTTGGCGAGGGGACGCAGATAGCAACAAAGGCGGACGGGGTTAGAAACATAGAAAATAGGTGCAGGAGTAGGCCATTCGGCCCTTCGAGACTGCACCACCATTCAATGAGTTCATGGCTGAACATGCAACTTCAGTACCCCATTCCTGCTTTCTCGCCATACCCCTTGATCCCCCGAGTAGTAAGGACTACATCTAACTCCTTTTTGAATATATTTAGTGAATTGGCCTCAACAACTTCCTGTGATAGAGAATTCCACAGGTTCACCACTCTCTGGGTGAAAAAGTTTCTCCTCATCTCGGTCCTAAATGGCTTACCCCTTATCCTTAGACTGTGACCCCTGGTTCTGGACTTCCCCAACATTGGGAACATTCTTCCTGCATCTAACCTGTCTAAACCCGTCAGAATTTTAAACGTTTCTATGAGATCCCCTCTCATTCTTCTGAACTCCAGTGAATACAAGCCCAGTTGATCCAGTCTTTCTTGATATGTCAGTCCCGCCATCCCGGTTGAAAGGGACAAACGGAAATCACGTCGGAGAGAAGAGCAGCACTTCTGTCAGAGGGACATCTCTGGAAGAGAGGCAGCAGTGAATCAAACAAAAGGCGAAGATACTGCAGAGGCTGGAAATTGAGATGAAAGCAGAAAATACTGGGATAGTTTAGCCTGCCTGTCGTTTCCCCTGGTTGCATAAACTCCTACCTTACCTATTTTACGTAGGGAAAACCAAATCTTTTGTCTCACGCATTCAGACACATTATTTTTTTTTTTCTCTCTCTTGCATGAACACACGAAAGTCCGTAGAAAGGCTTATTTTGAAGTCCAGACTTATGTGCTTCTTCAGTGGAACTGAAGGAGATTGCAGTGCAGGCAGGCACAGCAGGAGGGGCGAAGGAGAGGCAATAGTCCGTAGAGGGATGTGATCGGAGCCCAGGGGAGGCATGAGTTTGGGGCCCAAAAGAGGCGAGGGCCCAGGGGCAGCACGGGCCCAGCCCACACTGTGCGATATGTGTGAGCGCACTAGGTCCGTGCAGCAGAGCAGGTCTCCAGTCATCCTGGTAAATCCTTGCCACTGGACCAAGACCTAGCTCTGTCAAGCCCGTGTGGTGGCTGGTGTGCAACGGGTCACCCCACGTTAAAAAAATCCACGCACAGGGCATCTTCCACCCTTCAGGATGTAGTTCGGGATCTGGAATATTAGCTCCTTCATTGAAACACCTGTGACTTCCTATGATGATGATGAACGAGAACATAAGAATCGGGAGCAGGAGTCGGCCACTCGGCCCTTCGAGCCTGCTCCGCCATTCAATGAGATCATGGCTGATCTTCGACCTCAACTCCACTTTCCCGCCCGATCCCCATATCCCTTGATTCCCCGAGAGTCCAAAAATATATCTATCTCTGTCTTGAATATACTCAACGACTCAGCATCCACAGCCCTCTGGGGCAGAGAAATTCCAAAGATGTAGAAAATAACATTTTTGCTGCCTAGACAAATGCTAATTTATATAAGCGAGACTAGCGACAGAAGACCTACCCCCTCTCCACACCCCGCAATTCTTTACCCTTTGTCTTGTACTAATTTGAGTTCCAGAGCATGAACTATGAATTTCCAAAGAAAAACATCTCCATATTTATCAGATTTCGGTAATGTCTCGAATATAAGAACATAAGAAATAGGAGCAGAAATCGGCCATTTGGCCCCTCGGGCCTGCTCCGCTTTTCAATAAGATCATGGCTGATCTGATCATGGACTCAGCTCCACTTCCCTGCCCGCTCCCCATAACCCTTTACTCCCTTATCGCTCAAAAATCTGTCTATCTCTGCCTTAAATATATTCAATGACCCAGCCTCCACAGCTCTCTGGGGCAGAGAATTCCACAGATTTACAACCCTCTGAGAGAAGAAATTCCTCCTCACCTCAGTTTTAAATGAGCAGTCCCTTATTCTGAGACTATATCCCCTAGTTTTAGTTTCCCCTATGAGTGGAAATATCCTCTCTTGTCGAGCCCCCTCATTTTCCTACATGTTTCAATAAGATCACCTCTCATTCTTCTGAACTCCAATGTGTATAGGCCCAACCTACTCAACCTATCCTCATAAGTCAATCCCCTCATCTCCGGAATCAACCTAGTAAATGTTCTCTGAACAGCCTCCAATGCAAATATATCCTTCCTTAAATACGGAGACCAAAACTGTACGCAGTACTCCAGGTGTGGCTTCACCAATACCCTGTACAGTTGTAGCAGGACTTCTCTGCTTTTATACTCGATCCGCCTTGCAATAAAGGCCAACATTCCATTTGCCTTCCTGATCACTTGCTGTGATATGGGGATCAAGTTTCGGGCTGCGCCGGCCCGTTTTTGATGCCACAAAGTGCGCCGAAAAAAAAGTTAGATTCTCCGGCTCCCTGCTGGTCCTCTGGAGCTGGGCGCGGCGCAGCAGGAGCTGTAGGGGGCGGAGCCAGGTCCCTGCGCTGAAAACAGTGCCGGAACCTCTGCACATGCGCGCTACAGTGGGCGCACATGTGCAGTAGCTCCAGGCGCCGAACTGTGTGGGAGGGGCCCGAAGCACGCAGCCCCTAGCCCTGGCCAAATGGCCTCACTGGGGCTGCGTGCATAAGGCTCCTCCCACGCCCAGCTCCTGCTTCCTCCCGACCCGACTCGAATCTCGCTTGCCGCCCCCCCACCGGACCCGACACCGACCCGACTCCCGCTTCCCCCCACCCCCGGACCGGACCGGACCGGACCCGCGCTCCCCCCGACCCGCGCTCCCGACCCCGGATCCGACCCGACCCAACGCCACCTACCTGTAAATCTGGTGCTGGGGACGGGCCCTGCCCGAAGTCTCGGGCCCAGCCGGGCCCGGCCCGTTCAGCCTCCCTTCCCCCTTCTCCTTTCCCCCCTTCTCCTTTCTTCCCCCCCTTCTCCTTTCCCCTTCTCCTTCCCCCTTCTCCTTTCCCCCCCTTCTCCTTTCCCCCCCTTCTCCTCCCCCCCTTCTCCTTTCTCCCCCCCTTCTCCTTTCTCCCCCCTTCTCCTTTCTCCCCCCTTCTCCTTTCTCCCCCCTTCTCCTTTCTCCCCCCCTTCTCCTTTCTCCCCCCCTTCTCCTTCCCCCCCTTCTCCTCTCCCCCCTTTCCCCTCTACCCCTTCCCTCCCCTTCCCTCCCCCTTCTCCCGCATCCCTCCCCCTCTGCCTCCCTCCCTCCCCTCCCCTCCCCCTGCCCCCCCCCTCTCCCTCTACCCCCCTCCTCCCCCTCCCCTTGCTGTCAGAAACACAGACACTGACAGACAGAGAGTGAGAGACACACACAGACAGAGATAGAGACACTGACAGAGACACACTGTGGGGTGGGGCATCCCAGCACGCTGTTGGAGGGCTCCCGGTGCTGCAGTCGGTAAGTAGAAAATTTTTTATTTATTGATTTAAAAAAAAAATTATTTCTTATTAATTTTTTTTGATTGATTTATTGGTTGATTTATTGATGTATTTATCACTTATTATTGATGATGGCTCTTTATTTGTAAAACTGAAGTGTTTAATGTTTGTAAACTTCCCTTTAAAACCCCCCCCCCACCATTCCCTACGCCTGATTTTCTAAAGTGTAGACAAGGTTTTTTCGAGCGTACAAAAATCTTCACTTGCTCCATTCTAAGTTAGTTTGGAGTAAGTTTTCACTGCCGAAACTTTGAAAACAGGTGTAAGAGGCCGGGCACGCCCCCTTCTGGAAAAAAAAATTCTGTTCCAAAGTGAAACTGTTCTAACTAACTGGAACTGGAGCAAACTAAATGCCGAGAATTTGAATTTCTACGATACTCCGTTCTACACCAGTTGCTCCAAAAATCAGGAGCAACTGAGGCCGAAACTTGGGCCCCGGTCTCTGTCCTCACTTGTATTTACTCGTATCACTGCCTGGATTTGACCCCTTATTGGAAAATGTTTTCATACCTGTTATTTAATAGTTTGTGATGCTCCCGTTCCCGTGGCGTTTCCATGCCGTCTGTATAACCTGTCTTACTGCAGTTGTACAGGGCCTTGGTGAGGCCACACCTTGAGTATTGTGTACACTTTTGGTCTCCTAATCTGAGGAAGGACGTTCTTGCTATTGAGGGAGTGGAGCAAAGGCTCACCAGACTGATTCCTGGGATGGCAGGACTGACCTTTGAAGAAAGACTGGATCGACTGGGCTTATATTCACTGGAATTTAGAAGAATGAGAGGGGATCTCATAGAAACATAAAATTCTGACGGGATTGGACAGGTTAGATGCAGGAAGAATGTTCCCGATGTTGGGGAAGTCCAGAACCAGGGGTCACAGTCTAAGGATAAGGGGTAAGCCATTTAGGACCGAGATGAGGAGAAACTTCTTCACTCAGAGAGTGGTGAACCTGTGGAATTCTCTACCACAGAAAGTTGTTGAGGCCAGTTCGTTAGATATATTCAAAAGGGAGTTAGATGTGACCCTTACGGCTAAAGGGGTCAAGGGGTATGGAGGGAAAGCAGGAACGGGGTACTGACGTTGCATGATCAGCCATGATCTTATTGAATGGTGGTGCAGGCTCGAAGGGCCGAATGGCCTACTCCTGCTCCTATTTTCTATGTTAATGTTTAACTTTCGTCATCCGTGGCTCAGTGGGTAGAACACTCGCCTCCGAGTCAGGAGGTTGTGGGTTCAAGTCCCACTCCAGAGACTTGAGCGCAAAAATCTAGGCTGACACTCCCAGTGCAGTGCTGAGGGAGCGCCGCACTGTCGGAGGTGCCGTCTTTCGGAGGAGACGTTAAACCGAGGTCCCGTCTGCTCTCTCGGCACCATAGGAACAGGAGGAGGCCATTTAGCTTTTCGAGCCTGTTCCTCTATTCAATGAGATCGTGGCTGATCTGTGACCTATCTCCATATCCCTGAGTTTGACCCCATATTCCTCAATACCTCTGGTGAACAAAAATCTATCAATCTCCGAGTTAAAATTAACAATTGCTCTTGTATCAATTGCCATTTGCGGAAGAGAGTTCCAAACTTCTACCTCCCTCTGTGTGTAGAAGTCTAAAGGCCTGTCTCTAATTTCTAGACTATACCCCCTTGTCCTGGTCTCCCAAGTCAGCAGAAATAGTCCCTCTTTATCGACCCGATCAGATCCCCTTAATATCTTGAAAATTTCAATCAAATCACCCTTCTAAATTCCTGCCGTTGCTCGTGGAGTTGTTGATGTTTGATCTGATCTACAAGTTTACAAAAGGAAGTCTTTCAGCTGGAGACCAGCTGTCCTAAATGTATCTTCATTTTTTTTTTTCTTGGAATGAATTCTTTTTGTCTTTTTGCAATTTCAGTGTAACATTCTTGAAACGCTGGCGGGCACAGTTCATTAATGAAATATTTCCTCCTTGCACCAGATAACTTCCCCCAGATGGCCCATCAGAAACGCTTCATTGAGCGGAAGTACAGACAGGAGTTGAGAGAAATGAGGCGGGAAAGAGAGCGACAGGAGAAGGAGCCCGGTGAGACCGAGGAGAGCAGAAAATAAACGAGTAGCACGAGAGCAGTGGCATATTTACTTGAACAACTGCGATTCCAGCCACGTCTGCCTTTGGGGACATAGCCTATTTTTTAATGTGAAAGTGACTGAGGAGTCATGAAATGATTGCCGCAAGACTGAGAGACGTTATTCCATTCTTGGCAGCGAGGGCTATCAAGTCCGTGGTCCAGCGGAGAAGGGGCTGCGTGGGGGGTCCGCAGGATTTGATTCATGTTATTTAAATTATGCATTTGAATACGTCTCAATTTAGTTTAATTATTTGCGATTCGATCTCGTAGGTTTATTTTGTTTTTGTTTTCAAAGCAGCCAAGTATTTTTTTTTTTCCCCCACCCGTTGCTTATGCAACCATCTTGTTGCAAAAGGTTTTGGGGCATTGCTTGTGTAACCCAACCTCTGTAATGCCTTGCTAAGATGACAAGTCAATAAAATATCTCCCTTTTTATTAACTGGAATGCAGCCCTTTATGGGACCGCTGTTGCGCCCCGATAAATATATAGTCTTTTCTTCGTGAGGTCATCCACCTTGGTGGGGGGGGGGGAAAAAACAGCAAAAGGGAATATTATTTGAATGGGGAGAAATTACAACATGCTGCGGTGCAGAGGGACCTGGGGAATCCCAAAAAGTTAGTTTGCAGGTGCAGCAGGTAATCAGGAAGGCGAATGGAATGTTGGCCTTCATTGCGAGAGGGATGGAGTACAAAAGCAGGGAGGTCCTGCAGCAACTGTATAAGGTATTGGTAAGGCCGCACCTGGAGTACTGCGTGCAGTTTTGGTCACCTTACTTAAGGAAGGATATACTGGCTTTGGAGGGGGTACAGAGACGGTTCACTAGGCTGATTCCGGAGATGAGGGGGTTACCTTATGATGATAGATTGAGTAGACTGGGTTTTTACTCGTTGGAGTTCAGAAGGATGAGGGGTGATCTTATAGAAACATTTAAAATAATGAAAGGGATAGACAGGATAGAGGCAGAGAGGTTGTTTCCACTGGTCGGGGAGACTAGAACTAGGGGGCACAGCCTCAAAATACGGGGGAGCCAATTTAAAACCGAGTTGAGAAGGAATTTCTTCTCCCAGAGGGTTGTGAATCTGTGGAATTCTCTGCCCAAGGAAGCAGTTGAGGCTAGCTCATTGAATGTATTCAAATCACAGATAGATTTTTAACCAATAAGGGAATTAAGGGTTACGGGGAGCGGGCGGGTAAGTGGAGCTGAGTCCACGACCAGATCAGCCATGATCTTGTTGAATGGCGGAGCAGGCTCGAGGGGCTAGATGGCCTACTCCTGTTCCTAATTCTTATGTTCTTATGTTCTTCTTCTAAGGCAGTCCCCCGGAGTCGAGGATGACTTGCTTCCACACTCTTGAGTTCTCAGGTGACGGATGAGACCAATGCGGGATCTACAATCTCTGTCACAGGCGGTGTCTGGGGCAGACAGTGGTTGGAGGGACGGGTGTGTGGGGGGCTTGGGTTGGCGTGCGCTCCTTCCGCTGGTTGTGCTTGGCTTCCGCGTGCTCCCAGCAAAGAGACTCGAGGTGCTCAGTGCCCTCCCGGATGCATCTCCTCCACTTAGGGCGGTCTTTGGCCAGGGACTACCAGGTGTCGGTGGGGATGTTGCACTTTATCAAGGAAGCTTTGAGGGTGTCCTTGAAGCGTTTCCTCTACCCACCTGGGGCTCGCTTGCCGTGTCGGAGCGCTGTTTTGGGAGTCTCGTGTCGGGCATGCGGATGATGTGGCCCGTCCAGCGAAGCTGGTCGAGTGTGGTCAGTGCTTCGATGCTGGGGATGTTGGCCTGGTCGAGGACGCTAACGTTGGTGCGTCTGTCCTCCCAGGGGATTTGCAGGATCTTGCAGAGGCATTGTTGGTGGTACTTCTCCAGTGCTTTGAGGTGATGCTGTACATTGTGACTAGGAAGTGGTCTTCGATTCTGATTTAAATGAATGCTTGGACGAGCACTGAGAACACCCACCGATTCTGTGTCTTCAAGAAGTTAAAGGGGCAGCTTTCTTCAGACAGAACATGCCCTACCCATTGAGCCCAGTCAGCCGTGGCTCAGTGGGCAGCACTCTCACCTCTGAGTCAGAAGGTAGTGGGCTCAAGCCCCACTCCAGAGACTTGAGCACATAAATCTAGGCTGACGCTCCCAGTGCAGTGCTGAGGGAGAGCCGCACTGTCTGAGGTGCCATCTTTCGGATGAAATGTTAAACCGAGGCCCCGTCTGCTCTCTCAAGTGGATGTAAAAGATCCCATGGCCGCTATTTCGAAGAAGAGCAGGGGAATTATCCCTGGTGTCCTGGGGCCAATATTTATCCTTCAATCAACATAACAAAAACAGATTACCTGGTCATTATCACAGTGCTGTTTGTGGGTGCTTGCTGTGCGCAGATTGGCTGCTGCATTTCCCACATTATCATTATCATAGGCAGTCCCTTGGAATTGAAGAAGACTTGCTTCCACTCCCAAAGTGTGTGCTCTGGTGGCTGAATACGAGAGCTTCAGGTGGGACAGAGATTCGTCGAGGGAAGGGATGGGTGGGACTGGTTTGCCGCGTGTTCCTTCCGCTGCCTGCGCTTGACCTCTTTGCGTTGAGACGCGAAGAGCTCAGCGCCCTCCCGGATGCACTTTCTCCACCTCGGGCGGCCTTCGGCCAGGGTCTCCCAGGTGTCAGTGGTGATGTCGCAGTTTACCAGGGAGGCTTTGAGGGTGTCCTTGTAACGTTTCCGCTGCCCACCTTTGGCTCGTTTACCATGAAGGAGCTCCGCATAAAGCATTTGCTTAGGGAGTCTTGTATCTAGCATGCGAACTATGTGGCCTGCCCAGCGAAGCTGATGCATTTATATAGCGCCTTTCACAATCGCCGGACGTCTCAAAGCGCTTTACATCCAATGAAGTACTTTTTGAGTGCAGTTACTGTTATAATGTAAGTCTTTCACCTAATTTGTTCTGATTTTGCTTGGGGTCTTTACAAACCTGTCATTTTGTTTTTGAACTTTACTGAAACTTTTATCTCAAAGGATTTCACACAAAGCATTCCTCCTGCCACCAAGCACAGTTATTTTTGCACAAGCTGTTTTTAATGAGGTTGCCTGTGAAATGTCTCCTACTCACTCAGTTTGATTATGTATTTTTACATATTTAAAACCTGTTGTTAAAATGTTAATGCCTTTCGCTGCATTGCTGGAAGAGATGATACAAAGATGGGTGGGAAAGCAAGTTGTGAGGAGGATGCAAGGAACATGCAAAATGATATAGACAGGCTCAATGAGTGGGCAAAAATTTGGCAGATGTAGTATAATGTGGGAAAGTGTGAAGTTTTATTTAAATGGGGAGAGATTACAAAATGCTGCGATACAGAGGGACCTGGGGGTACTTGTGCATGAAACACAAAGGGACAGTGTGCAGGTACAGCAAGTAATTAGGAAGGCCAGTGGAATGTTGGCCTTTATTGCAAGGGGGCTAGAGTATAAAAGCAGAGAAGTCCTGCTACAACTGTACAGGGTATTGGTGAGGCCACACCTCAAGTACTGCGTACAGGTTTGATCTCAGTATTTAAGGAAGCATATACTTGCATTGGAGGCAGTTCAGAGAAGGTTCACTCAGTTGATTCCTGAGATGAGGGGATTGACTTATGAAGAAAGTTTGAGCAGGTTGGGCCTATTCTCATTGGCGTTTAGAAGAATGAGAGGTGATCTTATTGAAACATATAAAGATTCTGAGGGGGATTGACAGGGTAGATGCAGAGAGGATGTTTCACCTCGTGGGGGAATCTAGAACTAGGGGGCATAGTTTCAGAATAAGGGGTCACCCATTTAAGGTGGAGATGAGGAGGAATTTTTTCTCTCAGAGGGTTGTAAATCTGTGGAATTCTCTGCCCCAGAGAGCTGTGGAGGCTGGGTCATTGAATATATTTAAGGTGGAGATAGACAGATTTTTGAGCGATAAGGGAGTAAAGGGTTATGGGGAGCGGGCGGGGAAGTGGACCTGAGTCCATGATCAGACCGGCATGGTCTTATTAAATGGCGGAGCAGGCTCGAGGGGCCGAATGGCCGACTCCTGTTCCTATTTCTCAAGTTCTAAGGAGTTGAAATTCGTTCTGCACAGTCCGTGTAAAGGTGGTGGAAAGTTGAATTCTTCTAAAACTAAAAGCTTATTCGTGGTTTTATGACTGGGAAAAATCTTTTTTAATGGTGGCCTTTTTGCTGGAGCAAGGTTTGATGTTTTGAATTCAGAGCTGGAAGTGGAGGGGAAGGCCTTTTTTCAAATCAGAATTCTGATAAGTTCCATGGGCAGCCCACCGTGACCTCCTGACATCGAATATGGTAATTCGGCAATTAGTTGTGCATATTAGCCGACATCTGGAGGGGTTTTTATTTTCAGCAGAAAAACTGCTCGCGCCGTTTCAGGACACGTATTGAACACTGACATAGCTGGCATTTCAAACAAACAACGGGGTCTGCCCAGTAACCAGCCCGATGCAGACTGAGCCAGTTTCTTGTGAAAGTCATCGGGGCTGCCGACTTCACAACAACTTCGCTGCGTGTTCCTGCCGCGTGTAATCCGTCTGGCAGGAGGAACACCGTTGTCCATCATCATAGGTGGTCCCTTGAAGCGAGGATGACTTGCTTCCACACCTGAAAAGGATGAGCCCACAGGTGTTTCAATGAAGGACCTAATATTCCAGATCCTGAACTACATCCTGAAGGGTGGAAGATGCCCTGTGCGTGGATTTTTTTAACGTGGGGTGACCGTTGCACACCAGCCACCACACGGGCTTGACAGAGCGAGGTCTTGGTCCAGTGGCAAGGGTTAACCAGGACGACTGGAGACCTGCTCTGCTGCACGGACCCAGTGCGCGCACATATCGCAGTGTGGGCTGGCCCGTGCTGCCACTGGGCCCTCGGCTCTTCTGTGCCCCAAACTCACGCCTCTCCTGGGCCCTGGTCACTTCCCTCAACAGTCTCTCATCGCTCCTTCGCCCCTCCTGCTGTGCCTCCCCATCGTACATGATACCATCAAGATATCGCGTGCTCGGCGATCGCCATGTGCCCTGTCACCGGGCTGAAGCAGTGACGACTTCGAAGAGGGATACTGATACGGACTAGAACCCAGATCCGATCTTTGTGTCAACCGTGACTCAGTGGCTCACTCGCCTCTGAGTCAGAAGGTTGTGGGTTCAAGTCCCACTCCAGAGACTTGAGCACTTAAATCGAGGCTGACACTCCCAGTGCAGTGCTGAGGGCGTGCCGCACTGTCGGAGGGGCAGTACTGAGGGCGTGCCGTACTGTCGGAGGGGCAGTGCTGAGGGAGTGCCGCACTGTCGGAGGGGCAGTACTGAGGGCGTGCCGCACTGTCGGAGGGGCAGTACTGAGGGCGTGCCGCACTGTCAGAGGGGCAGTACTGAGGGCGTGCCGCACTGTCGAAGGGGCAGTGCTGAAGGAGCGCTACACTGTTGGCGGGGCAGTGCTGAGGGAGCGCCGCACTGTCGGAGGGGCAGTACTGAGGGAATGCTGCACTGTCTGAGATGCCATCTTTTGGATGAGACATTAAACCGAGGCCCCGTCTGCGCTCTCAGGTGGACGTAAAAGATCCCACGGCACTATTTTGAAGAAGAGCAGGGGAGTTCGTCCCGGTGTCCTGACCAATATTTATCCCTCAATCAACATCACTAAAACAGATTATCTGGTCATTATCACATTGCTGTGTGTGGGAGCTTGCTGTGCGCAAGTTGGCTGCTGCGTTTCCCACATTACAACAGTGACTACACTCTAAAAGAACTTCATTGGTTTGAGCCCGGTGGTCATGAAAGTTGCTCTATAAATCCAAGTCTTTCTTAAATTGCATGGTGCGTTTTGGTAACTAAAGGGCCAAAAGGTGTTATCTTTGTATTGGACATAAGGAATAGGAGCAGGAGTGGGACCTACGGCCCCTCGAGCCTGTGATCTTCAACCTCAACTCCACTTTCCCGCCCGATCCCCATATCCCTCGATTCCCCTAGAGTCCAAATATCTTATCGATCTCAGCCTTGAGTATGCTCGATGCTTCATCCACAGCTCTCTGGGGCAGAGAATTCCAAAGATTCACAACCCTCTGAGTGAAGAAATTCCTCCTCATCTCAGTCTTAAATGGCCGACCCCTTGCGTCCAATGGCTGGAAATTCGGTTGAAGGTTTTTTAAGGCGTTAATGTCGGGCGGTGGCTAAATTTAGCGGCGGGAAATGGTTTGCACCGGCAGCTAAAAAATTCAGTGTTTGGGCCCCGAGAATGGGGCGGAACGTGAAGGGCGCGAGGCATGGTGAGCAACCGAATATCCCATGCTGAAGAACCGGCTTCGTAGCGCCCCCTGCAAAAAAACATCGGAACAGCAAACACTAAAACATTTCCTGTACATTACAGATGGAGTATAATGTTGGAAAGTGTGAGGTCATGCACTTTGGCAGAAAAAAAATCAAAGAGCAAGTTGTTATTGAAATGGAGAAAGATTGCAAAGTGCTGCAGTACAGCGGGACCTGGGGGTACTTGTGCATGAAACACCAAAGGATAGTATGCGGGTACTGCAAGTGATCAGGAAGGCCACTGGTATCTTGGCTTTTTTTTGCACAGGGGATAGAGTATAAAAGCAGGGAAGTCTTGCTACAGTTATACAGGATATTGGTGAGGCCACACCTGGAATACTGCGTGCAGTTTTGGTTTCCATATTTACGAAAGGATATACTTGTTTTGGAGGCAGTTCGGAGAAGGTTCACTCGGTTGATTCCAGGGATGAGGGGGTTGACTTATGAGGAAAGGTTGAGTAGGTTGGGCCTCTACTCATTGGAATTCAGAAGAATGAGAGGTGATCTTATCGCAATGTATAAGATTATGAGAAGGCTTGACAAGGTGGATGCAGAGAGAATGTTTCCACTGATGGGGAGACGAGAACTAGGGGGCATAATCTTAGAATAAGGGGCCACACATTTAAAACAGATGAGGAGAAATTTCTTCTCTCAGAGGGTTGTAAATCTGTGGAATTCACAGCCTCAGAGAGCTGTGGAAGCTGGGACATGAAGACAGAGAAATAGACAATTTCTTAAACGATAAGGCGTTATGGGGAGCGGGCGGGGAAGTGGACCTGAGCCCATGAGCGGATCAGCCATGATATTGAATGGCGGAGCAGGCTCGAGGGGCTGTATGGCCTACTCCTGTTCGTATTACTTATTACCCCAATTAAAGTTAAATTGCAAAAAAAACAAATATCACTCACACTTGCCTCACGCACTCATTCCTTCCCTTCGCGTCCCGGGGACAGCTCTGCACGCCAGCTTTCTCTGGCGGGGGGCGCCACAGGTGCAGCGCAAACCGAATGTTGCCTCCGTGGCGATACCGGGGGGTGTTGCACACCGGCGCGGCGCTCCCGGGCGATACTGCTCAGCCCCGCCGGTACCGGCACACCGAATTTGCCGACCGACGCGAATCACGGCGCTCCCGGCTGCAAACACTTTAGCGCCCCTTGGCGAGGAGTGCTATGCCACCCAATTTCTCCCCCCAATTATGTTGCTGTTCTATTTAGAAACTGACTGTGTCGGTGCATTATAGGTTCTGCCATTTAACCATCTGTGACTTGTAAACAGCGTGCAAAATTTTTGCCCTCACCAGCTGGGGGGTAATATGGTGGAGCGGGTCGCCTGGCCACCATAGAACCTGCCCAGTTTTCATGGCATCGATGGGCGGTTTCTCCAACAGGCAGAAGACGCACTCCACCAGATTATTGCTCAGGTGATGAAGATTAAAACATGTTCTCCACTGTATCTCTCCATAGCTGCTGTGCAATAAGTACAGTTCTTGGCATAATAGATTCATCGTAAAGTCGCGTCTAATTTTCCACAAAATTGTCCATAAAATTTTTTTTTACAGCCTTGGGCACTGTTGCTGCTGAGTCAGAAGGTTGTGGGGTTCAAGTCCCAGTCCCAGGGCCGTGAGCACAAAAAAATCCAGGCTGACACGCCCAGTGCAGTGCTGAGGAAACGTTTCGAGGACAAACCAGACTCCCCACCCACCCTTTCCCTCAACCACTGTCTGTCCCACCTGTGACAGAGACTGTAATTCCTGTATTGGACTGTTCAGTCACCTGAGAACTCACTTTTAGAGTGGAAGCAAGTCTTCCTCGATTCTGAGGGACTGCCTATGATGATGATGCTTAGTTTCCCCACATTACAACAGTAACCAGACTTTGTTGGCTGTGTGGTGCTTCGGGAAGCTCGGAGAGCAGGAGAGGCGCTGGACAAATAGAAGTTCTTGCTGCCCACATTCAATACAATGAAAGTTATAATCTTCAGCCACGCGATTCCAGGGGAAAAGGTTTGAAGGAAGGCAGTCATAAAGAATGACTGATATTTCCCGAGACAGGGGAAAGTTTACAGTTTTCGAAAGGAGGGAAGGAAAGGATGGAAGGGAGGAAGGAAAGAAAGAAAGAGAGAGAAAAATAAAGAGAAAGAAAGAGACATAGAAAATAGGTGCAGGAGTAGGCCATTTGGCCCTTCGAGCCTGCACCACCATTCAATATGATCATGGCTGATCATGTAACTTCAGTACCCCATTCCTGCTTTCTCTCCATACCCCTTGATCCCTTTAGCCGTAAGGGCCACATCTAACTCCCACTTGAATATATCTAACGAACTGGCCTCAACAACTTTCTGTGGTAGAGAATTCCACAGGTTCACAACTCTCTGGGTGAAGAAGTTTCTCTTCATCTCGGTCCTAAATGGCTTACCCCTTATCCTTAGACTGTGACCCCTGGTTCTGGACTTCCCCAACAGCGGGAACGAGAGAGAAAGAGAGAGAGATAGATAGAAAGAGACAGAGAGACAGAAAGAGAGAAAGAAACAGAGAGGCAGAGTGAAAGAAAGACAGAGATACAGAAAGAAAGCAAGTGAAAGAGAGAAAAGAGGAAGAGAAGGAGAGAGAGAAAGGATGGAAGGAAAGACAGACTTGCATTTATATAGCGCCTTTCGCGACCACCGTACGTCTCAAAGTGCTTTACACAATCACTGAAGGACCTTTTGAAGTGTAGTCAGTGTTGTAATGTTGTCACACAGAGTCTGGAAGCTGTTCCTACCCTGGAGTCAATGCTGATTGACCGTTGGAGCCCACAGTGCATTGAATCCGCTGGCAGACTACGATGGAGCCATCTTGTGTATAAACAGGCTGAAGATGCATATTGGTAACAATTTCAATAATGGATATAGTTAGTTGATGCACAGCCAAATTACGGTTCCAAAAAGTGAACATTGCTGGTCCATTTTCCATTGTTGACAAACGTCCGCTTCCTCCAAGAAACTTTTGGTCAAAGGGATGTGGGAAGAGAAAGACATTTAGATAGTGCCTTTCACGACCACCGGTCATCTCAGAGCACTTTACAGCCAATGAAGTACTTTTTGAAGTGCAGTCAGTGTTGTAATGTGCGAAACGCAGCAACCAATTTGTGCACAGCAAGCTCCCACGCACAGCAATGTGATAATGACCGGATAATCTGTTTTAGTGATGTTGGTTGAGGGAAAGTCACAATTGCTGCCTGTGGATGCTTGAAGGTTTGAGTCCAAAGCGAGCAGGTACTTGAAGCCTCCCACAATTGGACAACCTTCCACAAATGCTCATTTCTTCCACAGTGCATATTACACTGGAAGTTCGATCTGCAGAGACTTTCCATGGTCATCACATTTTTCACAGAATAACAGAAGATACTTTTTCCTTTTCTAGCCTATGGGCCCACACAACATTGAGCGGAAGCTATTTGGCTATGGATGCCACGCGCGTGACTTTCCACCTGTGACAGACTGTGGGCTGGATTTTACGGACCTTCTACACTCCGTTTCTCTGCCCTGGAGCAGTGGCAATGGCGACGGTGAGGTGCTCCGGGCGGGCGGACAGTCTCCAGCGCCCCGCGCCGACCCTCGGGTCCGGTTTAGTGGCGGCGCAGAGCAGCACCGCCCGGAAGAGCTGCGCCCGGTGTGCAACGCCCCAGTCGCGAAACCGGCGCGAGTTTTGTCTCCCGCCCGACCTGTCCGCCCCGCACTGACCAGCCGGGAAATCAGGGCGGTCTCACCATCCCGACAGCGGAGAGGCGCGTAATGGACTCCTGAGGTAAGTGAGAGTGTTTTTGCCTTGCGTTGTGTGTTGTGATGACGTGGGCAAGGTTTTGGGAATAAGAACATAAGAAATAGGAGCAGGAGTTGGCCATACGGCCCCTCGAGCCTGCTCTGCCATTCAATAAGATCATGGCTGATCTGATCATGGACTCAGCTCCACTTCCCTGCCCGCTCCCCATAACCCTTTACTCCCTTATCGCTCAAAAATCTGTCTATCTCCACCTTAAATATATTCAATGACCCAGCCTCCACAGCTCTCTGGGGCAGAGAATTCCACAGATTTATGACCCTCAGAGAAGAAATTCCTCCTCATCTCAGTTTTAAATGGGCGACCACTTATTCTGAAGAAAAGGCTGGTGTTCATGCTTTACCTTGTTTTTGAAGTTTTAAAACAAAAAAAATTCCAAATTACCTTAATTACATCTACAGTCATTTACCATCAACACACAGGAGTGCAGAATGTTTTTGCGGTTTATCATTTAAGTTTCTGCCCCCCACCCCCCCCCCCCTGCCAGACGTCTCTGGGAGCGCTCCCCACCCGGCCCTTTAGCTCGGGAGTTTCCCACCCTAATGCCCCACGAGGGGTGTACAACGCCTCCCTTAGCGCTGCACCCTCTGACTCAGCTGCCCAAACTTACCCACTGAGGCGCAAACTGTTCCCGGGCGCTAACTTTCCCGCCCCGCCGCCATTACCGCCCCCAAAAACTTCAAAGCCGAAAATCTGGCCCCGTGACAATCTCTTCAGTGAGGTAAGGTTGCAGGTTTTGACGTGGAAAGCTGCACGACTTTCAAACGTCGTGTTTCCATCAGGCACAGCGGTAATTTCTCAACACTGAACGGCAATCCCCTTATCCCAGGAAAACAGGAACGAAAGATTGCAGACACTCAGCCACGAGTTTAACAGCACTGTAAAACGCTCGGTTTTAATGGGCACTTTTTACAGTTCATAATCAAACCTTCCTCGCCATCAGATGCATGATAGCAGGGACAACAAGTCAGCCAGATTTTCCAGCAGCTTGATATTAAACTGTTGTTAGATCTTATGAGCCTCCTGTGTATATTAGATGTATGATCTTTCCTTCTTTTAAGAGCTCCTACTTTAATCTGCTCCTACAAAAGGCATGGGAAAGGTTATAGAAACATAGAAACATAGAAAATAGGTGCAGGAGTAGGCCATTCAGCCCTTCTAGCCTGCACCGCCATTCAATGAGTTCATGGCTGAACATGAAACTTCAGTACCCACTTCCTGCTTTCTCGCCATACCCCTTGATCCCCCGAGTAGTAAGGACTTCATCTAACTCCCTTTTGAATATATTTAGTGAATTGGCCTCAACTACTTTCTGTGGTAGAGAATTCCACAGGTTCACCACTCTCTGGGTGAAGAAGTTTCTCCTCATCTTGGTCCTAAATTGCTTACCCCTTATCCTTATACTGTGACCCCTGGTTCTGGACTTCCCCAACATTGGGAACATTCTTCCTGCATCCAACCTGTCCAAACCCGTCAGAATTTTAAACGTTTCTATGAGGTCCCCTCTCACTCTTCTGAACTCCGGTGAATACAAGCCCAGTTGATCCAGTCTTTCTTGATAGGTCAGTCCCACCATCCCGGGAATCAGTCCGGTGAATCTTCGCTGCACTCCCTCAATAGCAAGAATGTCCTTCCTCAAGTTAGGAGACCAAAACTGTACACAATACTCCAGGTGTGGCCTCACCAAGGCCCTGTACAACTGTAGCAACACCTCCCTGCCCCTGTACTCAAATCCCCTTGCTATGAAGACCAACATGCCATTTGCTTTCTTAACCGCCTGCTGTACCTGCATGCCAACCTTCAATGACTGATGTACCATGACAACCAGGTCTTGTTGCACCTTCCCTTTTCCTAATCTGTCACCATTCAGATAATAATCTGTCTCTCTGTTTTTACCACCAAAGTGGATAACCTCACATTTATCCACATTATACTTCATCTGCCACGCATTTGCCCACTCACCTAACCTATCCAAGTCACTCTGCAGCCTCATAGCATCCTCCTCGCAGCTCACACTGCCACCCAACTTAGTGTCATCCGCAAATTTGGAGATACTACATTTAATCCCCTCGTCTAAATCATTAATGTACAATGTAAACAGCTGGGGCCACAGCACAGAACCTTGCGGTACCCCACTAGTCACTGCCTGCCATTCTGAAAAGTACCCATTTACTCCTACTCTTTGCTTCCTGTCTGACAACCAGTTCTCAATCCACGTCAGCACACTACCCTCAATCCCATGTGCTTTAACTTTGCACATTAATCTCCTGTGTGGGACCTTGTCGAAAGCCTTCTGAAAGTCCAAATATACCACATCAACTGGTTCTCCTTTGTCCACTTTACTGGAAACGTCCTCAAAAAATTCCAGAAGATTTGTCAAACATGATCTCCCTTTCACAAATCCATGCTGACTTGGACCTATCATGTCACCATTTTCCAAATGCGCTGCTATGACATCCTTAATAATTGATTCCATCATTTTACCCACTACTGAGGTCAGGCTGACCGGTCTATAATTCCCTGCTTTCTCTCCCTCCTTTTTTAAAAAGTGGGGTTACATTGGCTACCCTCCACTCCATAGGAACTGATCCAGAGTCTATGGAATGTTGGAAAATGACTGTCAATGCATCCGCTATTTCCAAGGCCACCTCCTTAAGTTATGTTGTTTTGAATAGAACAGATGGACTGGGTTGGGGCCTCCGGTCATGAACACGTCAGTAATGTACATGAAACCTACATTTTAATATTGCAAGAGCCCGGAAGTATATGCTATCCCAAGTCAGTGAAGTCACCCTACAATCTGAGGGGGATTGACATCATCATCATCATCATAGGCAGTCCCTCGAAATCGAGGAAGACTTGCTTCCACTCTAAAAGTGAGTTCTCAGGTGACTGAACAGTCCAATACGGGAATTACAGTCTCTGTCACAGGTGGGACAGACAGTGGTTGAGGGAAAGGGTGGGTGGGGAGTCTGGTTTGCCGCACGCTCCTTCCGCTGCCTGCGCTTGGTTTCTGCATGCTCTCGGCGACGAGACTCGAGGTGCTCAGCGCCCTCCCGGATGCTCTTCCTCCACTTAGGGCGGGTCTTTGGCCAGGGACCCCCAGGTGTCGGTGGGGATGTTGCACTTTATCAGGGAAGCTTTGAGGGTGTCCTTGTATTGTTTCCTCTGCCCAACTGGGGCACGCTTGCCGTGTAGGAGTCCCGAGTAGAGTGCTTGCTTCGGGAGTCTCGTGTCTGGCATGCGGACGATGTGGCCTGCCCAGCGGAGCTGGTCGAGTGTGGTCAGTGCTTCGATGCTGGGGATGTTGGCCTGGTCGAGGACGCTACCGTTGGTGCGTCTGTGCTCCCAGGAGATTTGCAGGATCTTGCAGAGACACCGTTGGTGGTATTTCTCCAGCGACTTGAGGTGCCTACTGTACATGGTCCATGTCTCTCAGCCATACAGGAGGGCGGGCATCACTACAGCCCTGTAGACCATGAGCTTGGTGCCAGATTTGAGGGCCTGGTCTTCAGTAGAGCTATCTAATTAATCCCACTGCCCCTGCTCTTTCCCCACAGCCCCGCCAATATTTCCTATTGATTAACACTTATTTTTCTTCCGTAATTTCCTCCAACGAGGATTCTGCCTGAATATTACCGCAACATCGGAAGGGGGGTGGACTATGTCTGTAAGAAACGGGGACACCAAGCTTAAAGAAACCAACATCCCAAGACATTCATTTGCACAGGAGACTCGCCAGTTCTAACAACAGTTTAATATCAAATGCGGCTGACACGTAATTTGCAAGCTTGTTATTTCGCGAGCGGAACTTGCCTGTCAGAAAGCTTTTGAAATGGGCCAACCTCAGGATAATTAATGTGAAGTGGATTCCGTCGGATGCTCGGCCCAGCCAAGCACTCGCGTCTTTATCCAGCAGTCCTGTCTGGAACTATCTCCCCAACGAACTGCTGGCTAAATCTATCCTGAATTCAGGCCATGCGTTTCTTGCAGACATAGCCCACCCTCCTTCCGATGTTGCGGTAATATTCAGGCAGCATCCTCGTTGGAGGAAATTATGGAAGAAAAATACATTTTAATCAACAGGAAATATTGGCAGGGCTGTGGGGAAAGAGTGGGCGAGTGGGATTAATTAGATAGCTCAACCGAGGAGCTGGCACAGGCACGATGGGCTGAATGGCCTCCCTCTGAGCTGTACGATTCTATAAAGAAAGAAGTCGGGTTAAAATCGGGCCCAAGTGACCCTTCAACAACAACAACAACTTGTATTTATATAACGCTTTTAACAACACCCCAAGGCGCTTCACAGGAGTATTATGACTAAATATTTCTTCACATAAGAAGAAATTACGGCAGGTGACCAAAAGCTGGGTCAAAGAGGTCGGTTTTAAGGAGCGTCTTAAAGGAGGAAAAAGAGGTAGAGAGGTTTAGGAAGGGAGCTCCAGAGCTTGGGGCCCAGGCAACAGAAGGTACGGCCAGCGATGGTGGAGCGATTATAATCAGGGATGCTCAAGAGGGCATCCTTCAGGGATAAAAGGATGTGTGTGTGTGTGTATTCCTGTGTTCATTATTAGTGTGGTTTTTAACTACTGTGCTGTGTTTTTCTATTGTGGCATGTATTCCCATCCTGGACAAAGAACGGAACACCCTCAGACCATCAAGGCAGAATCATGGGCGGACTGTAAGGTGGCAGGCTTAAAGCGGTATTGTTTAGACATTTCCTCCTGGTGTGAACTAGGTTTATTTCTGTATCGTGTGGCGGGTTCACAAAGAGCACCATACCAGGTATGTACTCTATATTTTCTGTTTGTTAAAAAATATTTTGTTATCTTTAGGCTGAAGTGTAGTTTAAGCCAATAACTGGCCTTAAAAGGTTGAGAGGCCTGTGATAAGACTACGACACCTAGTATGACAGAAAAGAAAGACTTGCATTTATATAGTGCCTTTCACGATCACCGAATGTCCGAAAGCGCTTTACAATCAGTGAAGTACTTTTTAGAGTATTGTTGCTGTTGTAATGTAGGAAACGCGGCCGCCATGTTGCATACAGCTAGCTCCCATTGTCCCGCAATGTGATAATGGCCAGATAATCTGTTTTTTAATGATGTTGACTGAGGGATACATATTGGCCCCAAGATCCTGCAAATCCCTGGGAGGATAGATGCACCAACATTAAGGTCCTCAACCAGGCCAACATCCCCAGCATCGAAGCACTGACCACACTCGACCAGCTCCGTTGGGCAGGCCACATTGTCCGCATGCCCGACACGAGACTCCCAAAGCAAGCGCTCCACTCGGAACTCCTACACGGCAAGCGAGCCCCAGGTGGGCAGAGGAAACGTTACAAGGACACCCTCAAAGCCTCCCTGATACAGTGCAACATCCCCACTGACACCCGAGAGTCCCTGGCCAAAGGCCAACCTTAGTGGAGGAAGTGCATCCGGGAAGGCGCTGGGCACCTCGAGTCTCGTCGCCGAGAACATGCAGAAACCAAGCGCAGACAGCGGAAGGAGCGTGCGGCAAACCAGTCCCACCCACCCTTTCCCTCAACCACTGTCTGTCCCACCTGTAACAGGGACTAATTCCCGTATTGGATTGTTCAGCCACCTAAGAACTCATGTTAAGAGTGGAAGCAAGTCTTCCTCGATTCCGAGGGACTGCCTATGATGATGATGATGATCGGATGCAAGATTTTTCCCTCCCTGGTATTCCCCCCCCCCGCCCCCCCGCCACTCCAGTGAGATGGAGCAAGGCAGAGGAGGAGAAGGTTAGTAATGCACCAGTCCTGGCTGCTACTTCATCACGCTTGTGATTGAGAGAGGTTTTGACCTGGCACTTGGTATATGTGCACTGATGGAATAAGCTCTGGGATGTGCGCTTGAAGTGCCGTAACCTTCAGGGTTCCGGACCGAGAGCTGGAGAGTGGGATTAGGCCGGATAGCTCTTTGTCGGCCGGCACGGACACGATGGACCGGAAGCTTCCCAGCCCTGCGAGTGCGGGTTTGGAGGCGGGCACGCTGTCAAACTGACCCTGATTGACAGCGGGGCGAGATCCCGCTCCGCACACGCCTCCGTGTCAGTTTCTCCACTGTCGGGTCTGCGTGTGGATCGTAGACCCGACACCAAGCGATGGGCCAGTCAATTAAGATGATTAAGAGGTAATTTCAAGGTATTTAAAGGGGTTTTACCCAGGCACTTACCATTTTACCAGGTTTTTATGAGTTTGCCGTCCCTCGGGTTTCACGCCAGGTAAGTGTGTCGGGTTCTCAATGACTCTCTACTGCTTTGACGAGTTGACAGCTGAAGAAGTGGCGTAAAAGCTACCATTTCACAGCTGTTCACTTTCCAATGTCAAAAGCTGAAGCCTTCAGGATTTGTAATACACTTTTAAGCTGTACGCAGTTTAGAAGTGTTTGCAGTGAACTCTCTATCCACCGTCATCTTCTTGGAACAACCTCTCTCACCACTGACAGATCGCTTCTGTCATCTCAACTTCAGCTGCCATCTATTCCAGTAGCATCGGTGCCCTTAGAAAAAAATCTCACCGCGGTCCTCAGCCCCAACACCAGCAGCACCAGCCACACCACTGGCACCAACAGCACCAACCTTCTCCGCAATCACCTGATGCTGCACAGGACATCAGCACCCGAGCACATTGCTGCCCGGGAGGCCAGGGATGGCCTCACCATGACCACATTTACTTCACTTGATGCTGTCCGCCCTGGTTGCCACATGATGCGCCAGGTTGGCACCATAAAGCATCCCTACAATGTCTAACCCTATTCCTTTCACTCTCATAACCATTGTGGGGTGGGTACCGTTATGTCTCACCATTCACTGCAACTCACTAAGCCACTTCAAAAGGTGCACACAAATCTGTCCAAGAACGCCAAGTGTTCAAAATAAAGATTTCAATGTTTGACAACACATTAGCAGGAAGTCTACATGAATGTTGGTAAAAGAGCCAAGTGCCTACCCTTGTGTGTTGTTAGTTGCTATGATTGGACGAGGGTGAGGGATGGCTCGTGAGATGGGGAAGTGATAGTATAGATAGAGGGGGATGGGTGGAGGTGCGAAGTCACTTGGTGTGAGTGAGGATGTGCAGGGGTAGGGTAGGGAAGGCAGAGTGATGAGGATGATATGAGTGGCACAGCAGGATGAGGTTGAGTGGCTTTGCAGTAACGTTTCGTGATCCACTGAGATCAGTGAAAGGTTTGCACCACTGCAGCCTGGTCCTCCTGACCACATCCCTGCTTGTGCCCTCCCGCGCAATGTGCAACCAGGCTGCGTTGGTATTCTGGGGAGGTTTCTTCCGCCCATTGGAAGTTGAAGAGGACCTCCTTCCGTGCTGTGACTCCCTCAGTAAGGACCTGGAGGGAGTGGTGGGAGAGCCTGTGTGCAGCACTTGTCAGTGTCGGTAGCACCTCAATTCTGTTGAACATTGACAGCACAACAGTCGAAAAAAAGTTGGTCAAGGTCCCTTTCAGATGACATCATCAGACCCGCTTCCTGTTAATTGGCCGGGAACCACGCAGGGTGGGTTTAAGCCTCATCAAGGGAAGATTGTGTTGAGAGAGTGGGCTGGAGCCTGGAGCGTGTTCCCCCACACGCCACCAATACTGGCCGCACCCGTGGGCGAAATCGAGACCCATGGGCCAAATGGCCTCCTTCTGTGCCAGAAATTTCTACGATTCTAATATTACAGCTAGTTTTAAGTTCTGTGCTTGGATGCTTGCTGGATACCTGATTAATTTTTTTTTGGGGTGGTGGTGGGGGGGGGGGGGAGAGATAGGTTATTAACATTTTTGTTTTGTGAATTTCTTGCGATCAGAGGAGCCACTTCCTCCGCAGTGATTCTCTCCGAGCATTTTCTGGGGCCCCCTCGGGATTTGTTGCAGTGCTGACAGGAACCTGTCCCACAAAACATTGCAAGGCAGCCGACCTTGGCCTTTGGAGGATTTTTTTTAAAAAAGGAGGTTTTTGCAATTGATATTTCAGCAACAGGCTTTGACATAACAAGCTGGTTCTCTAGTCACTGCTTCCCTTCGAACAATTTCTTCTCTGTGAAGTTACTCATTAATTCGTCGGATGTGTTTCTCCTTGACAAAAACAGGCACAAAATCTTATTTTGAAAAATACTGAAAATGTCTACATCGTATTAAAAAGCAAACCAATCAAGAGCTCTGTTACGCTCAAAATAAAGGCTGTAACTGAGTACTGTATGCAATGAGTAACTGTAACCACAGCTCCTGTTTAATTAAACTCCAGAGTGCTGGTACAGCGTGGGAGGCCTGCTTATATAGGGATGCTGGGATCCCTTGGGACTCCAACAGGTAGGCCCTCTGGTGGTGGTATGATACAGGTTGCCAAGCGTTACATACATAACAAGCTCATCATAGAATAGGACAGCACAGAAGGAGGCCATTCGGCCCATCGAGTGCGCCAGCTCTTTCGAAGAGCGATCCCACTCCCCCCGCTCTTCCCTCGTATCCCTGCAATTTTTTTCTCCTTCAAATATTTATCCAATTCCCTTCTGAAGACTATGATTGAGTCTGCCTCCACCACCCTATCAGGCAGTGCATTCCAGATCCTAACCACTCGCTGCGTAAAGATGTGTTGTCGGAACTGTTGATTCGTATCCTTGGTTCAGTGAAAGTATTTTTATAGGTTGTACCGTCAGATCACAATGCCAGTGTATCAAACGAGAGAAAACCGATGGAACACGTACCACTACATTGACACATTCCAAACAGCAGGAACGCAACAGTAAAAGAAAAGACAATGAACTTTTACAGACACGCAAGAAAAAATGGCATTCATGGCCTGACTCAATACTACCGTCAATAATAAAACCTGCAAAACATTCTCTCTCTCAACCCGCTCCCTTTCGCAAAGGTCAAGGGTACACTGGAAGAAACGACAACGCTGTAGAAATCAGAAAATTGCAGCATTCAAGCAAGTGTTGCGATGGAAGGAAGACTTCAAGCAAGTATCCTATATTTTGTAAAACTAAAACTAGGGGACATAGTCGCAGAATAAGGGGCCACCCATTTAAAACTGAGATGAAGAGGAATTTCTTCTCTGAGGGTTGTAAATCTGTGGAATTCTCTGCCCCAGAGAGCTGTGGAGGCTGGGTCATTGAATATATTTAAGGCGGAGATAGACAGATTTTTGAGTGATAAGGGAATCAAGGGTTATGGGGAGCGGGCGGGGAAGTGGAGCTGAGTCCATGATCAGATCAGCCATGATCTTATTGAATGGCGGAGCAGGCTCAAGGGGCCTTATGGCCGACTCCCATTCCTATTTCTTATGTTCTTATTTTGACACTTCGAGCTCTTAACAAGAGGGAAGACAGAGATTGATAGATTGTTGGATATTAAGGGAATCAAGGGATCGGGCGGGGATAGTGGAGTTGAGGTCGAAGATCAGCCATGATCTTATTGAATGGCGGAGCAGGCTCGAGGGGCTGTGTGGCCGACTCCTGCTCCTAATTCTTATGTTCTTATTTATAAAGTGCCTTACATGACCACCGGATGTCCCAAAGCGCGTTACAGCCAATGAAATACTTTTGGAGTGCAGTCACTGTTGTAATGTGGGAAACGCGGCAGCCAATTTGCTCACAGCAAGCTCCCGCAAACAGCAATGTGATAATGACGAGATAATCTGTTTTAGCGATGTTGATTGAGGGATAAATATTGGCCCCAGGACACTGGGGATAACTCCCTGTGCTTCTTTGAAATAGTGCCATGGGATCTTTTACATCCACCCGAGAGAACAAACGGGGCCTGGATTTAACGTCTCATCTGAAAGACTGCACCTCCGACAGTGCAGCACTCCCTTACATTTTTGGAGAGAGTTTTGTGAACAAGTGTCTGGGGTGGGACTTGAACTCACAACCTTCTGACTCAGAGGCGAGTGTACTATCAATGATGCATGGTGACACAAGGGATTGTGTATTTTTACTATAAAACATTTGACAAGGAAGATGTACTGGCACAAACAAGCTGTGACAATTCATGACCAGCATTCGGAGATCAACACTCTATAGAATGTTTGCAGTATTATCTGGAATGTAAATGACAGATAAATAAACAGTCAGAAAACACTTTGAGAAGATTTCATTAGACGACTGTAGCACAATAATGCAGGACTCCTTTTGACAAATATTTATATTTAAAAGACTGCAGCCAGTGCAATCTGTCATCATCATCAAAGGCAGTCCCTCGGAATCGAGGAAGACTTGCTTCCACTCCAAAAGTGAGTTCTCAGGCGACTGAACAGTCGAATACGGGAATTACAGTCTCTGTCACAGGTGGGACAGACAGTGGTTGAGGAGAAGGGAGGGTGGGACTGGTTTGTCGCACGCTCCTTCCGCTGCCTGCGCTTGGTTTCTGCACGCTCTCGGCGACGAGACTCGAGGTGCTCAGCGCCCTCCCGGATGCACTTCCTCCACTTAGGGTGGTCTTTGGCCAGGGACTCCCAGGTGTTGGTGGGGATGTTGCATTTTATCAGGGAGGCTCTGAGGGTGTCCATGATGGGTT
Source organism: Pristiophorus japonicus (assembly GCF_044704955.1). Lineage (NCBI taxonomy): Eukaryota > Metazoa > Chordata > Chondrichthyes > Pristiophoridae > Pristiophorus > Pristiophorus japonicus. Next base: position 8,001,763 of record NC_091981.1, read on the forward strand.
ACACTGAGGTAAATAGCAATGGATTGTTTCCCCCGTCAACAGGCCAGTGACCAGGGCGCTCAAGTTTAAAATAAATCACCGAATGGATTAAATGCGCATTGCTCTGCCACAAACCATCGCTGAATGGGAGGCCATAAATTATTTAAAAAGAGAATTAGCTGCTTGAAATAGGGGAATATTAAAGAATATTTGAGGGAGCAAGGGACTGGGATTTGACAAAGTGGCTCAGATGGAGAAACACACTGACACCGACCTTTTGGGCGAAACGCCACAATCCCATTCAACGGCGGGATGGGCTCGAGGGGCTGAATGGCCTCCTTCTGCTCCTGCGTTGTTGGTTCTATAACAAGGACGAGCTGGTCGACCGTCTCAGAGACTCCCCCTGCAGGATTAACGAATGTCTCACGACTCTCCGACTCACCCTATCCCTGAACCAGTGCGCCGCAGTCATCAGTACGTATGCCCCAACACTCGATGCAACAGATGAGACCAAAGAGGGTGTTTACTCCAGCCTCGAACAATCCCTACCCCGCGTCCCTACGGGGGACAAACTGATCCTCCTCACTGACTTCAAAGTCAGGGTTGGCAAGGACACAGACCTCTGGGGAGGCGTGATTGGCAGAGAGGGGGTAGGGAAAGCCAACTCCAGCGGTACCCTGCTCCTGACAAAGTGTCTAGAACACGACCTTGTCATCACCAACACCCTGTTCCGCCAGAGGGACAAGTACAAGGCCTCGTGGCAACACCCTCGCTCCAAACACTGGCACCTGCTCGACTACGTTATCATCCGAGCCAAAGATTGCAAGGACGTGCGCATCACCCGCGCCATGACAGGAGCCGATGACTGCTGGATGGACCACCGCCTAATCCGATCTGTCATCGACATTCTATGAGCCATTGGCAGGGAGAAGGGCTTATCTAACATCTGGGTGGTGCTGCTCAACTAGTTCTGCGAACACCACAGCTGGAATAATGACATGCTCGATAACTCTCCTAATTAAGCGGCTTCTTAGCTGCTTGAGAAATGTTAACAGACGGGAGTGTCACATCTTGCTTTAATTTCCCCCTCTGAATTTCTATAGCAGCCACAAAATCCCATTAACTGCCATTTTGATTGCGTTCATTTCAAAATCTATGATAAAATGGCAGTTAACGCTCTTTCAGTAAAGTGCAAGTGTTGCTGCACGAGTTGCTGCGTGATTGCCATAACAGAGTTGTTGTGACAGAGATAAGGATTTTTTTAGCTCATCTTTGGTTGTCCAGCTGATGTTTTGTTAATTGCATGTCTTCTTAATCTTGTTTGGTCATCTGACATGAATTCTATTATTGGTGGAATGGTTATTGTAGAATGAGACCAGTGCACAATCATAAGAACATAAGAAATAGGAGCAGGAGTCGGCCATTCGGCCCCTCGAGCCTGCTCCGCCATTCAATAAAATCATCGCTGATCTGATCATGGACTCAGCTCCACTTCCCCGCCCGCTCCCCATAACCCTTTACTCCCTTATCGCCCAAAAATCTGTCTATCTCCGCCTTAAATATGTTCAATGACCCAGCCTCCACAGCTCTCTGGGGCAGAGAATTCCACAGATTTACAATTCTCTGAGAGAAGAAATTCCTCCTCATCTCAGTTCTAAATGGGCGGCCCCTTATTCTGAAACTATGCCCCCTAGTTCTAGATTCCTCCATGAGGGGAAACATCCTCTCTGCATTTACCTTGTCGAGCCCCCTCAGAATCTTATATGTTTCAATAAGATCACCTTTCATTCTTCTAAACTCCAATAAGTATAGGCCCAACCTGCTCAACCTGTCTTCATATGACAACCTCTTCATCTCAGGAATCATCTCGTGAACCTTCTCTGGACCGCCTCCGATGCAAGTATATCCCTCTGAGGAGGTGGTGTTGAAGCTGGAGGAAATCTGAAGAAGCTGTTAAGAGAGTGGGATTAAAGAAAGGCTTGCATTTCTATAGTGCCTTTCACGACCTCCGGATGTCTCAAGCGCTCCACAGCCAGTGAAGTACTTTTTGGAGTGCGGTCACTGTTGTAATGTGAAACGCGGCAGCCAATTTACACACAGCAAGCTCCCACAAACAGCAATGTGATAATGACCAGATAATCTTGTTTTTTGTTGCTATGTTGATTGAGGGCAAAATATTGGCCCCACAACACCGGGGATAACTCCCCTGCTCTTCTTCAAAATAGTGCCATGGGATCTTTTGCACCCGCCTGAGAGAGCAGACGGGCCCTCGGTTTAACGTCTCATCCGAAAGACGCCACCTACGACAGTGCAGCACTCCCTCAGCACTGCACTGGGAGTGTCAGCCTAGATTGTTTTTGTGCTCAAGTCCCTGGAGTGGGATTTGAACCCACAACCTTCTGACTCCGAGGTGAGTATGATACCCATCATCATCATAGGCCGTCCCTCGAACGAGGATGACTTGCTGCCACATGAGTTCACAGATGTTTCAATGAAGGACCCGATGTTCCAGTCCTGAACTCCAGTTGAGGGGGTGGAAGATGCCTGTGCGTGGATTTTTTTAACGTGTGGTGACCGTTGCACACCAGCCACCACACGGGCTTGACAGAGCGAGGTCTTGGTCCAGTGGCAAGGGTTAACCAGGACGACTGGAGACCAGCTCTGCTGCACGGACCCAGTGCGCTCACATATCGCACAGTGTGGGCTGGGCCCGTGCTGCCCGTGGGCCCTCGCCTCTTCTGGGCCCCATACCCTCATTCGCCGCACCTTCGCCCACGATGACCCAGTCATTAACACTGAGCCACTGGCTGCCTCATTAAAGGAAAAGCAACATAGGAAAAATTACCACGTCCATTTAGTTGGCCCCCTACCCTCCTGGTAGCCACATGATACAGGGTACAACGATAATGGTGTTGTTGACCAATCACAGCGATCAACCGCTATCAACGAATCTACAACAAAACCCAAACATGAGGTGAGGAAAAACCCCCAGTGGAGGAGAGCTTTGGGAAGTACATGTCCAAATCACCACACGGCACATCTCAAATTACTGCATCCCAAGATATTATTTTCTAAAAGAAACCACTTCTAAATCTATTGTCCTTCAACGTAAGATTATTTACGTGGCTTCCCCCCACCCCACCACCCCGACCTGCGAGAGAACAGCTCCACAGGTTGGGCTATACAAGAAGAGCTGGAGCGGCATACCACTTCAACCTCCAGCGCGAGCTACTCCAAGGATTTTGAGATGGGCGACTGGGTGACATCATCAAAAGCCTGGTCGCCATTTTGGAGCGTGGGCAGGAACATTGGCAGGTACAGAGGAGTGAGAAGGTCAGGGCGGGGGAACGGCGAGTGTTTGTGGCGGAAGTGTGACAGATGAGGGTACGGGTCCCAGAAGAGGCGAGGGCCCAGGGGCAGCACGGACCAGCCCACACTGCGGTATGTGTGCACACTAGGCCCACATGTTTAAAAAAAAATCCACGCACAGGCATCTTCCACCCTTCAGGATGTGGTTCGAGATCTGGAATATTATCAGTGAACTTATCCCTTTTTGGCGTGGAAGCAAGTCATCCTCGCTTCGAGGGACCGGCGATGATGATGATGGTATGCCCCAGTGAGGATGCTCAGAGGTGTGTAGAGCTGTTGAGCTGGGAGTGACTTAGCCAGTTCACAAGATGTTCACAAGACTCAATGGGCTAGAATTTGCACTATTTCACCGCCTGGTTTCTTGGCCGTTTTGGGCGAGAACCGGGTCGGCAAGAAATTCCCCAGCTGAGGCACGCCGGCGGTTTCAGAGTCCCGCTGGGGAGCGGCCCACCGGTGTGCAACATCCACAGACCGCCCTGGCGCGATTTTTGGCTGAGCGGGGACCCGTAGGCAAGTATTGAAAAACCGCTCCCTCGAGGATCAGCGGAGCTGGGCCGTAGGTGAGTAGGTCGGCAAGAAAAAGGTAAGTGATTGGTCTTGTACGGTTTATTTACAAAATCTGTTGGGGTGATTTAATTTAAAAGTGTCTTGAGAATGTTTTGGGGGATTTTTTAGTTAGGTTTTTTGAAAAATTATTTTTATTCTTTTTCCCGTGTTACATAGAAACATAGAAACATAGAAAATTGGTGCAGGAGTAGGCCATTCGACCCTTCGAGCCTGCACCACCATTCAATACGATCATGACTGATCATTCCCTAAGTACCCCTTTCCTGCTTTCTCTCCATACCCCTTGATCCCTTTAACCGTAAGGGCCACATCTAACTCCCTTTTGAATATATCTAACGAACTGGCCTCAACAACTTTCTGCGGTAGAGAATTCTACATGCTCACAACTCTCTGAGTGAAGAAGTTTCTCCTCATCTCGGTCCTAAATGGCTTACCCCTTATCCTTAGACTGTGACCCCTGGTTCTGGACTTCCCCAACGTCGGGAGCATTCTTCCTTCATCTAACCTGTCCAGTCCCGTCAGAATTTTATATGTTTCTATGAGATCCCCTCTCATTCTTCTAAACTCCAGTGAATATAAGTCTAGTCGCGCCAGTCTTTCTTCATATGTCAGTCCTGTCACCCCGGGAATCAGTCTGGTGAACCTTCGCTGCACTCCCTCAATAGCAAGAACGTCCTTCTTCAGACTAGGAGACCAAAACTGAACACAATATTCCAGGTGAGGCCTCACCAGGGCCCTGTACAACTGCAGTAAGACCTCCCTGCTCCTATACTCAAATCCCCTAGCTATGAAGGCCAACATACCATTTGCCGCCTTCACTGCCTGCTGTACCTGCATGCCAACTTTCAATGACTGATGAACCATGACCCCCAGGTCTCGCTGCACCTCCACTTTTCCTAATCTGCCGCCATTCAGATAATATTCTGCCTTCGTGTTTTTGCCCCCAAAATGGATAACCTCACATTTATCCACATTATACTGCATCTGCCATGCATTTGCCCACTCACCTAACCTGTCCAAGTCACCCTGCAGCCTTTTAGCATCCTCATCACAGCTCACACCGCCACCCAGTTTAGTGTCATCTGCAAACTTGGAGATATTACACTCAATTCCTTCATCTAAATCATTAATGTATATTGTAAATAGCTGGGGTCCCAGCACTGAGCCCTGAGGCATCCCACTAGTCACTGCCTGCCATTCTGAAAAGGACCCGTTTATCCCAACTCTATGCTTCCTGTCTGCCAACCAGTTCTCTATCCACGTCAGTACATTACCCCCAATACCATGTGGTTTGATTTTGCACACCAATCTCTTGTGTGGGACCTTGTTAAAAGCCTTTTGAAAGTCCAAATACACCACATCTACTGGTTCTCCCTTGTCCACTCTACTAGTTACATCCTCAAAACATTCCAGAAGATTTGTCAAGCATGATTTCCCTTTCATAAATCCATGCTGACTTGGACCGATCCTGTCACTGTTTTCCAAATGTGCTGCTATTTCATCTCTAATAATTGATTACAACATTTTCCCCACTACTGATGTCAGGCTAACCGGTCTATAATTACCCGTTTTCTCTCTCCTTCCTTTTTTAAACAGTGGTGTTACATTAGCTACCCTCCAGTCCATAGGAACTGATCCAGAGTCGATAGACTGTTGGAAAATGATCACCAATGCATCCACTATTTCTATGGCCACTTCCTTAAGTACTCTGGGATGCAGACTATCAGGCCCTGGGGCTTTATCGGCCTTCAATCCCATCAATTTCCCTAAAACAATTTCCCGCTTTATAAGGATATCCTTCAGTTCCTCCTTCTCACTAGACCCTCAGGCCCTTGTATTTCCGGAAGGTTATTTGTGTCTTCCTTCGTGGAGACAGAACCAAAGTATTTGTTCAACTGGTCTGCCATTTCTTTGTTCCCCATTATAAATTCACCTGATTCTGACTGTAAGGGACCTATGTTTGTCTTCACTAATCTTTTTCTCTTCACATATCTATAGAAGCTTTTGCAGTCAGTTTTTATGTTCCCAGCAAGCTTCCTCTCATACTCTATTTTCCCCATCCTAATTATACACTTTGTCCTACTCTGCTGTATTACAAAATTCTCCCAGTCCCCAGGTTTACTGCTTTTTCTGGCCAATTTATATGCCTCTTCCTTGGATTTAACACTATCCTTAATTTCCTTTGTTAGCCACGGTTCAGCCACCTTCCCCGTTTTATTTTTACTCCAGACAGGGATGTACAATTGTTGAAGTTCATCCATGTGATCTTTAAATGTTTGCCATTGCCTATCCACCGTCAACCTTTTAAGTATCACTCGCCAGTCTATTCTAGCCAATTCGCGTCTCATACCATCGAAGTTACCTTTCCCCAAGTTCAGGGCCCTAGTCTCTGAATCAACTGTGTCACTCTCCATCTTAATAAAGAATTCTACCATATTATGGTCACTCTTCCCCAAGGGGCCTCGCACAACAAAATTGTTAATTAGTCCTTTCTCATTACACAGTGTTGGAAGGCCAGCCTTCTAGTTGGTTCCTTGACATATTGGTCTGGAAAACCATCCCTAATACACTCCAGGAAATCCTCCTCCACTGCATTGCTACCAGTTTGGTTAGCCTAGTCAATATGTCGATTAAACCCGCAGCCTCGGGATACATTTTATAGATTTATTAATTTATCGCCCATTTTCTTGAGGTACCGCCCAATCTAACCGAAATTGCACTTTTCCGCCCAGATTGTTCAATGAGCAAGGATCATATTTTTTGCTGGATGGATTTTTAAAAAAATTTTCCAGAAGTTTTCTGGCCTTAGTCAGGTGTTGGCAGGCTTTTGGGAAATTCTAGCCCCATAAAACCCCGGCCTGTTGGGTTCGGGGGATCCACGATGGGGCAGGTGGTTGTGAGCCTGGTGGATGAACTGATAATGTGTAGTGTGATTGGTAAACCTTTTGCTAATAAACCAACTAGTTCTTAATTGTAATGTGTTGCTATGAATTCTTCAGCAAAGAACCCACAAAGCAAATACATTACACACAGTAACTGTTTTATGTGCTTTTGTACACGGGATATCCATCATCATCATCATCAACATCATAGGCAGTCCCTCGAATCGAGGATGACTTGCTTCCACGTTCAAAAGTTCACAGGTGTTTCAATGAAGGACCTAAAATTCTGGATCCCGAACGACATCCTGAAGGGTGGAAGATTCCTGTGCATGGATTTTTTTTATCGTGGGGTGACCGTTGCACACCAGCCACCACATGGGCTTGACAGAGCGAGGTCTTGGTCCAGTGGCAAGGGTTAACCAGGACGACTGGAGACCAGCTCTGCTGCACGGACCTAGTGCGCTCACATATCGCACAGTGTGGGCTGGGCCCGTGCTGCCCCTGGGCCCTCGCCTCTCCTGGGCCCCGAACTCCCGCCTCTCCTGGGCCCCGGTCACGTCCCTCTACAATCTCTCGCCGCTCCTTCGCCCCGACCTCGCCGCTCCTGCTGTACCTGCCCTCGCTCCAATCAGCGACCTAGATCTTGCTGACGTCACTATTCGCTGCCGTTGCTCTCCTGCTCCAGCACGTGCTGCTCCCTGGAGCGGTACACCACCACACTGCTCCTTCCGCTCCCCGGCCTGCTCCGATATAAAGAAACGGGGAGGCAACGTTCTTCACGTGAAACTGTTGTATTTTATCTTTGGTCACTTTTGAGCACCGAGGTCGATAAAGCACTTCCTGCTGGACTGACCGGTTAAGTGCAGATGATTTTGACCTTTCCTTCACGTGTGGCTACTCTGTATTTGCTCAGCTACGAGCTCGCCTCACACCGCTACTGCTACCCTCGGAGGCGTTGAGGAATCCGTGCCTGCATTGATGTCTTGCTTGCATATCAGCAAAGGCTCCATATTTAACGTGTCGCTATTCTGTTTAACTCACGCACATCAAGTACGCCAGTCAGGTCACAATCATTTACTGGAATTAGTGGCGGTATTGATAGTGTTGATAAAATTGATCCTTTTGCCTCGCACCATCATCCCTTTTGTCATTTAATCCACCCAATCACAGACCTTCCCTTTTGTCCTTCCCTCCCCTCCCCCCTTTCCCCGCCCCTGCACTCGCTTAAAGCCTCTCACATCTCTAACTTTTTCCACTTCCGACGCAGGGTCGTCGACCTGAAACACTAACTCTGTTTCTATCTCCACAGATGCTGCCCGACCTGCTGAGTGTTTCCAGCATTTTCTGTTTTTATGTAATATGGCCGGTGTTTCTGGTTTAAAGATGAGTTAGCAGGTTGAAAACTGAAAGAAGTCATCATCATCACAGGCAGTCCCTCGGAATCGAGGAAGACTTGCTTCCACTCTTAAAGTGAGTTCTCAGGTGACCGAACAGTCCAATACTGGAATTACAGTCTCTGTCACAGGTGGGACAGATAGTCGTTGAGGGAAAGGGAGGGTGGGACTGGTTTGCCGCACGCTCCTTCTGCTGCCTGCGCTTGGTTTCTGCATGCTCTCGGCGACGAGACCTGAGGTGCTCAGCGCCCTCCCGGATGCTCTCCCTCCACTTAGGGCGGTCTTTGGCCAGGGACTCCCAGGTGACGGTGGGGATGTTGCACTTTGAGGGTGTCCTTGTAACGTTACCTCTGCCCACCTTTGGCTCGTTTGCCGCGAAGGAGTTCCGAGTAGAGCGCTAGCTTTGGGAGCCTCGTGTCTGGCATGCGAACAATGTGGCCTGCCCAGCGGAGCTGGTCGAGTGTGGTCAGTGTTTCAATGCTGGGGATGTTGGCCTGGTCGGGGACGCTAATGTTGGTGTGTCTGTCCTCCCAGGGGATTTGTAGAATCTTGCGAATTGTTGGTGGTATTTCACCAGCGACTTGAGGTGTCTACTGTATATGATCCATGTCTCTGAGCCATACAGGAGGGCGGGTATTACTGCAGCCCTGTAGACCATGAGCTTGGTAGTAGTTTTGAGGCCCTGGTCTTCAAACATTCTTTTCCTCAGGCAGCCAAAGGCTGCACTGGCGCACTGGAGGTGGTGTTGAATCTCGTCATCGATGTCCACTCTTGTTGATAAGAGGCTCCTGAGGTATGGAAAATGGTCCACAGTGTCCAGGGCCGCGCCGTGGATCTTGATGACTGGGAGGCAGTGCTGTGTGGTGAGGACAGGCTGGTGGAGGACCTTTGTCTTACGGTTGTTTAGCGTAAGGCTCATGCTTTCGTACGCCTCAGTAAATACGTCAACTGTGTCCTGGAGTTCAGCCTCTGTATGTGCGCGGATGCAGGCGTTGTCTGCATACTATAGTTCGATGACAGAGGTTGGGGTGGTTTTGGTCCTGGCTTGGGGATGGCAAAGGTTGAACAGGTTCCCAATGGAACTGAATAATTAATGATCAGAGTTCCAATGCGCCAGGTAAAATCAAGGGTAATCGTTTCTGCGATGATCACGTTTGTACGGGTGACTGATGTAAGATTTGGATCGCAGGGCACACACAGATTACCCAAAGGAAGCTATTAGGCATTTTATTAAGGGAGCAGTAGTTCTAATATAGTCCAATCAGGATTGACATCGCAGACATATGATCATGACAAGTAGCTGGTACTAGTCCCGATCGGAAGACGGCTGGTGGTATGTTCAGCTCTTCTCCGCACCGTCTGCCCTGAAAAGCTCTTTAGATATCTCTTTTATTCTCTTTTATTCCTGATGGGTCTGGGGTAAATTGATGGATAGGACCAATTAACCAATAAGGGCTCTTCCAAAACCACGGTGTCCAATAGCTCGTTGAGTTCTTTGTCTCAACTCTTGGGTGAAACCCTCCTCTCCACATGTCTCCTGTTTATACTTTCTGAAGGCCCATCTCTGCTGTCCTTATCCTCCCAAGGTTGGAGTCAGACAGGGCACTCTTGACCTTCAGATGTGTGCAGCTGCCAGTTATCAGTTATTTATCTTCACAAGAAGATCAGAAATAGGAGCAGGAGTAGGCCATTTGGCCCCTCGAGCTGATCTGATGTTGTCCTCAACTCCACTTCCCTGCCCCCTCCCCATAACCCTTGACTCCATCATCGTTCCAGAATCTATCTATCTCTGTCTTAAATTTATTCAATGTCCCGGCTTCCACAGCTCTCTGAGGCAGCGAATTCCACAGATTTACAACCCTCTGAGAGAAGAACTTCCTCCTCATCTCAGTTTTGAATGGACAGCCCCTTATTCTAAGATCATGCCCTCTAGTTCCAGTCTCCCCCATCAGTGGAAACAGCCTCTCTGCATCCACCTTGTCAAGCCCCCTCATAATCTTACACTGACTGCTGGAAAGCCCATACAACAAGATGTGATGTCATTGGATTAGGGTTAGAGTGGGAAAAAGTGTTGAAGTAGCAGTTTTATAAATCCTGTGGGTTAGACCTGGCAGTTATTACAGGAGCCTCCCTAATTAAACCTGCACTGCTACACTACTTTCCTGAAATAGCCGCTGTGCTTGTCGACGTGACTGCAAAGACTGAAACATTTAAATTATTCCGCCGTCTTGAATAATTCACTACTTGCAAAATATGAGCCATTCATGTCGTTGGTGTATTTTACCACCAAGGTCAGTTGATTATTTTTTTTACAAACAAGAGCCCTCTCATCTTAGAACAGGTGTAAGGGGTTTTCACAGGGTTGTTGTGCCTTGGGTGTCTCTCTCTGGGCTTCTGCCCTCACAGCTTATGCCTGGCCTGTGAGGTACCCTGAGTGCTGCAAGAGCACCCCTGGAGAGACTGTGTCCACAGCTTATGAAGGGGGTTTTGAGACTCGTGCGTTCCCCACAGCTTATGCTTAGCTTGTGAGGCACCTGTGAGTGTCAAACACTCCTAACCCCTTCTTCCCTAGCCTGTGACACACAGTTGAGCGTTTTCGAGGCGCTCCTAGCTTCCCTTACACGGTTCTGACATAAGACTCACGATCAGGAGATGTAATACAATAGAACTGAGACAAGGTGATTCCAAGAGGAACTTTAGGCTTCCAATTTATTTGACAAGGTGTAACTCAACAAACAGCAATACACCAACAAAACAATCCCCCTAAATCCCACTAAAACGGACCCAACGAAAATCTTTACACCAGTTTAGCAGTACAATGCCCAACCTCCCACCTTTCCTGGCCTAACTGAGTTGGGAGTTCTGGGGACCAGAGGTTATACTCACTACTGTGCCTTCCACAGTCTGGTGGTTTGTTTCTTCTATCTTCGGTGTCTTCAGACACTGGTTTTCCTTCAGTGTCGAGAGGCTTGCTGGTTGTGGTTGTTGGATGACGAGGGCAGGGAAAATCATCACTCCTCTATACCACTACGTCAGAAACCCCTTTTTTTATAGCCAGATTATCCAGTCCGCCTCTCCTGCTGAAGTCGATTCTTCTCATTGGTGGACTTTTTGATTTTGAAAAATGCAGCAGTTTTAGATTGGGGTTTTTTTTTTCCACTGATGTTAACCTACTCAAGGTTTGAGTGGGTGTTGATTGCCTTGGCCTCCTGTAGCCATTGTGCTAGTCTGGCCTGAGCCAGATATTTCTATGCCTGATGAAAAAGGTGTTGGAATATGTATGTGGCATTGTTTAAATGCTAATGTTTTCAAGGGGCAAGTTTCGAGGGTATACAGTTCCCAGACAATTTGATTAGTTCCAATGTCCAAACTGGCCCTTTTGATATTGACCCCACCCCTTTTCTTGCAGACCCAACATACACCTTTTAAAAATTCCAAATTCGATTAAAGTTCGTAGTTTCTTCCATGTGCACTTTAGGATTTCAAACTTTCTGGTAGATAGTTCCAAATTAAATTCCCTTTCCTATGAGTCCAAACACTGGGGGTGGGGGGGGGTCTACATTCATTTGTGTCCCAAAGTTTTCCTTCCATCGATTTCAATTCACAGCACAGACTGATCCCACAGCTCTTTTCCTTCTGGGTAAAATGAGGGGGTTTTCATCCTCCCCTACATAATCCCCCATCTGACACAGTCAGACACTACTCGAGTGTGTCAAAGTTCAGGGTGGTGAGAAAACCCTAGGTCTCCCAAATTGCCCAACTTTCCCCAGTTTAACTCTAAACTGATCTCGTCGATATATATCATAATGCCTTTTAACGCGGTACTAAACACAGAAATCCAACAGGTTACAATACACGACAGCAACATACATATATGTACTTAAGGTTACAGCAGTAATTGTACATTGAGTCTCCTTTCAGTCTCAAACGTAAAACAAAGAAACCTGCCCTGCAAACTCCCCAGGGGCCATGTATGAAAAACGCAGTCATCCCTGGGAATAACAAAACCGCCTAAGTGTCGCGGTCAAGCTTTGTTTGCACACTTTGAGTGTTTAGCAACGGCTCTCCTGTCTGTGTAGTAGCCTGAGGAACTGCTTTCTTTTTCTTTTTCTCCTGACCTTACAGCTTGTAACTAGCAGATAAGCAACAATCAGGAGTTGGCCGATTACTAAGGCATGCGATCCCACCCGGATCCATGCAAGTATGTCTGCCCGTATTCCCAAATCCCACCATGCTGGGGGTTTAATCTGGGCAATCTCCCCTGCTAGAATTTCAGTTTTCTGCTCCATGGTGTAAAAATGTTTTTGAGACAAATCCACTGCCTGGAGGAGGGCTGTAAGTTTCTCAGATAGTGGGGCAATGGGATAGCCAAACTGGGCGACATATTGTTGTAGATGGCTGAGGTTGTTTTGTACCATGAGGTGAATCGTGGAAGGTTCAGGGATGGGTGTGATTCTGGTGTGTGCCACTTGAACCTCTGCCCTGGGTTTAAAGCAAAAGCTGCTGTACGGTATTGGACACCACCTTCCCAGTCTGTGTTCATACCGTTGGGCACTTGTGGTGACACAATATGTCCCACCGCCTACATATGCTACCTGTGGAGGCATGTGGTGAGGGGCCATTACCTCCATTGTGCAATTGATAGGCTCTGCCCCAGCAGTGCTGAACCCGCATTGTGGCCTTGCAAAAGCGTTCAAGTGCTGGGGGCACAGGATTACCTGTGCTCCCCTGCTCCGACAACCCGAGAGGTCTGTACCTGTCATGTGTGCTCCCACATTGTGACGTAAGGTGGGACCTCTTGGAATCGAACATGCACCCCTCCACGAATGACTCCCACATTCTCCACTCGGTACAGGGGTGCTGGTCGTGGGGACGCCCCCATCACGGGCATCCTGACCACCACACCCATGGTGGTATGGTTTGACTTTCCACAGTCCACCGCTACCGGGTAGGCTTCCGACGCTACACGAAGTTGGCAAGGACTCAAAACATTATCATAAGGGTGCAGTGCTGCTAAGTGCTGGTTGCTGATCCAGGAGGGGACCTGTCCCTGTCTCAGATCTTCGAGGTTACTCCATCCCTTTCCCAGCAACCAGGCCCCATAGAGCACGCACACCTCATTTTGGGCGGCTTGATCGGAGGCGTTTCTATCGTCCCGAATCAAAGCATTTACAGCCCTGGCCTGTGCCTCCAATTGAGAGATAATCTCCTTTAAGTGAACTGTCATTGCCACCTCTTCGTGGAGCGCGGATCCCACTCCGGTATTCTCGTCCCCCAGGATTTTGCTCAGCTAATTCTTTAACCCATTTATCTGGAGGGCCAGCTGCATGTTATCCAAACTGTTTATGGCGGACGCCCCGGTGTTAAACCCCGTAAGAATGTCATTTAAAGTGCCACGCCTCTGCCTGCCCGGTTCGGCCCTATCCCACTGTTTATACAAGTCTGTCACTTTGACATCCCCGAAGTCCAGTTCATAGAACTTCCGGAACATCTCCCACAGCAGAGCCTGGTATAACAGCTCGGTTTCCCGGGGACACCACGTAGGTAGGCAGACTTCTGTCAGATTTAGCACCACTGATGCCACTGCGTAGTGTATCCCCTGATAAAATAGTTTCTCGGTAGGGACCAACACTAAACCATTCCCCGGCCCCCTGGTTGTTGTCGGGCACCCGTGTGGGCTTGGCCGTGGGTGGGGTTTTCTTTCCTGAACTACAAGTTCGGTGGCATTTACTGGTACCCGGGGATTGGGGGGTCACACACGCCTCCCCGCTGCGATCCCATACCACCCCATCCCCGACATCCTGCCCCCACCTATAGAAAGCAATGGAGACCCCCTCTGAACACACCCGAGTGGATCCCCACATACACAAATAAATTCCTTGGTCGTACGCCCACCATTTCTCCCAGCACACCGTTACCCCGCCAGATGACGCCATGATGGTTCGGTAGGTATCATTATCCAGACGTTCCCAGTCCGAGTGTCGGTCTCCCACATCCCTCTTGAGCTTTCTGAGCCACCACCACCGTCCCAGAGGTATGTCCCCTTGGCAAGTTAGGCATACCTTCCTGCCTTCTGTCACTCTCACTCTGGAAGTGGCCACAGTGATCTCCGGGCAGGGGATGGAGGCCTCTCCGTAGGTAAAGTCCTTGGTGGAGTTCGATCCCAACCATCCAGGCCATCTCCCCTCGTGGGAGTAGATGACCCGGCCATCCGCCGCCGGAGTCCCTTCTCCTGTGGTCACTGTCGGCGCTCTGCCCCCGGAGCATCCGAAAACCAGGGAGTCCTCGGTGTCCCCTCGGTGCCCGGTGCAGATCCTTAGCGATACCAGCATCACTAACGTCCAGTAGGGAGGTGTTGACATCTGAAAGGCAAGAAGAACATGGCCTTGCCTTGAGAGACCTCTCCAGGCTCGGCCCGCGTAACATGTTCCAAACACAAAAATGCTGTACCCAACCGTCACTGCCTTACCTAAACACATATACACACAACACAAAGTAACAAAACAGGAAGGGAAAATATACACACTGCCACCCGTCCCCGGGTGGCCAGGCTACATCCTGTCACTGTACAGGCGTCGTCGACCACTCAGCTGACCGTACCCTGGGGACCAGGATGCCCTCCGCTGAGGGGCTCGTATGGTCCCCCTTAATGAGTCTTGTGCTGCCCTCCAAGGCCCTCCCGAGCCCCGGATAATCGGTGGGAGACCCTTGCTAGCGCAACAGAGCACCCTCCCTGTTGTCTTTCGCCTTCTTGGTCTGGGGCGGGGAGCTAAGTAAACAGGGGACCACGGCGCCCTGGGCTGTGGCACTCTGTCACTCCTCCTTACTGTCGGTGCAGAGTCCCACGTTATGGGCTGCAATGCCATCTCCTCCACCTCTTGGGCTAGCCCCAGCTGATCCACCATGGGAGGTTCAGCTTCCCCTCGGACCTTGCTAATGGTAGAGCCTTTCTCCCTACTTCTGTTAGTGGGCTGGGAACCTCTACCCAGTGGTGGGATAGCCGTACAGGAGCAGTGAACCAGCCCCGGCTGTAGAGCTTCGGGGCCCGCTGCCTCCTCCGGAGCCTCCAAATCCACCGGGGCCTGTTCTTCCCCCAGTGCCTGATTCCCTTCCCTTGCTCGTCCCCTCTGTTTTTTTTACCTCTTTTGGGGTCAAACAATTTACACTGATTAATGTGATACCACTTCACCCGGCGAGGCAGTTGAACCGCATAGACCATAGGGCTAGCCTTGTCGACTATGCTGTATGGTCCCATATATAATGCTTCAAAAACCCCGACCCGAGCATAGTTCCTCACCATGACCTGGTCCCATTCGTGGTGTTTGCTGGGTTCTAGCAGCAATCGGTTACTCTGATGCTGTCTGCCCATGTTACTAGCAGCCTGCCAGTGAATCTGTTTGAGGTGTTCAAACAGGTTGCTGACAAACCGGTCCCAGTTCACCTCTCGCAGCTGCCCTTCGGTGAGAACCGGCGCCAACACATGCACTGGGGTTCTCATGATCCGGCCCGTCATCAGCTCATGGGGTGAGTACCCTGTGCTCTTTGACTGACTGGCCCGGATTCCCATGAGGACCAACGGTAAGACCTCCACCCACTTGTTCGGTGAGTCTCCCGTCTCCTTGCGCAGCCTTTCCTTTAGGGTCCGGTTCAGGCGTTCTACGGGGCCTGAGGACTGAGGGGTGAAGGCGACATGCCATTTGGCTCTTATCCCCGGCACCTTTAGGGTGGCCTGCATCACCTGGCCGGTGAAGTGGCTTCCCCGGTCGGACTCCACGATTTGAGGTAGACCCCACCGAGAGAACACCTCCCTCACCAGGATTTTTGCAGTCCCCACCGCGGTAGCTGTTCGGCAAGGGAAGGCTTCCACACTTGGAAAACACATCCACCAGGACGAGGCAGTATTTATAACCTCCCTGGGCGGCCGGTAGGGGTCCGATGTAGTCGATCTGGATCGACTGCCATGGTCCCTCTACCCGCCTGACGTGTCCCATAGACGCCTTCCTTTTCTGAGGGTCTGGGTTGTTTGCAACACAAACCAGACAACCCGCACAGAAGTTGCGGACGTCTTCCCGGAGGTCTGGCCACCACCCTGCCTTTTCTACCCGTTGCCAGGCAGATTCCGGCCCAGGGTGTCCCGCACCTGGACCCTCATGGGCCAGCTGAAGGAATTCCCTCCAGTGTTGTGGCGGCACTACCAATTTGTCCCCTTTAAACAACATGCCTTCCCGCACAGCAATATCTGCAGCACTGTATGGGCCCTCAGCCTTTTCCCCCCTTTTGATAGCAGCCAAGGCAGCCTTCAGGACCGGATCCTGCATCTGGACTACTTTAAGGTCCGGGGCCGCAGCCGCCCCTACGCTCCCTTGTGTCCCTGGCTTGCTTCTTGCTGCTGCTCTCCTGCCTGCCTCGTATGGGTCCCATGGGCGACCTGTACGAGCACCTTCCCTTGCCAGCAGGTCTGCCTGCTGGTTACCTTCCCCCCGTGGCTCAGTTTTGGAGTGGGCCTTTACCTTATGGATATATACATCCCCGGTTTCTCCCATTGCAGCTACGATCTTTTCTAGCAGGGGTTTGGTCGCAAGGGGCTTCCCATCCGCAGAGGTGTACCCCCGGCGTGACCAAATCGCCAGATACTCTGTACACGAATTGCAAGTGAACATGCTGTCCGAGCAAATCATGTATGGGGTAGGGAATTCCTCGAGGTGTGTGACCACATACATCACCGCCGAGAGTTCCGCCTGCTGGGCGCTCAGGGTGCATGGGAGTTTAAGAGCCAAGGCAATTCCTGCCTTGGGATCCCAAACTCCGCAGCCCGTGAGTCCTGTACCCGCGGGCACTGAACTGGAGCCATCAACGTAGATCTCGCGGCCTGTGGGGTGTATCCCTGCCCGAAATCCAAAGTTAATGTCCCATATTCCCTCCACAGAGCATCGATGCGGCTGCCCTGGATAGATTAAATTTGCTGCGAGCCTGCCCTTGACCTTTAAAGTCATTTGGGAGAGGAGGAGGGTCCAGTGAGTGATTCTAGCACTGCTCACTGTCCCGTCCTTAATCCTCCCAACCAACAGCATCTGCGACGGGGTATGATGGGTGAGGAGTGTAATGGGGGATATTCCGGTAAAGATCTGAGCTCTCTTTACTGCCCAGTGGGTGGCAAGCAAGTGCCTCTCACAATTGGAGTATCCCTTTTCTACCTCCGTGAGGACCCTGGAGGAGTACACCACTGGTCTCAGCTGACCGTTTCGCCCCTGGAGCAACACTGCACTTAAGCTGTCACCACTGGCTGCCACCTCCAGGAAGAATTCCTCCCCCCCATCAATTGCCCCGAGGGCTGGTGCTACCTGCAGGTCTCTCTTAAGACGGACAAATGCTGCCTCACAGCCCTTGTCCCATTCCCACTCGACCCCCTTATGTAGGAGTCTGAGCAGAGGGGCGGCAGTGGCTGCATAGTCCTCGATGAAGTCCCTACAGTAGCCAGTGATTCCCAGGAAAGACCTTACCCCCGACACATCCCTAGGGACAGGGAGTTCCTGCACTGCCTTTCTTCGAGCCTCATCTGTTATATTAACATCTCCTGTTTGCTTATGTCCCTTCATGGTCGCCATGTTCTGTAAGGGGTTTTCACAGGGTTGTTGTGCCTTGGGTGTCTCTCTCTGGGCTTCTGCCCTCACAGCTTATGCCTGGCCTGTGAGGTACCCTGAGTGCTGTAAGAGCACCCCTGGAGAGACTGTGTCCACAGCTTATGAAGGGGGTTTTGAGACTCGTGCGTCCCCACAGCTTATGCTTAGCCTGTGAGGCACCTGTGAGTGTCAAACACTCCTAACCCCTTCTTCCCTAGCCTGTGACACACAGTTGAGCGTTTTCGAGGCGCTCCTAGCTTCCCTTACACGGTTCTGACAAGACTCACGATCAGGAGATGTAATACAATAGAACTGAGACAAGGTGATTCCAAGAGGAACTTTAGGCTTCCAATTTATTTGACAAGGTGTAACTCAACAAACAGCAATACACCAACAAAACAATCCCCCTAAATCCCACTAAAACGGACCCAACGAAAATCTTTACACCAGTTTAGCAGTACAATGCCCAACCTCCCACCTTTCCTGGCCTAACTGAGTTGGGAGTTCTGGGGACCAGAGGTTATACTCACTACTGTGGCTTCCGCAGTCTGGTGGTTTGTTTCTTCTATCTTCGGTGTCTTCGGACACTGGTTTTCCTTCAGTGTCGAGAGGCTTGCTGGTTGTGGTTGTTGGATGACGTGGGCAGGGAAAATCATCTCTTTTTCACTACGCCAGAAACCCCTTTTTTAATAGCCAGATTATCCAGTCCGCCTCTCCTGCTGAAGTCGATTCTTCTCATTGGTGGACTTTTTGATTTTGAAAAATGCAGCAGTTTTAGATTGGTTTTTTTTTTCCACTGATGTTAACCTACTCAAGGTTTGAGTGGGTGTTGATTGCATTGGCCTCCTGTAGCCATTGTGCTAGTCTGGCCTGAGCCAGATATTTCTATGCCTGATGAAAAAGGTGTTGGAATATGTATGTGGCATTGTTTAAATGCTAATGTTTTCAAGGGGCAAGTTTCGAGGGTATACAGTTCCCAGACAATTTGATTAGTTCCAATGTCCAAACTGGCCCTTTTGATATTGACCCCACCCCTTTTCTTGCAGACCCAACATACACCTTTTAAAAATCCCAAATTCGATTAAAGTTCGTAGTTTCTTCCTTGTGCTTTAGGATTTCAAACTTTCTGGTAGATAGTTCCAAATTAAATTCCCTTTCCTATGAGTCCAAACACTGGGGGTGGGGGGGGTCTCCATTCATTTGTGTCCCAAAGTTTTCCTTCCATCGGTTTCAATTCACAGCACAGACTGATCCCACAGCCCTTTTCCTTCTGGGTAAAATGAGGGAGTTTTCATCCTCCCCTATACAGGATAGAATGTAATTTTAGCAAGTGTCAAAACAAATTTTAAAAACAAGCCCACAAAACTATTTATGAATGTAGATTGACAAAATTTCAAGTGTTTCTTGAAATGAAAGGAAAATATTCAACATTTTGCACAACCTCGGGTTGTATTCCCTGGAATTTAGAAGGTTAAAGGGATATCTGATCGAGGTTTTCGTGCTATTGAGGGGAACTGATAAGAGATAAACGAATTCCGCTTGTTGGGAATCTAGGACTAGGGGGGCATAGTCCGAAAATTAGAGCCAGACCTTTCAGGAGTGAAATGAATAAAAGACGTGGATTTCTATAGCACCTTTCATGACCACCAGACATCTCAAAGTGCCAATGAAGTACTTTTGGAGAGTAGTCACTGTTGTAATGAGGGAAACGCAACAGCCAATTTGCGCACAGCAAGCTCCCACAAACAGCAATGTGATAATGACCAAATAGCACCACGGGATCTTTTCTGTCACCCTAAGAGAGCAGACGGGACCTCAGTTTAACGTCTCATCCGAAAAACTGCCACTCCGACAGTGCAGCACTCCCTCAGAACTGCCCCTCTGACAGTGCAGCGCTCCCTCAGTACTGCCCCTCCGACAGTGCAGCACTCCCTCAGAACTGCCCCTCTGACAGTGCAGCACTCCCTCACTACTGCCCCTCCGACAGTGTGGCACTCCCTCAGTACTGCCCCTCCGACAGTGCGGCACTCCCTCAGTACTGTCCCCCGACAGTGCGGCGCTCCCTCAGTACTGCCCCTCCGACAGTGTGGTGCTCCCTCAGTACTGCCCCTTCGACAGTGCGGCACTCCCTCAGTACTGCCCCCCGACAGTGCGGCGCTCACTCAGTACTGCACTGGGAGTGTCAGCCTGGATTTATGTGCCTAAGTCCCCGGAGTGGAATTTGAACCCACAATCTGGAAAACACTTTTACACACAAAGGGCGGTACAAGTTTGGAACTCTCTTCCGCAAATGACAATTGATGCTCGATCAATTGTTAATTTTAAATGCGAGATCAGTAGCTTTCTCTTAAACAAAGGTATTAAGCGATATGGGCCAAAGGCAGGTATTTGGAGCTAGGTCGCTGATCAGCCATGATAAGAACATAAGAAATAGGAGCAGGAGTCGGCCATTTGGCCCCTCTATCCTGCTCCACCATTCAATACGATCATGGCTGATCTGATCATGGACTCAGTTCCACTTCCCCGCCCGCTCCCCATAACCTTATCGCTCAAAAATCTGTCTATCTCCACCTTAAATATATTCAATGACCCAGCCTCCACATCTCTCTGAGGCAGAGAATTCCACAGATTTACAACTCTCTGAGAGAATAAATTCCTCCTCATCTCAGTTTTAAATGGGCGGCCCCTTATTCTGAGACAATGTCCCCTCGTTTTAGCTTCCCCTATGAGTGGAAATATCCTCTCTGCATCCAGCTTGTAGAGCCCCCTCACTATCTTAAATGTTTTGATAAGATCACCTCTCATTCTTCTGAACTCCAATGAGTATAGGCCCAACCTACTCAACCTATCCTCATAAGTCAACCTCCTCATCTCCGGAATCAACTAAGTGAACCTTCTCTGAACTATGTTTCTCGATAGATGAAGTCCTTACTACTAGGGGAATCAAGGGGTATGGTGAGAAAGCAGGAATGGGGTACTGAAGTTGCATGTTCAGCCATGAACTCATTGAATGGCGGTGCAGGCTAGAAGGGCCGAATGGCCTACTCCTGCACCTATTTTCTATGTTTCTATGTTTCTATGAACTGCCTCCAATGCAAGTATATCCTTCCTTAAATACGGAGACCAAAACTGTACACAGTACTCCAGGTGTGGCCTCACCAATGCCCTGTACAGTTGTAGCATTCAATGATTTCATTGAATGGCGGAACAGGCTCGAGGGGCTAGTGTTCTATGTTCCTGCGTTTACTATGAATTTTCATCTTGAAATAGTGAATTTTGTGCTTATCACAAGTCGAGAGAAATGGAACGTGATCGATGTATTTTGGAGCCATTACCAGCACTGAGCACTCCCAGGACAGATATAGCACCGATTTTATACAGAGTGATGTTCCCCCATTCTCTCCCAACCATGGGACGAGATTTCCCCTGTGCATTGTTCTACAACAACATTATAATCCATTCATACAGAATGCATTTACAGTTCTGCTGCACCTAATGCACAGAGGCAATCTCGGCAACAACAACACATTGCATTTATATTGTCATGTATTCAACCAGCATTGTCACCCGTGTATAATCTGACCTAAGTTGTACACTGACCACTAGGTGGTGAACTTGTGGGAGACACTCCTAAACTGGACCTTCAGATATAAAAGGGGAAGCTCCACCCACCTTCATCACTTGAGTGCTAAGGACTAAAGGATAGGTCACAGACTGACCTTCTCTCAAGCATGGGCCTCGTGTGCATTTATACTGTGTAGCAAGGACGTATCAATGGCGACGAGAAACTGGGATTTGAACCACGCGAGCATGGCCACGAGCAGAACAGACGAGAGGTACTGTGTTCAGGAATGGTTGGGACAGAGATTCAACATTGTTAAAGCAGCACACAGTTCTCCAGGCAGACAAGGGCAGTCAGGCATGCTCCAACATGTAGTCGAACCCAGAGGGGGAGTTCGACAGAGACAATGGCAAGCTGAACGGCGATTCACGCCATTGCAAGGGACAATGCGATCAGTAATGGGGCCATCAACATCTGTTAATGGCGCACTCAAAGACAATAACAGAGGCAGTCAGGGACGATCGACTGGCAAGGGATCTTTTATTTCGAACAGCAGCTCATGTTGGAAGATCGCGGCGGCCGAGCGAATCCCGAACGGACATTTGTTGTACTCAAACAACCCCTTGTGTGTCGTGATGGTGGTCAGCTTCTTCGACTCACTCGCCAGCTCCTGGGTCATGTCAGCTGAGGTCAGGTCCAATTTTGAAAAAAGTTTGCCACCGGATAGCGTCACAAAGAGGTCCTCCGCTCTCGGTAGCGGGTACTGGTCTTGGAGTGACACCCGATTGATGGTGGCCTTGTAATCGCCACATATCCTGACCGACCCATCCGCCTTGAGCACCGGCACAATCGGGCTCGCCCAGTCACTGAATTCGACTGGCAAGATGATGCCTTCTCTCAGCAGATTATCGCCGATTGATGCACAGCTACGGACATACACAAAGCAGATCATTCCGGTGCTGGGCAGCGCCACAGTAGTTGTGACCTACAAAGATTCGGAGAACAGGTTGCCACTCTGGGTTGTCCCGGGGGACGGTCCCACACTACTGGGGAGGAGTTGGCTTGCTGTCATGAACTGGAAATGGGGCGATGTCAATGCAATTTCCTCTGTGGAGCGAGTATCATGCTCACAGATCCTGGACAAATTTGACTCATTATTTCAACCCGGCATTGGCACTTTCATGGGGGTCAAGGTAGTGATTCACATAAACCCAGACGCCAGACCAGTACACCACAAAGCCAGAGCAGTGCCGTAAGTGATGTGGGAAAAGATAGAAGGTGAATTGGACCGCCTGCTGAGGGAAGGCATCATCTCGCCAGTCGAATTCAGTGACTGGGCGAGCCCGATTGTGCCGGTGCTCAAGGCGGATGGGTCGGTCAGGATATGTGGCGATTACAAGGCCACCATCAATCGGGTGTCACTCCAAGACCAGAACCCGATCCCGAGCGCGGAGGACCTCTTTGCGACGCTATCCGGTGGCAAACTTTTTTCAAAATTGGACCTGAACTCAGCTTACATGACCCAGGAGCTGGCGAGTGAGTCGAAGAAGCTGACCACCATCTCGACACACAAGGGATTGTTTGAGTACAACAGATGTCCGTTCGGGATTCGCTCGGCCGCCGCGATCTTTCAACGAAATATGGAAAGCCTCCTCAAGTTGATTCCAGGGATGGTGGTTTTTCTGGACGACATCCTCATCACGGGTTACGATACTGAAGAACACCTCCACAACCTGGAGGAGGTGCTACGCAGACTGGACCGGGTAGGGCTGCGACTGAAAAAGGCGAAGTGCGTCTTACATAAGAACATAAGAATTAGGAACAGGAGTAGGCCATCTAGCCCCTCGAGCCTGCTCCGCCATTCAATAAGATCATGGCTGATCTGGCCGTGGACTCAGCTCCACTTACCTGCCCGCTCCCCGTAACCCTTAATTCCCTTATTGGTTAAAAATCTATCTATCTGTGACTTGAATACATTCAATGAGCTAGCCTCAACTGCTTCCTTGGGCAGAGAATTCCACAGATTCACAACCCTCTGGGAGAAGAAATTCCTTCTCAACTCGGTTTTAAATTGGCTCCCCCGTATTTTGAGGCTGTGCCCCCTAGTTCTAGTCTCCCCGACCAGTGGAAACAACCTCTCTGCCTCTATCTTGTCTATCCCTTTCATTATTTTAAATGTTTCTATAAGATCACCCCTCATCCTTCTGAACTCCAACGAGTAAAGACCCAGTCTACTCAATCTATCATAAGGTAACCCCCCTCATCTCTGGAATCAGCCTAGTGAATCGTCTCTGTACCCCCTCCAAAGCTAGTATATCCTTCCTTAAGTAAGGTGACCAAAACTGCACGCAGTACTCCAGGTGCGGCCTTACCAATACCCTATTGTTGCAGCAGGACTTCCCTGCTTTTGTACTCCATCCCTCTCGCAATGAAGACCAACATTCCATTCACCTTCCTGATTACCTGCTGCACCTGCAAACTAACTTTTTGGGATTCATGCACAAGGACCCCCAGGTCCCTCTGCATCTCAGCATGTTGTAATTTCTCCCCATCCAAATAATATTCCCTTTTACTGTTTTTTTCCTCCAAGGTGGATGACCTCACACTTTCCAACATTGTATTCCATCTGCCAAACCTTAGCCCATTCGCTTAACCTATCCAAATCTCTTTGCAGCCTCTCTGTGTCCTCTACACAACCCGCTTTCCCACTAATCTTTGTGTCATCTGCAAATTTTGTTACACTATACTCTGTCCCCTCTTCCAGGTCATCTATGTATATTGTAAACAGTTGTGTCCCAGCACCGATCCCTGTGGCACACCACTAACCACCGATTTCCAACCCGAAAAGGACCCATTTATCCCGACTCTCTGCTTTCTGTTCACCAGCCAATTCTCTATCCTGGCTCCAGAGGTAGAATTCCTGGGAATGAGGGTAGCAGCAGACGGGATCAGCCCTACTGCGTCCAAGACGGAAGCGATCCAGAGAGCACCCAGACCCCGTAACACGACGGAGCTGCGTTCATTCCTGGGGCTCCTGAACTATTTTGGTAACTTTCTTCCCAAATTGAGCATGCTGCTAGAGCCGCTACACGTGCTCCTACGCAAAGGTAGCGAATGGGTCTGGGGGGACAGCCAGGAAAGGGCTTTTCATAGAGCACGCAATTTGTTATGTTCCAACAATCTGTTAACGCTATATGACCCATGTAAGAAACTTGTTTTAAGGTGCGATGCGTCGTCCTGTGGTGTCGGGTGTGTGTTGCAGCATGTTAATGCCAAGGGTCAGTTACAGCCGGTAGTTTATGTCTCCAGAAGTCTGTCCCAGGCAGAAAGGGGCTACGGGATGGTAGAAAAGGAGGCGCTCGCATATGTATATGCGGTAAAGAAAATGCACCAGTACCTGTTTGGCAGGAAATTTGAGCAGGAGACAAATCACAAACCCCTAACGTCCCTTTTGGCTGACAACAAGGCCATAAATGCAAACGCATTGGCCCGCATACAGAGGTGGGCACTCATGTTAGCCGCCTATGACTACACGATTCGGCACAGACCGGGCACCGAAAACTGTGCCGATGCACTCAGCAGGCTCCCACTAGCCACCACTGAGGGGACTACCGAGCATGGTGCTGAGATGGTCATGGCTGTTGAAGCTTTCGGAAGCAAAGGCTCACCCGTGACAGCTCGTCAGATTAAAGTCTGGACAAATAGAGACCCGCTATTGTCTCTAGTCAAGAAATGTGTCCTGAATGGGGACTGGGCAGCCACGTACAGGGCATACCCTGAGGAGTTTAAACTATTTGATAGGTGCGAGGATGAACTCACGATTCAGGCTGATTGCCTACTGTGGGGAAACCGCGTAGTCATGCCCCAGATGGGCAGAGAGGTGTTCATCAGAGAACTCCACAAGGAGCACCCGGGCATTGTCACGATGAAGGCAATTGCCAGGTCACATGTTTGGTGGCCAGGGATAGACGCAGATCTGGAGCTTTGTGTTCGCAGGTGCAACACGTGTGCCCAGCTGGGCAATGCGCCCAGGGAAGTCCCCCTTAGCCCCTGGCCATGGCCCGCCAAGCCTTGGTCACGCATCCATGTGGACTACGCAGGTCCTTTCATGGGAAAAATGTTTTTAGTTGCCGTAGACGCCTACTCCAAATGGATCGAGTGTGACATTTTAAATTCAAGCACATCCTTTGCCACGGTAGAAAGTCTACAGGCAATGTTCGCCGCCCACGGTCTACTAGACATCTTGGTCAGCGACAATGGCCCGTGCTTCACAAGCACTGAATTCCAGGACTTCATGGCAGGGAATGGAATTAACCATGTCAGAACGGCACCGTTCAAGCCAGCCTCAAACGGCCAGGCAGAACGAGCAGTGCAGATAATCAAACAGGGGATGCTCAGAATCCAAGGTAGTTCCCTACAATGCCGCTTATCACGCCTCCTTTTGGCCTACAGATCCTGACCACACTCACTCAGAGGGGTTCCACCCGCAGAGCTGCTGATGAAAAGGACGCTCAAAACACGGTTATCCCTCATACACCCCACCATGAAAGAAATTGTCGAGAGCAGGCGCCAGTCACAATATGACTACCATGACAGGAATGCGAGGGCGCGATGTATTGATGTAAATGACCCTGTTTTTGTCCTCAACTACGCTGCAGGGCCCAGATGGCTCGCAGGCACTGTGGTTGCCAAAAGGGGAAACAGGATTCTGGTAGTTAAACTTACCAATGGACAAATATGCCGCAAACATGTGGATCAAACAAAAAGGAGGTTCAGCAACCCCATAGAAGAAGCAGAGGAAGAACACGATATAGAGTTCACTCCACCACAGGTGACCGAACACCGGAACCAAAGGGAGGAGAGCCCAGTCACTGTGGGCAGTCCGGACAGGCCTGAGGCACTGCAAACAGCAGACACTCAGGCCAGCGCCCAACAACCGGAGCCCCAACTCAGGCGCTCTACAAGGGAGCGTAAACCACCAGAGCGACTCAACCTGTGATCCCAATAAGACTTTGCGGGGGGGAGGTGATGTCATGTATTCAACCAGCATTGTAACCCATGTATAATCTGACCTAAGTTGTACACTGTGAGAACAATGACTACTAGGTGGGAGACACTCCTAACCTGGACCTTCAGGTATAAAAGGGGAAGCTCCACCCACCTTCATCACTTGAGTGCTATGGAATAAAGGACAGGTCACAGACTGACCTTCTCTCAAGCATGGGCCTCGTGTGCATTTATACTGTATAGTAAGGACGTATCATATATAGTGCCTTTAATGTAGTAAAACGTCCCAAGGTGTTTCACTGAAGCATTAGCGGAAAAAAATTTGCCACCGAGCCGCGTAAGGGGATATTGAGAAAAGGTTCTGAGGAGCGTCTTAAAGGAGCAGAGAGAGGTGGAGAGGCAGAGGGGTTTAGGCAAGGAGTTCTAGAGCTTGGGGCCTCGTCAGTTGAAGGCACGGCCACCGATGGTGGAGTGCTCGATGGGGCAGAAATTCCGGCCTCCCAGGCCCGTACGGTGTGCGTACGGGGTGTGTACCGGGTGTGTGGGGTGGTGTGTGGAGTCAGTTTGCCTTCCCTGACCCAGAGCGGTTGCAAGTTGCTCCCACTCTCTGGTTCTCGAGCCTGGATTTATTAATCAGGGTGTGATACAGTGCAGCAGACAACTGTTTTGTACAAAGAAGGTGTGGGTTTTATTCAACATACAAACATAGAAACATAGAAAATAGGTGCAGGAGTAGGCCATTCAGCCCTTCGAGCCTGCACCACCATTCAATAAGATCATGGCTGATCATTCACCTCAGTACCCCTTTCCTGCTTTCTCTCCATACCCCTTGATCCCTTTAGCCCTAAGGGCCATATCTAACTCCCTCTTGAATATATCCAATGAACTGGCATCAACAACTCTCTGCGGTAGGGAATTCCACAGGTTCACAATTCTCTGAGTGAAGAAGTTTCTCCTCATCTCAGTCCTAAATGGCCTACCCCTTATCCTAAGACTATTTCCCTGGTTCTGGACTTCCCCAACATCGGGAACATTCTTCCCGCATCTAACCTGTCCAGTTCTGTCAGAATCTTATACATTTCTATGAGATCCCTTCTCATTCTTCTAAACTCCAGTGTATAAAGGCCCAGTAATCCAGTCTCTCCTCATATGACAGTCCAGCCATCCCTGGAATCAGTCTGGTGAACCTTCGCTGCACTCCCTCAATAGCAAGAACGTTCTTCCTCAGATTAGGAGACCAAAACTGAACACAATATTCCAGGTGAGGCCTCACTAAGGCCCTGTACAACTGCAGTAAGACCTCCCTGCTCCTGTATTCAAATCCCCTAGCTATGAAGGCCAACATACCACTTGCCTTCTTCATCGCCTGCTGTACCTGCATGCCCACTTTCAGTGACTGATGAACCATGACCCCCAGGTCTTGTTGCACCTCCCCTTTTCCCAATCTGTCACCATTCAGATAATATTCTGCCTTCTTGTTTTTGCACCCAAAGTGGATAACCTCACATTTATCCACATTATACTGCATCTGCCATGTATTTGCCCAAAGATTCTAAACAATGGGGAATACTTTATTGCAGGTAATAAACACAACAGAACTACCTCCCACCTCCCACTTACTCTCTAACTAGGTCAAACTCTAGGGCTCTAGGGATTAATGCTCACCAGATCCTTTCCTTTGACAACTAGGGCTGTTTCGCGGTTTCGGGGTTCTTTGGTTATAGCCGATTTGCCTTGCCGTACCCCGGACATGGTGGAAGACCTCTGCTGTGTATTGAAAGCAGTTGGGGCAAGTTCTTTTCTCCGATGTTGCGACGTTTCTTCCTGCGTTTTCTCGCCGTGTGCTCTCGGTCTTGATTTTGTTGTTCCGAAGTGATAGTCAGAATAGTTCTTTCTGTGATGGTCAAAACAGTTTTCTGTGATGGTCAGAATAGAGATAGTTCTCTTGGTACGACAGGCCCTTAATTATACTCTGAGAGGCTGCTTAATCTTTGCGCCAAATCTAATGTTTCTTTTGTTTAAGTTTTGCTACCCAGCTAACTGAAACTCGATTAAGTGTTTTAGTCTGGCATTGATGGACTTTTCTGAACTGACGAGCTCTTGTCAATTGTTGAAATTATCCTTTAGTTTCGAGTCGCAATTGTTAAAGTTTGTTTCTGGTGTCGAGTTGTCTGCCTGGGTCCGGGTTTTCTTTGCGGGTCGGAATGGTGATTAGCATTATGCGTGTGTTGGGTTCTGTGCTTGGACTGAAACTGTACTTCCTTGGATTGATTGTTGAAATGTAAATGTCTTCTAGGGGCAGGTTTGAGGGTAAACAGTTCCCCAGACAATTTGATTATCTCCAATATCCCCAGACAGCTTGCTTAGCTCCAATATCCAAACTGGCTTTACAGAGGTTGGACATACCCCTGGTCTTACAGCCTTTTCCTCACAGATCCAACATGTACCTTTTAAAAATCCCAAACTTGGTTAAAACTCGTAGATTTCTTCCATATGCATTTTAGGATCCCAAACTTTCTGCTTAATAGTTCCAAATTGATTTCCTTTTCATTGAGTCCAAACACTGGGGAGGTTTCCACGAATTTTGGAATCTTACAGGTGTGTGTGCGGGGGAGTGTGTGCGGGGGAGTGTGTGCGGGGGAGTGTGTGCGGGGGAGTGTGTGCGGGGGAGTGTGTGCGGGGGAGTGTGTACAGGGTGTGTACGGGGGAGTGTGTGCGGGGGAGTGTGTACAGGGTGTGTACGGGGTTTGTACGGGACGTGTACAGACCGGGGAGGCATCGCAAAAGCCGGTTTTCAGCGCACAATGCGCACGCACCGAAAACCGGCTTTTCCGATCTGTCACGCTGGAGTTTGACAGATCCTCCGCATCTCGGGAACGAGGACATTTGCACGGGCAAGATTGCAGGATTTACCCACACCTTGCCAAGCACATGTCCTCAAAACCCTGATAAAAGCCGGCGCATAGCCTACTGTTATAGGCGTAAGAGTTTTAAAATACACAAAAACATTGTAAAATAAAATTTTAAAAACACATTTTATTGTTAACAACCCTCCCCACTACGGTCAGTTTATTTTAAACCATAATTTAAAAAACGTTCTAAAAAATCGGAAAAATATATATTTTTTAAATACATAAATAACTTTAATTTAAATTAATAAAAATATGTTGTGTATTTTTTCAATTTTTTATTATTGGTTTTGTGTGTGTTGGGGGGGGAGGGGTTTCTCTTTCATAATAACGGCTTCTCCAACTTACGGAGTTTCCATTATTATGAATGAGAACATACTTTACCCTGATTGGCTGCCCAGGGCCATGTGACTGCAGCTCCAGCCCTGCGCATGTCCCAACGTGCACGCGCTGCGACGCACAGTCAGTGGGCCTCAGGACCGGGAACTCGCGTGGGCGCAGCAGGAACAGGTAGATGCGCTGCTTTTAATAGTTTTTTTTTACCCGATCACCCGTGGGAAACAGCCGACCGGGATTTCTGGGCCACATATTTTCACTACAACCTCAGAATCAACGCACTGCTCACCATTTCTGTGTAGGTACAGCAAGTGATCAGGAAGGCCAATGGAATCTTGGCCTTTATTGCAAAGGGGATGGAGTATAAAAGCAGGGAAGTCTTGCTACAGTTATTCAGGGTATTGGTGAGGCCACACCTGGAATACTGCGTGCAGTTTTGGTTTCCATATTTACAAAAGAATATACTTGCTTTGGAGGCAGTTCAGAGAAGGTTCACTAGGTTGATTCTGGGGATGAGGGGGTTGACTTATGAGGAAAGGTTGAGTAGGTTGGGCCCCTACTCATTGGAATTCAGAAGAATGAGAGGTGATCTTATCAAAACGTATAAGATTATGAGGGGGCTTGACAAGGTGGATGCAGAGAGGATGTTTCCACTGATGGGGGAGACTGGAACTAGGGGGCATAACCTTAGAATAAGGGGCCGCCCATTTAAAACTGAGATGAGGAGGAATTTCTTCTCTCAGAGGGTTGTAAATCTGTGGAATTCGCTGCCTCAGTGAGCTGTGGAAGCTGGGACATTGAATAAATTTACGACAGAGATGGACAGTTTCTTAAACGATAAGAGAGTAAGGGGTTATGATTAGCGGGCAGGGAAGTGGAGCTGAGTCCATGATCGGATCAGCCATGATCTTATTAAATGGCGGAGCAGGCTCGAGGGGCCGTATGATCTACTCCTGCTCCTATTTCTTATGTTCTTATGTAATTCCCTGTCTGCGGTATTTTATGAAAGACGGTACCCTGTTGATTTGAATGGCTATGGATAATGCCTGTTAAGGTAGCGCACAACGAAATATTATTTGAGCGTATTATCCAGCTGACTACCAGAGGAAATTAGGTCCCATTGTAGTTGTTATGTATGGAGAAAGAGTCAGACTGAACACTGAGCTCAAAGTAAAGTGTGACCTTAGTCTTTTATTGCAGGTCTCCAGAGTGCCTCTCCAACCTGTGAGGCCTCCTTAAATACCTGTGCTCCCAGGAGATTATGGGATCCGTTGGGACTCCGGGGGATGAGCCCTCTGGTGGCCGTACAGAGTAAATAGAAGCGTACATTTATAACAGTACCATCTTTGAGCAAGTCCCAACTTCTGCCAAATTGTTAGCGATTAAAATTCACGCTCATTGAAATTGCGTTGACTGCATTGTTCCCTTTAATTGTTTATTGGGGTGCCGGCCCTTTTAACGGGGCTGCTTGGCTGATTCACAGTCCCGCACATGCCTGTTTTTTTCCCGTTGTAAATCTGGCGATTGGCCTGCTCTGCAGCACCAGATCACTGCACGGCCGTGCAGTTTAAAGGGAACATCGATTGAGTGCCCAAGTCCCTTCGCTTACAATTCTCACAATCGCCGCAGAGAGATTTTTCGTCCTAAGCTTGGTCAGGTCCTAGAGATGAATAGATTGCGCCTCTGTTCACTAAGCCAGCCAGACCCTCACTTCCGCATTCTGCAAAACTCATATTGTCCAACTTTATCTATAATCCCGGTTTTTCCTTCTCGCAGGCGTTCGACTGGATTCTAGAAAAACGCAGCGCCCCTTCCTGTTCCTGCTGCACCCCACACGAGTTCCTGGTCCTGAGGCCCACTGACTGCGCGTCGCAGCGCGTGCACATCAGGGCATACGCAGGGCTGGAGCTGCAGTCACATGGCTCTGGGCAGCCAATCAGGTAAAGTATGTTCTCATTCATAATAATGGGAACTCCGTAAGTTGGAGAACCCATTATTGTGATTGAGAAACCCCCAAACACACAAAACGCTAATTAAAAAATAGAAAAAATACACAACATATTTTTATTAATTTAAATTAAAGTTACCTATGTATTTAAAAAATATATATTTTTCCGATTTTTAAAAAAGTTTTTTAAATTATGGTTTAAAATAAACTTACCGTAGTGGGGCGGGTTTTTAACAATAACATGTGTTTTAAAATTTTATTTTACAATGTTTTTGTATGTTTTAAAACGCTTATGCCTGTAACAGTAGGCTATGCGCCGGCTTTTATCAGGCACAAGAGTTTTGAGGACACTTGCTGGGCAAGATATGGGTAAATCCCGCAATCTTGCCCGTGGAAATATCCTCGCTCCCGAGATGCGGAGGATCTGTCCAGCGCGACAGATCGGAAAAGCCGGTTTTCAGCATTGTGTGAAAACCGGCTTTTCCGTATGCGCCTCGTATACACCTCGTACACGCCCCGTACATGCTCCTGTACACACTCCTGTACACACTCACGAGGAGGCTGGGATTTCTGGGCCATTATTAACAGTCCGTTGTATAGTGCACTACACATTTTAAATATGCCGACAGCACAATAAAACCTGTCACACTTTTCTGATTGGCTCGTGTTCCCTAGGAACCGATAATAATTTTGAAAACTGGATGGGCTGGATTTTCGGTCTTCTGCTGCCCCGCTTAGCGCCTCAGATGGACGGCAATGGCGGCGGGGAGCATCCAGCGCCCCGCCCGGACATTCGGTGCCGGTTTCGGTGGGGCGTGGAGGATTCCCGCCCGGGAGAGGCGAGCCGGCGTGCAACGCCCCCTGGCTGTGACACCGTCTCAAAGTTTACCTCGCGCCCGACCCGTAACGCTCTGTAGAGCGCCCCCTAGTGGCAACGCCTGTGAAAGTGGGCGGTTCGAGCTGGAGCGGCTGCAGTGAGGTAAGTAATGTCGACCTCGGGTAACTGTGTGATTGTTTGTTTTTTGCGATTTATGTTTTGCCGGAGTGAGTTATGGATTGGGAATGTTTTTTTTTCCTGATTTCCCCCCCCCCCCCCCCCCCCCCCGCCTCTCCCGAGACCCCTCTCCCTGCGCTCCGAGGCCGGCTGGTTAGCTCGGGGGTTCTCAGTTACTCAGCCGGCCTAGCGCCCCGAGAGAGGTGTGCAACGCCTCCCTTAGCGCTCCGCCCCACACTCGGGGCCCAGTTGATGAATTTTAGCGGCTGGAGACGCAAACCATTTGTCGCCACAACATTTAGCGCCCCGCCCGGGTTAACGCCGCAACCGAGGCGAATTTCCCACCCCCACGATTCCATCTGTCACAGTGGCCCCAATTTTAACTCCAGGTGGAATCCCCGCTCAGGCCAAAGTTAAAATTACAGTCGGGGCTCAATGATGTAATTCGGCCGCGACGTGCATGTGTAAAGGACCCCGTTGGATGCGGGCGCCTGTCCTTGCTGCCCGCTCGGGAGAGCAGCTTAAAATTGCAGATGTTGCGATCATAGAGGCCTGTGGACGGGTAAGAACGCAGGACGGTTTTAACAACATCAACAACTTGCATTTATATAGCGCCTTTAATGCAGTAAAACATCCCCAGGTGCTTCACAGGAGCGTTATCAAACAAAATTTGACACCGAGCCGCAAAAGGAGAAATTAGGGCAGACGAGGGCAAAAACTTGGTCAAAGAGAGAGGTTTTAAGGAGCGTCTTGAAGGAGGAAAGAGAGGTAGAAAGGCGGAGAGGTTTAGGGAGGGAGTTCCAGAGCTTGGGGCCCAGGCAACAGAAGGCACGGCCACCGATGGTGGAGCGATTATAATCAGGGATGCTCAAGAGGGCAGAATTAGAGGAGCGCAGACATCTCGGTGGGGGATTGTGGGGCTGGAGGAGATTACAGAGATAGGGAGGGGCGAGGGCCATGGAGGGATTTGTAAACAAGGATGAGAATTTTGAAATCGAGCCGTTGCTTAACCGGGAGCCAATGTAGGTCAGCGAGCACAGGGGGTGATGGATGAACGGGACTTGGTGCGAGTTAGGACACGGGGCAGCTGAGTTTTGGATGACCTCAAGTTTACGTAGGGTAGAATGTGGGAGGCCAGCCAGGAGTGCATTGGGAGTAGTCAATTCTAGAGGTAACAAAGGCATGGATGAGGGCTTCAGCAGCGGATGAGCTGAGGCAGGGACGGAGACGGGCTATGTTACGGAGGTGGAAACAGGCGGTCTTAGTTGTGCCGCGGACACGTGGCCAGAAGCTCATTTCAGGGTCAAATATGACACCCAGGTTGCGAACAGTCTGGTTCAGCCTCAGACAGGAGTTGGGGAGAGGGATTGAGTCAGTGGCTGGGGAACGGAGTTTGTGGCAGGGGACCGCAAACGATGGCTTTGGTCTTCCCGCTATTCAACGGGAGAAAATTTCTGCTGCTCCAGAACTGGATGTCGGACAAGCAGTCTGACAATTTAGAGACTGTGGAGAGATCGAGAGAAGTGGGGGTGAGGTAGAGCTGGGTGTCGTCAGCGTACATGTGGAAACTGACGCTGTGTTTTCGGACAATGTCGCCGAGGGGCATCATGTAAAAATAACAGCCAAATAATCAAAAGAAGTGAAACCGAATCCATACATAAAAACATTTTATTGAATAGTATCATATAAATAATCTTGGTACAAAATGTTACTTAGCAAAAAAAATGACTCCGATTTCCTTCCAGTTGCCGAATGTACAGTTGTTACCGCTGCCGGTGACTATTCTGTGCAGATCTTGAAATGAGGAAAGCAGGTATTGATCAGAAACATAAGCAAAGATCCTTCATTGGCAATAGCTATTTTCAGTTTTACAAATTGGCCCAGCCACATTAAAATAGTTCACACAAAACATAAATGTAAATAGCCACAAGTTATTTAAACTGCAGGTCATACTGTCATAAAGACTTCTGACTGGGTTAATGATTAAAAATTGGAAGATTTTGACCTAAAGTTAAAACACGCATCAGGATATCCATACAAAACAATCAGACGGTGGATGTAAATATAGCAGCTACGAAGTCTATATGATTTCCCCGCCGCCCCCCCACCCCATCTTTCTTGAAAATACCGACTCCTGCTTGGTCAATGTTTTAGTCATTTTCAGCGTCAAGCCACGTTGGGAGCTTGGGGGCGCATCGCGGCTCGATCCAACCCTGCCATCACTGAATATCCGCACCCATCCCTCTCCGCTGAAGTCACTGCGGAGTATTTCCTTGTTTAATTCGTTCACGGGATGTAGGCGTCGCTGGCAAAGCCCGCCTGTGAGACAGTGGTGGTGAGCCGCCTTGCGCAACTTGCTCGGCCATTCCAGAGGGGAGGTTAAGAGTCGCACAGCGGCCAGACCAGGTAAGGGCGGCAGATTTCCTTCCCCTGAAGTACATTTAGTGAACCGGGGGGTAGGCTTTTTTCCGACAATCCGGTTACTGATTACCGATGCTCGCTTTTGTAATTGCAGATTGAATTAATTAATTGAATTTAAATTGCCCAGAGGCCGTGGTGGGATTTGAACTTGTCTCCCAGAGCATTGGGATTACCAGTCCAGTAACGTAACCACGATGTTGCTGTTTCCCCATCTAGTGCAGGAGTAGGGAAACCCTGGCTGATTTCTCCTCCCCCGGTGACCTTAACCAATTATGGCCAATGGCATCACCCGTGCTGCTGCCTTAGCTCCGAACAGCTTCATTTAGCACAGGCCTAGGACTGAAAAAAGGCCCATCCCGGTCTCTCTGGCTCAGTACCACACCGTCTACTCCAGTTCGGCACCAAGCCCTTGCGGGAGCCCATATCGGTTTCCGATACTTTTTTTTCCCTCTTTAGTTTACCAAGCAAGAAGTATATTCAAGGCTGAGATCGGGCAGTAAAGTTTTGAGGCCGAAGAGCAGCCATGATCTCATTGAATGGCGGGACCAGGCTCGAGGGGCTGAATGGCCGACTCCTGCTTCTAACTCTTAGATTCTAATTACTGGTAAATCTTTACACAGGTGAACGCAACAACTGGATTTTTATAGCCTATAAAAAATGAAACCGTTTCTCCGACATCCATCTGTCACATAGACTTCTGAATCTGCTGTAGATTAGTTCTATAAGTGCAATCCTTCTGTGAACCAGCCATCCAAAAAACATACAACCTACTGCTAATGGACAAGTAAACAAATCGATTACTCCTTCTGGTGCCAGAAGAGGATTTAAAATACTGCTTATAACATTGACTCTTATCGCCGGATTAGGCTGTGATTTCGATTGAACAAATTCAAAATATTCAGTGCCCAAATAACTCAAACAAGTCTCTCCTAAGTTCACTACACAAACATTAATTAGCGTTAAGATTGTCTAGGCTAATCCTAACTGGACAATGAGTGCAGTTATGGATTTTGAAGAAACACCGACCTCGCCAAAGTGTTTTTTATACATGATTGAGACGTTGCAAATGGCTACAGGATACATTTGTTTTTTCAATTAACTCAGTTGGGGTGTTTTTTTTCCTCCCCTCTAAGATGTGTTTTCAAACCAAGTTTGAATATTAACGGAATATATTTTGGCAAAAAAAAACTAACAGTGTAAGCGGTGCATGTGCTGGAATGTCAGTAAGGTTCTCGCTACTGTTTCACCAACAGCATCTGGCCTACTTTCTCGTGCAAAGGTTGGACATTTACAGCGCACACAAAGCGTGAGCATTATTGTGGCTCTCGGGGGCCCCTGCTGGCTTCGTCGCACTTTAGGGCCATTTCGCACGAGGGCAGCGGAGGAGGAGAAGGATTGCCGTGCGTGATCTTTGGACCGGCCCCAAAAGGTGCTGTAAGTCTTTTCATTGGAGCCAATGTTCTATTCAAGGGAGTGGACGCTGTGGTGTGGTAGGACATGGGCTCTAAAAATTGCTGCTGCATATTGGCACTTTCTACCATTTCTAACCCTCATCATGTATGTGTGTATAGACTTGCATTTCTATAGCACCTTTCACGACCACCGGATGTCCCAAAGCGCTTTACAGCCAATGAAGTACTTTATGAAGTGTAGTCACTGTTGTAATGTAGGAAACGCGGCAGCCAATTGCCTGCACAGCAAGTTCCCACAAACAGCAATGTGATAACGAGCAGATAGCACTACGGGATCTTTTATGTCGCCCTGAGAGAGCAGACGGGGCCTCGGTTTAATGTCTCATTGGAAAGACAGCACCTCCAACAGTGCAGCGCTCCCTCAGCATTGCCCCTTGCCCCTCCGACAGTTCGGCGCTCCCTTAGTACTGCCCCTCCAACAGTGCGGCACTCCCTCAGTACTGCACTGGGAGTGTCAGCCTAGATTTCTGTGCTCAAGTCTCTGGAGTGGGAACTTGAACCCACAACCTTCTGACTCGGAGGCGAGGGTGCTGTCCACTGAGCCGCTGGTTGACACATTGCTGAATAAACAATAATGCTCTTGATGAGTGCCAGACTTAGTACCCTAATTATTATTTTTCAATGAACTTCCATGCGTGTACGCACCAGAGTCACTATCTTACGTTGACTGAATAAGTCAGAGTCCATTTTAATTGCATGGGATCACCTCCACAATTGCATTCGTTTTCCGTTAACATCGAGTGATGCAGCTAAGGGCCACACCATTGCTTCAGAGCATTACCCAGCTTCAGGGAGCCTCCGTACCCACTGTATTTAACAGATCTTATTTAGCACACTCCAGCGTCCAACCTCACGGTACACAATTACTAAGCAACTGTCCAGAAACAGTCACTCAGTACAATGTTCCAGTGACATCGTTATCCAGTCGTCTGTTGCACATTATGGATTGTGAAGTTGGTCAACTTTTGAATAAACTTTCGACAAGAGTTTCTTTTGAGCTCACCTCATTTAGTTTTTAAGAACATAAGAAATAGGAGCAGGAGTCGGCCATTCGGCCCCTCGAGCCTGCTCCGCCATTCAATAAGATCATGGCTGATCTGATCATGGGCTCAGCTCCACTTCCCCGCCCGCTCCCCATAACCCTTGACTCACTTATCGCTCAAAAGTCCATCTCCACCTTAAATATATTCAATGACCCAGCCTCCACAGCTCTCTGGGGCAGAGAATTCCACAGATTTACAACCCTCTGAGAGAAGAAATTTCTCCTCATCTCAGTTTTAAATGGGCAGCCCCTTATTCTGAGACTATGTCCCCTAGTTCTAGATTCCCCCACGAGGGGAAACATCCTCTCTGCATCTACCCTGTTAAGCCCCCTCAGTATATTTTTATGTTTCAACATGCTTTCACTTGCCACAAATGATTTGTTCAGATTTGAAGCGAGGACATTAAACCTTAGGGAGAAGGAAGGAGGGCAAACTGTTCAATGGAGGAGTGAAGAACTGCTATAGGCCACGATATTCAAAATGCAATAAAAGCAGAGAGTAATCTAACTCTCCCCATCTAAACAAATACCGACACTGTCGGAAAACCGCCAGCCGACTGTGTCCTTTTAGCTCAAAGACACTGAAACGAGCTCGACTTTCCCAACTCAAGTGAGGCACGTTCTTGTCCCGGCCACTGCGGAGAGGAGAGGAGAGGAGAGAGGATTTTGCTCGCCCAAGTTGAGCCTGTTTCCCATCAGCGACATGCCGGGTACACAAGAGGTTTTAGGAAAACTCCGTAACTTGTCTGCCTAAGAGAAGAGCTGGAGCGAAGAATGGAGAATAATGGAGAGAAATAAGAAATGTCAAGGTCATGGAGATTTTTTTTCCCCTCATATTTATCCCTCAATCGACCTAACCAAAAAAAAAACCCAGATGATCTGAATCATTAGTCACATTGCTGTTTGTGGGAGCTTGCTGTGCGCAAATTGGTGGCCGCGTTTCCCACATTACAACAGGGACTACACTCCAAAAGTTCTTCATTGGCTGTAAGGTGCTTTGAGACGTCCGGTGGTTGTGAAAGGCGCTACAGAAATACAAGTCTTTCTTATCAGGTTGAAGTATCTCTCCTCAGGTTGAGGTTGACCATGTACTCTTGGTTAGAGGTTGAATATCTACTCTGGGGTAGAATTTAAGCATCTCCATTTGGTTAGAGTCGGCTCTTGGCTAGATATGAATATCCAGGTACAACTGTCAAACCGCCCTGTAGCAGCAACATAGACACCAGTAGCCACAACACTCCCCATTATCCAATCCCCTGCAGTGCCCCCAAAGAAGGATCACCCAATGCTGAGTATCTTTGAGGAAGATACGGGAACTGCAGAAGGTAAAAAAAAAATTAAAGTCTGTTTTTTTTTTCC
Source organism: Pristiophorus japonicus (assembly GCF_044704955.1). NCBI lineage: Eukaryota > Metazoa > Chordata > Chondrichthyes > Pristiophoridae > Pristiophorus > Pristiophorus japonicus. The sequence goes on from NC_091981.1 coordinate 8,040,624, forward strand.
ATTTATCTTTCTTTCTACTGAGCCCTCGTAAGATTGAGTCAAAGAAGCTGGCAGTAATATTGCAGAAGAGAAAGCTCAACTCTACTTACAGGTTCCTGCCGATTGGTGCAGGCAAGTTAATGCTAACTTACTGGGATCCTTTCACAGGGATGCAGTGCATAAAGAATGTTTGTACGTTGAAATTTCAGTTTGTTGCGGAAAACATCAAATGCGGATAACAAGCGAAGGTACAGCGGATCTTTGGATCCAAACTGAAATGGTATTTGAACTATACCAAATGTTGGCACAGCCGCTAATGCTGAATATCGATAATGCCAACAAGTTTGGCGGTTCTATTCAGAAACCATGGGAATGTTTGCCCTCCTGCTCTTCCGTTTTACTTTGAATGGGTCATTCTGTTTTTGTTTAATTCTATCAGATCAACACTCACATTTGGATGCAGAAACCCTCACCACGTTTAAGAGATGGTTGGATGGGCACTTAAAGTGCCGTAACCTGCAGGGTTACGGACCTAGAGCTGGTAAGTGGGATTAGACTGGATGACCTTTTGTTGGACGGCGCAGATATAATGGTAAGTACTGCAGGGAATCGAATACGACCAGGGTGATCTCCTGGACTAGTGTCGATCGCCTGGATGTGTCGGAGAGGATTTTCCCAGATTTGTTTTCACTAAACTGGCCTGGGTTTTTATCTGGTTTTTGCCTCTCCCAGGAGATCACATGGCTCCAGGTGGGGGTGGAGGGTAGAATGTTTCAGTATAAGGGGTGTCGCAGTTGTGTGGGACAGACTGGTTGGGCTGGGTGCTCTTTACCTTTCCGTCTTTGTTCATTGTTCATAGGTTTATCTTAACCTTCAGGGCCGCTGACCGAGGGCCGTGCGGTTCTTTGTCGGCCGGCACGGACATGTCGGTCAACAGCCCTGAAGGTTACATGCGGATGGGCCGAAATGGCCTCCTTCTGCGCTGTAAATTTCTATGTCTCTATTTCCAAGTGAGCATAACGGGACCGTTTTGTTATCCGTACCAGCAAGTAATGTGTCGAGTACAAGTTCTCCATCACAGACCCCTCAAAGGCCTGTGGAAAACAGGCGGCCAGTCTAGCAAAGAAGCCACAGAATGCGAGAGCTTTCTGACCGTAATTAAAACAAGACGACCTGGCAGACACTGCATGGAGGGAGAGCCAATGTGGACGTGTTAGATACAGGTCTGGCTGGAGCTGCAGGTCTGGTTGCTGTACAACTGTTCCCCCAATGCACAATTCAGAGCTCACAAGAGATAATTTAACCAATTTGCACTCTGCTGTTATCGGGTTTTGCCGGCCGGGTGCAGAGGTTGGGAATTTGAGTTCCCGTCAAGATTAAAAAGTGTCAAATTCATCATCATCATCATCGGCAGTCCCTTGGGCTCGGGGATCACTTGCTGCCACACTAAAAACGAGTGCTCAGGTGACTGATGAACTCAAATTTACCCCTCATAGAACTAGCTCTTCAAGGTGACACCGATGGGTCTGAATTTCAACCAACAGGTCGCTCAGCCCTCTTCTCCGACAGGCTCAATTGTACACCAAGTCACACACACCGTCCCAACTCGGAAATGTATCGGCCGTTCCTTCATCGTCGCTGAGTCAAAATCCTGGAACTCCCTCCCTAACAGCACTGTGGGAGCACCTTCACCACACGGGACTGCAGCGGTTCAAGAAGGCGGCTCACCACCACCTTCTCAAGGGGCAATTAGGGATGGGCAATAAATGTCGGCCTTGGCAGCGACGCCCACATCCCATCAACGATTAAAAAAATGATGTGACTTACACACACACCTACTTGATGAAGTAAACCATCTGCCTGCAGCCCACTGATGGTGCAAGTTAGATCTGAGATGGTGTTGCTTTTTAAAAAAAAAAAGCAATTTTTGATCTTAATAATTACATTAACTGAACCCCAGCTCTGTTTCATAATGCTTCGTAATGTTGAAGCAGTGTAAAATGCCTCGTGCCCTGCTCAGAAGGTCAAGTGCGCGTTTGTGGGCTGGCTGGATTTAATTTGCCTCTCGAGTGCAATGCGCACTGACCATTGGTATTGCCGAGTGACACACTGCGACGAATTGCAGGGCCAGGTTCAGTGGGACATTTCACCGGGCAACGTGAGCAGTGTGTTCTGTAACCCTGCTGCCTCCGGGGTTACTCTGAGCAAGCGAAGAATTATTGGCGCTTGCTCGGGAAATGCAAAGTTCTGAAGCTGATTTTAAGTTTTGCAACGGGAGTTGAGCTTAAAAAACCCCCCCAAACTTTGCTGCATCAAACTCTCAACAACACCAAACGGATTAACTTTGTCTTAAAATGCACCTGTAGTGATTCACATCTACACTACGTTAATACAGCCCTGCATACAATATGTATACATCTGTGTATGTTGAATCTAAATTACAGTACAGTACATTGTGAAAGAAACAGTCGACTCGACCACATGTTCAGTTCAAACATCTAATTCACGATTTTTTTTCTTTTACCCAAGGGATGTGCTGGCCAGCAGGGCTTTCGGGCTGTAAACCTGGGAAAAGTCCAGCGAGCTTCTGACTTGGACCAAATTCTTGTCGTTCAGTGGCGCGCAGTGGCATGGACTCTCCGAACCCTTCCCACCTCTTTAGAAAGTGCTGGTTGGCATGGCGCACATTTCGGTGGCATTTCCAAACGAGACGACTTATGATCCGTGTGACGTTCCTTTGCTAATGCGCGATAGTTTTCCTCCTCAGTGGTTCCCATCGTGCTTCCGAGTCAGGAGAGCGGCTTTAATAAGCTTGCAGACCAGAACCTTGCGTCTGTGTCTAAGTAAGGCTTTGCTACCAAATCAGATCTTCATAATTTGCCCCAGGCCACTTTTAAGAACTTGCTCTGTGCACATCCCCATTATTAATACATTTGTTCTATTCCTCTGTGTAGACAGTGTTACCTGTGAAATATTTCTCGACGAGAAACAGAATGAGCGACATAACTTGTGTCTCCACGAGTGCACCGTGGCTAGTGTGGGTGTCTAATGACTGTATAAATTCCAGTAGACATTGAGTTGGGTTCTTGGGGGTGTGTGTGCGGGACGGGAGATGGGGGGGGGAGGGGGGGGGGGGGTTTGCTCATTAAATGAAGCATAAATTACACACTTTTCACGACTGGAACCATTCTGAGACCATGAATATATGGAATAAAGTCCAACAGTTCACAATAAATGTTTTGTCTGGTGGGATAGGTTTCGAAAAAAATGGCCCTTGTGTTTACACAAAGCAACACTCTGTTCTCTCGGTCGCTGAAGTTAAACGGGGGACGGACTTCTCCTTGCTAAGAGTCCCTGTCACTGTCCTCTCCTCCATACATGTCTGAGAGTTTTTTGAACCGCGGTCCCCAGTCACTCAAGTAATCGTAATCCTGGTCTGTCTCTGTGGTGACGGAATCTAACGAGCTGAGCGACTCCGCTATGGAGCCATTTCCTTCGTAGGCGTACGTGGCCAGAGAGTCGTATGGCGGGGCGCTCGGATCCGTATCGTTCTCCTTTAACCTCTGATTGATGAAATCTCTGACGTCGGTGTTGTCCGGCACTGGCGGGATCGGCCGAGGCAGGAGGAAGTTCTCCGGTTTTATGTCCCTGCGCAGCTGGGTGTCTTCGATGACTTCGGGGTTCCTCAGCGTGCTAATGTCGAAGGCCTGCGTGTCTTCCTCGCCGCCTCCTTCGTCATTGTAGCTGACGATGTTGTCCCGGATGTCCTCCTTGGAGATGATGAGCGGCTCTTTCTTCCTCTGCTTCCTCATGGCGGCAAAGAGGACGACAATCACTGAAAGAAATAATGAGAATATCGACTTAGTGCATGTGCTGCCGTGATGTGACCCGCCCCCAACCTCCCCCCCAGGGCTGAACTCGGACGCGGATAGGCCGATTTCTCAACTCCTTTCGGGGCTAAATGGAGCCGTCGGCGGAAAAGGGAAAAAATTCTCGCCCGAAAAGGGGCGATCCACAGGAAGGGCCCCGCGGGCGACCAGAGTCGGTGCCTCATCCAGCCGCGGCACGTGCTTTGTTTTAATTCAAAAGTAAACCCTCCTTTTCTGTTTAGGACACGTGTTGGCATTCTTTATTTTCACTAGCGACCTGACTTGTGTTTAGTGGCTGAATTCTATTAAACATGCCCGCCTCTCCACTAAGGGGCCACGATAAGGTGGATGCAGAGAGGATGTTTCCACTCGTGGGGGGAATTTAGAACTAGGGGACTTAGGGCTCAATTTTCCCCGGTGATTTGTATCGTTTTTTTTTTGGAGCAGGCTGCTTTTTTTTGGCCTAAGTTGAAAATCCCCAGTTTCCCCAATCACTTTGCACCAGAGTAACTAGTTAGTTACGATGTTTTTAGGTCAGTTTTTTTTTTTCCAGCCAAAGGGGGCGTAACCAGCCACCCGCGCCAATTCTGGCCATTTAGGGACGTTTGGCCAGCTGAGAGTTACCCCAGTTGTGCTGCGGCCAGCGTGTGTACCCTCTGCAGAAAAACCTTCCCTAGAATTAAGGAAATTGGCGCAGGTAAGGAAATCGGTGCAGCAGCTGCCCGGACACATGAAAAGAATTGAAAAATACACGCGTACTTAGGCCCCCCCAAAAATCGGGCGTAACTCTTCAAGTACGCCAAAAAAATGCTTTGGGGAAAATTGAGCCCATAGTCTAAGAATAAGGGGCCGCCCATTTAGAACTGAGATGAGGAGGAATTTCTTCTCTCAGACGGTTGTAAATCTGTGGAATTCTCTGCCCCAGAGAGCTGTGGAGGCTGGGACATTGAATATATTTAAGGTGGAGATAGACAGACTTTTGAGCAATAAGTGGGTAAAGGGTTATGGGGAGCGGGCAGGGAAGTGGGATTGAGGCCAGGATCAGATCAGCCGTGATCTTATTGAATGGCAGAGCAGGCTCGAGGGGCCGTATGGCCTATTCCTATTTCTTATGTTCTTAACCATGGGTGCTTCAGGTTTCATGGAATTGAGATTCACCCCCGTGTCATGGAGCTAAATGGTGCCGTTACATGACTTCAAGCAACTTCGAGCAGATGTAGTACTTATCCCAAGCCTATACTGTCTTCTGAAAACAATCGTGAACCAGAATAAAGACACCATGGCAAATGTATTCAAATTCTTAGAGGGATTGACAGGGTAGATGTTGAGAGGATGTTTCCCCCGGGCGGAAAAGTCTCGAACCAGGGGTCTCACAGTCTCAGGATAAGGGGTCGGCCATTTAGGACTGAGATGAGGAGGAATTTCTTCACTCAGAGGGTCGTGAATCTTTGGAACTCTCTACCCCAGAGAGCTGTGGAGGCTGGGTCATTGAATATATTTCAGGCGGAGATAGACAGATTTTTGAACGGTAAGGGAGTAAAGGGTTATGGGGAGCGGGCGGGGAAGTGGAGCTGAGTCCATGATCAGATCAGCCATGATCTTATTGAATGGCGGAGCAGGCTCGATGAATCATTGAGTGTATTCAAGGCTGAGATAGATAGATTTTTGGACTCTAGGGGCATCAAGGAATATGGAGATAAGAACATAAGAAATAGGAGCAGGAGTAGGCCATTTGAGAGGGCAGGAAAGTGTAGTTGAGGTCGAAGATCAGCCACGATCCTATAGAATGGTGGAGCAGGCTCGAGGGGCCAAATGGCCGACTCCTGCTCTGAATTCTTTTGTCTTATGGGCTCACACACCCCATTGTTTGGTAGCCAAGCTCTGCATCTGCTTCAACCAGGAGCTGCTAATTTCGACACAATGACCCCAATTTTTCAGAGTTTAGCAAATTCAGCACTTAAAGGGCTGGTGTTTCTGCTTCAAGGGGAGTTGTCTGCAATTATCCAGGTGAATGCAGAAACTGCTTTGGAAGCATTGCACGTGTGGCGTTGAAAGCCTTCACCTTTGGTGGTTGTTATATCTTCAGTGCAACTCACACTCACAGACACACAGCCTTGAGATGGCAGAACACTCTGGAACTCTAGTCAGGTGAGTTGTTCCCTCTTTATTTGTACACAGCACTGGCTGCAGTGCCACAGGTGGAGCTATATATCTTACACTTCTCCCTCCTTAATGAAGAAGTAATTATAACAAAGTAGTCATCATACATAACTTGCATGGTTATACATAACAAAAGATATCAACTTATTTTGCCATATTTACAAATCAAGCTTAACCACTTGTTTTCTGTTTCGAAGAGGATACCTTCACTCTCGAACAGGACCTTCCAAACATGGTGTTGAATTTAAGCTCATTCGAGGCTGATCCTGAGGAAAGTTTTACAGTGGTGTTGCTGCAATGGACGACGATAGTCCTGCTGGGGTACCATCCGCATGTAAAATCCCAGAAGTGAGCTGCAAGTATGCAGCTTACTCAGTGAGTAGGTGCAATCTCCCGGATCTGAGATACATGGGGGGGGGGACACTCCATAATCTCTCATGGTTGACAGAAAGGTTCAAAGAAGACCATGTACAGAGGTTGATGCTGCTCCCTACATTTTTTTCATGGATTTGTCGTGCGGTGAAGATCACTCGACTGTCCCCAAAAATTTGCCACCATCCTCTGACTGCTTCATGACAACTTGCAAACCGTGATCCTTACCAAGGGATCCACCACAGCCCCAATACAAGGGCAGACCGGGGTCAAGCAAGGCTATGTCATCGCACCAACGCTCTTCTCAATCTTCCTCGCTGCAATGCTTCATCTCATCTCTAACGAGCTGGAGTGGAGTAAATCTACAGGACAAGCGGGAAATTGTTCAACCTCCGACGCCTCCAGTCCAGATCCAAGGTTGTTCCAACCTCTGCCATTGAATTACAATATGCAGATGACGCTTGGGTCTGTGCACACTCGGAGTCCGAACACCAAACCATCGTTGACACCTTCACTGAAGTGTACGAGAGTCTGGGCCTCACATTAAATATCCCCGTAAGACAAAGGTTCTCCACCAACCTGCCCCCACCACACAGTATTGCTCCCCGACTATCAAGAAGATGAAGAAGACATGGGAGGAAATGAGAAATAAGCTCACATGGCATCAGAAGTGCCAAAGGTAACTAGGCAGTGCTGTATATATGAACTCTCCCCTCGTACACGGTATGGGCCGATTTAAATGTTCAGCTGCACCCTCCGGGAGATGAATTGCAAAGAACCATCAGAGCATTTAGCTGTGTCAGCTGTGGCTCAGTGGGCAGCACTCTCGCCTCTGATGCCAGAAGGTTGTGGGTTCAAGTCCCACTCCAGAGACTTCAGCACATAAATCTAGGCTGACACTCCCAGTGCAGTGCTGAGGGAGCGCTGCACTGTTGGAGGGACAGTACTGAGGGAGCGCTGCACTGTCAGAGGTGCCGTCTTTCGGATGAGATGTTAAACCGAGGCCCTGTCTGCTCTCTCAGGTGGACATAAAAGATCCCGTGGCACTATTTCGAAGAAGAGCAGGGGAGTTATCCCCGGGGTCCTGGGGCCAATATTTATCCCTCAATCAGCATAAAGAAACGGATTATCTGATCATTATCACGTTGCTGTGTGTGGGAGCTTGCTGTGTGCCAATTGGCTGCCGCGTTTCCCACATTACAACAGTGACCACACTCCAAAAAGTACTTCATTGGCTGCAAAGCGCTTTGAGGCATCCGATGGTCGTGAAAGGCGCTATATAAATGCAAGTCTTTCATTTTTGGCAACACACCTTCATTTGCCCGAAGCTGCGTGACCTACAGTGGGGTACACCACAACCGTGCGCATAACGCTTCAAATGTCTGCAGCGAAAGTGTATCGGCAGGGAAAAGCACCATCCAAGTTAACGTGAGGAGGCCTGACACTAGGGAGGGAGCGACTATGGACATGGCGGGTGCTCGCGTTCCCATCGGCAGAACCACTGTGACAGGCAGTGGGCCAGCCCTGCTGAGCCAGCTGGCTTAATTTGGAGCACGTAGCCCGTCTCTCATTGGCTGTGAATCTGTAGACGGCATTGGTGAGTTTGGAGGCATTAGCGTTAGTTAATCTACGATGCAGCTGGTGCCTGACTTAGTAGCTGAAAATGGTTTGTGACCTAATTTGGTCGGAGTGCAAATAATAATAACTTTTATTTATACAGGTTGAACCTCCCTTACCCGGAACTCTTGGCCTGTTCTGGATAAGGGATTTTTTCCGGACGAGGGGTGGTCACGTTAAATTGGATGGTACAGTGAATGAGCAAGGGGCCATCGGGGCTGGCTGGCTTGAGGCTGGGAGTGCGGCAGAGAGATCACTGGGGGGTGGATCGGGGGGGGGGGGGGGGGTCAGGCCAGTGATTGCAGGAGGCGGCAACAAGGAAGGACTTCAATTTGTTCGGAGTTCTGCGCATGCGCCACCCGGTGGCCGGGAATGGTTCTGGACAAGGGGTGGTTCTGGATAAGGGAGTTCTGGATCAGGGAGGTTGAACCTGTATAGCGCCTTCAACGCAGTGAAATGTCCCAAGGCGCTTCACAGGAGTGTTATAAGAGATAAAACAAAATAGATACTGACCAGTGAGGGAAAGAGACAGATAGCAGGGGAAGGAAGTGGAGAAAGAAGTCACTGTTTCGGGGCAGAAGTGGCAGCCAGAATGCTCACACAAATAGACACAGGTGTAAAACATTTTTTTAAAAAAGAGAAATTCAATTTACAAGACTCATCCTCTGCTGAAGCCCTCATCCATGCCTCTGTTACCTCTAGACTTGACAATTCCAAATCATTCCTGGCTGGCCTCCCACATTCTACCCTACGTAAACTACAGGTGATCCAAAACTCGGCAACCTGGAGGAGGGGGTTGAAGACAATCTGACACATCAGGGCTGGGAGGGCCATTTGTGGAGCGAGGGTTTCAGAGGATAGTCATTCTGCCGCGAGATAGGGAGCGGGCAGTGGTTGAGGAAAGGGGTGCCGACTGCCCACAGGTCAAGGGAAAGCGAGGAGCGCCAGACTAGAGCAGGAACGTGCAGAGCAAATCGCCCTCTAGAGCGAGTTTGAAGCATCGTCATCCTGTGCGAAGGACAGAGACACTGGGCAGAACCATCATCACAGGCAATCCCTCGGAATCGAGGAACATAAGCACGTAAGAAATAGGAGCAGGAGTAGGACATACGGCCCCTCGAGCCTGCTCCGCCATTTAATACAATCATGGCTGATCTGATCATGGACTCAGCTCCACTTCCCTGCCCGCTCCCAATAACCCCTTATTCCCTTATCGTTTAAGAAACTGTCTATCTCAGTCTTAAATATATTCAATGTCCCAGCTTCCACAGCTCTTTGAGGCAGCGAATTCCACAGATTTACAACTCTCAGAGAAGAAATTTCTCCTCATCTCAGTTTTAAATGGGCGGTCCCTTATTCTAAGATTATGCCCTCTAGTTCGAGTCTCCCCCATCAGTGGAAACATCCTCTCTGCATCCACCTTGTCAAGCCCCCTCATAATCTTATACGTTTCGATAAGATCACCTCTCATTCTTCTGAATTCTAATGAGTAGAGGCCCAACCTACTCAACCTTTCCTCATAAATCAACCTCCTCATCCCCGGAATCAACCGAGTGAACCTTCTCTGAACTGCCTCCAATGCAAGTATATCCTTTCGTAAATATGGAAACCAAAACACAGGAAGACTTGCTTCCACTCTAAAAGTGAGTTCTCAGGTGACTCAACAGTCCAACACGGGAATTACAGTCTCTGTCACAGGTGGGACAGACAGTGGTTGAGGGAAAGGGAGGGTGGGACAGGTTTGCCGCACACTCCTTCCGCTGCCTGCGCTTGCTTTCTGCATGCTCTCAGCGACGAGACTCGAGGTGCCCAGCGCCCTCCGACCATCAAATAAATGATGATAGCATCAAAAACACATGAGGAGGCACAAGGGGAGGAGGGAGGGAGGGAGAGTGTTTAGCAATTCTGTCAGGAATGTAGTCGTATACAAGACTAAGATGAAGGGTTGTGACAAAGGGTCATCGACCCGAAACGTTAACTCTGTTTCTCTCTCCACAGATGCTGCCTGACCAGCTGAGTTTTCCAGCATTTTCTGTTTTTATTTCAGATTCCAGCATCCGCAGTATTTCGTTTTTGCGTTGGTAAATGAGGCTGGATGGTTAGAGAGGTGGAGCACCGTCGTTTGCAATCTAGACCGAGCCGCGAATGCTTTATTTGACCCTCGCGTGATAAAGTGCAACATCCCCACTGACACCTGGGAGCCCCTGGCCAAAGACCGTGCTAAGTGGAGGAAGTGCATCCGGGAGGGCGCTGAGCACCTCGAGTCTCGTCACCGAGAGCATGCAGAAATCAAGCGCGGGCAGCGGAAGGAGCGTGCGGCAAACCAGACTCCCCACCCACCCTTTCCTTCAACCACTGTCTGTCCCACCTGTGACAGGGACTGTGGCTCTCGTATTGGACTGTTCAGCCACCTAAGGACTCATTCTAAAAGTGGAAGCAAATCTTCCTCGATTCCGAGGGACTGCCTGTGATGATGATGAGGGATAGGGATAGGTTAAAGACTGGGAAAAGATAATGGAAGAGGAGGTCCATATGGGAACCAACAATATAGGAAAAGGAAAAGGCTGAAGTAGTGGCAAAAGGAGTTTTGGAGATTCGGAAACCAGTTGTGGTGCAGGACTTCAAGGGTGGTACAGGGCAGGTTTTCATCTTCACGGCTCGGGACGATAATGTGGTGCAGAAAATTGTTGCCCGTTACAGAAAAAAGACTTGCATTTATATAGCGCCTTTCTTGACCACCGGACGTCGCAAAGCGCTTTACAGCCAATGAAGTATATTTAAAGTGCAGTCACTTTAATGTGGGAAACGCGGCTCCCACAAACAACAATGTGATAATGACACAGATAATCTGTTTTTAGTGATGTTGATTGAGGGATAAATATTGGCCCCAGGACACCGGGGATAACTCCCCTGCTCTTCTTCAAAATAGTGCCGTGGGATCTTTTACGTCCGCCTGAGAGAGCAGACGGGGCCTCGCTTTAATGTCTCATCCAAAAGACGGCACCTCCGACAGTGCGGCACTCCCTCAGCACTGCACTGGAGGGTCAGCCTAGATTTATGTGCTCAAGTCCCTGGAGTGGGTCTTGAACCCACAACCTTCTGACTCAGAGGTGAGTGTGACACAGCTGACCCTTGAACCAGCCTGATTGTCATTTCTTTGATTTCAATGGAATGAAGCACAGGTTGATTCTACAATGGACGAGCGATTTGCTCCACTAGAGAAGAATCTACACCGTAATCTCCGGATATTCCTCCAACCACATGCATGGCTATTTCCACCTCCGTAACATCGCCCGTCTCCGCCCCTGCCTCAGCTCATCTGCTGCTGAAACCCTCATCCATGCCTTTGTTAGCTCTAGACTTGACTATTACAGCGCACTCCTGGCTCCTGGCGCACTCCTCCCGCATTCCACCTTACGTAAACTGGAGGTGATCCAAAACCCGGTGTCCTAACTCGCACCAAGTCCCGCTCACCCATCACCCCCTGTGCTCGCTGCCCCGTGTCCTAACTCGCACCAAGTCCCGCTCACCCATCACCCCCTGTGCTCGCTGCCCCACGTCCTAACTCACACCAAGTCCCGCTCACCCATCACCCTCTGTGCTCGGTGCCCCGTGCCCTAACTCGCACCAAGTCCCACTCACCCATCGCCCCCTGTGCTCGGTGCCCCGTGCCCTAACTCGCACCAAGTCCCACTCACCCATCACCCCCTGTGCTCACTGCCCCGTGCCCTAACTCGCACCAAGTCCCACTCACCCATCACCCCCTGTGCTCGGTGCCCCGTGCCCTAACTCGCACCAAGTCCCACTCACCCATCACCCTATGTGCTCACTGCCCCGTGCCCTAACTCGCACCAAGTCCCACTCACCCATCACCCCCTGTGCTCACTGCCCCGTGCCCTAACTCGCACCAAGTCCCACTCACCCATCACCCCCTGTGCTCGGTGCCCCGTGCCCTAACTCGCACCAAGTCCCGCTCACCCATCACCCCCTGTGCTCGGTGCCCCGTGCCCTAACTCGCACCAAGTCCCGCTCACCCATCACCCCCTGTGCTCGCTGACCTACATTGGCTCCCGGTTAAGCAACGCCTCGAATTCAAATTGTCATCCTTGTTTACAAATCCCTCCATGGCCCTCGCCCCCTCCCTATCTCTGTAATCTCCTCCAGCCCCACAACCCCCCGAGCTGTCTGCACTCCTCTAATTCTGCCCTCCTGAGCATCCCTGATTATAATCGCTCCACCATCGGTGGCCGTGCCTTCTGTTGCCTGGGCCCCAAGCTCTGGAACTCCCTCCCTAAACCTCTCCACCTCTCTACCTCTCTTTCCTCCTTCAAGACGCTCCTTAAAACCTACCTCTTTGACCAAGTTTTTGGTCACCTGCGCTAATTTCTTATGTGGTTCTCTGTCAAATTCATTTGTTTTGTCTTAAAACACTCCTGTGAAGCACCTACGTTATAGACGATTTACTACGTTAAAGGCGCTATATAAATACAAGTTGTTGTAGGGAAGGACTGGAAGATAAGGGAGCTCAACATGTAGCTAAAGGGTTGCTGTCACGTATCTTACGTGGCTTTGGCACCAGTTCTGAGGTCGATGGGAGCGATTCTGCAACGATGGGCTATGTCTGAACAGAAGGGGAGCTAATGAATGGGCAAAAGACACATATGGGGAAGTCATTTAAATTAGGAAGGAAATGGGAGCAGGCAGTCAGACGGTAAGCACTTGTACTGAAGGTCGAATTAGATGAAATTTTATGCAGAAGGAATAAAGGGAGTCGGAGAAAAATTAAAATGGCCAGTTCTGCTGTGACTACACGATAAAACATTTCAGGAAGATTTCCCATGTTCCTTATTTCCAGCTAAATGGTTAAGCGACTTGATTAGAATTACTGATCAGAGGAAATCTTGCCACTTTATTTACATTGTTACTCATACGTCGTGGCCCGAGGTCACCCTCCCCCGACTCTCCGTCAACCTGCTTCTCATAGTTGGGTCACAGCTCATGGGGAAAAAAGCCTAAAATGCTTTGTCCTATGTGAGCCTCTTTCTAATCCCTGCTTAATGTCTCGAGCGGCAATCAGTGTTCCTCTTGTGTTCGGATGGTCCCAAGACCATCAGCGGGCCGGAGCCACTGCAGGGAGCAGCGCGTGCTGCTGCAGGAGGGCGACGGCTGACTGCAGCGAGGGCAGGTACAGCAGGAGCGGCGAGGTCGGGGCGAAGGAGCGGCAAGAGTTTGTAGAGCGATAGGCGAGGGCCCAGGGGCAGCACGGGCCCAGCCCACACTGTGCGATATGTGTGTGCACTGGGTCCGTGCAGCAGAGCTGGTCTCCAGTCGTCCTGGTTAACCCTTTGCCACTGGACCAAGACCCAGCTCTGTCAAGCCCGTGTGGTGGCTGGTGTGCGACGGTCACCACACGTTAAAAAAATCCACGCACAGGGCATCTTCCACCCTTCAGGATGTAGTTTGGGATCCGGAATATCATTGAAACGCCTGTGAACACCTCCATTTTGGCGTGGAAGCAAGTCATCCACATTTCGAGGAACCGCCTATGATGATGATGTGTTCAGATCGATTCTGCCAAGTTGTCTGTCCCTTGCCGCTGGACATTGTCATTTCAGACGTTGGGCTGTGCCATCCAGTCTTTCCATCCCAAATATCCCAAGGCAAAAAAGGCCACATTATAGAGCAAAATTCTAAAGGGGCAAAGTGTGTTAAAAAGGCAAGCCTGAAGGCTCTGTGCCTCAATGCGAGGAGTATTCGGAATAAGGTGGACGAATTAACTGCGCAGATAGCAGTTAACGGATATGATGTGATTGGCATCACGGAGACATGGCTCCAGGGTGACCAAAGCTGGGAACTCAACATCCAGGGGTATTCAACATTTAGGAAGGATAGACAGAAAGGAAAAGGAGGTGGGGTGGCGTTGCTGATTAAAGAGGAAATTAATGCAATAGTAAGGAAGGACATTAGCTTGGATGATGTGGAATCGGTATGGGTGGAGCTACGGAATACCAAAGGGCAGAAAACACTAGTGGGAGTTGTGTACAGACCATCAAACAGTTGTAGTGAGGTTGTGGACAGCATCAAACAAGAAATTAGGGATGCGTGCAATAAAGGTACAGCAGTTATCATGGGTGACTTTAATCTACATATAGATTGGGCTAACCAAACTGGTAGCAATGCGGTGGAGGAGGATTTCCTGGAGTGTATTAGGGAGGGTTTTCTAGACCACTATGTCAAGGAACCAACTAGAGGGCTGGCCATCCTAGACTGGGTGATGTGTAATGAGAAAGGGCTAATTAGGAATCTTGTTGTGCGAGGCCCCTTGTGGAAGAGTGACCATAATATGGTAGAATTCTTTATTAAGATGGAGAGTGACACAGTTAATTCAGGGACTAGGGTCCTGAACTTAAGGAAAGGTAACTTTGATGGTATGAGACGTGAATTGGCTAGAATAGACTGGTGAGTGATATTTAAAGGGTTGACAGTGGATAGGCAATGGCAAACATTTAAAGATCACATGGATGAACTTCAACAATTGTACATCCCTGTCTGGGATTTAAAAATAAAATGTGGAAGGTGGCTCAACCGTGGCGAACAAGGGAAATTAAGGATAGTGTTAAATCCAAGGAAGAGGCTTATAAATTGGCCAAAAAAGCAGCAAACCTGAGGACTGGGAGAATTTTGTAATACATCAGAGGAGGACAAAGGGTTTAATTAGGAGGGGGAAAAATAGAGTATGAGAGGAAGCTTGCTGGGAACATAAAAACTGACTGCAAAAACTTCTATAGATATGTGAAGAGAAAAAGATTAGCGAAAACAAGCGTAGGTCCCTTGCAGTAAGATTCAGGTGACTTTATAATGGGGAACAAAGAAATGGCGGACCAGTTAAACAAATACTTTGGTTCTGTCTTCATGAAGGAAGACACAAATAACCTTCCGGAAATACTAGCGAACCGAGGGTCTAGTGAGAAGGAGGAACTGAAGGAAATCCTTATTAGCGGGAAATTTGTTAGGGAAATTGATGGGACTGAAGGCTGATAAATCCCCGAGGCCTGATAGTCTGCATCCCAGAGTACTTAAGGAGGTAGCCCTAGAAATAGTGGATGCATTGGTGATCATTTTCCAACAGTCTATCGACTTTGGATCAGTTCCGTTAAACTGGAGGGTAGCTAGTGTAACAATACTTTTTAAGAAAGGAGGGAGAGAAAAGGTGGGTAATTATAGACCGGTTAGCCTGACATCAGTAATAGAGAAAATGTTGGAATCAATTATTAAAGATGAAATAGCTGCACATTTGGAAAGCAATGATGGGATCGGTCCAAGTCAGCATGGATTTATGAAAGGGAAATCATGGTTTACAAATCTTCTAGATATTTTGAGGATGTAACTGGTAGAGTGGACAAGGGAGAACCAGTGGATGTGGTGTAATTGGACTTTCAAAAGGCTATTGACAAGGTCCCACACAAGAGATTGGTGTGCAAAATTAAAGCACATGGTATTGGGGGTAATGTACTCACGTGGATAGAGAACTGGTTGGCAGACAGGAAGCAGAGAGTCGGGATAAATGGGTCCTTTTCAGAATGGCAGTGACTAGTGGGGTACCGCAGGGTTCAGTGCTGGAACCCCAGCTATTTACAATATACATTAATGATTTGGATGAGGGAATTGAGTTTGCAGATGATACTAAGCTGGGTTGCAGTGTTAGCTGTGTGGAGGATGCTAAAAGGCTGCAGGGTGACTTGGGCAGGTTAGGTGAGTGGGCAAACGCGTGGCAGATGCAGTATAATGTGGATAAATGTGAGGTTATCCACTTTGGTGGCAAGAACACGAAGGCAGAATATTATCTGAATGGTGGCAGATTAGGAAAAGGGGAGGTGCAACGAGACCTGGGTGTCATGGTTCATCAGTCATTGAAAGTTGGCATGCAGGTACAGCAGGCGGTGAAGGCGGCAAATGGTATGTTGGCCTTCATAGCTAGGGGATTTGAATATAGGAACAGGGAGGTCTTACTGCAGTTGTACAGGGCCTTAGTGAGGCCTCACCTGCAATATTGTGTTCAGTTGAGGGAGTGCAGCGAAGGTTCACCAGACTGATTCCCGGCATGGCAGGACTGACGTATGAGGCGAGACTGGATCGACTGGGCCTGTATTCACTGGAGTTTAGAAAGATGAGAGGGGATCTCATAGAAACGTATAAAATTCTGACGGGACTGGACAGGTTAGATGCAGGAAGAATGTTCCCTATGTTGGGGAGGTCCGGAACCAGGGGACATAGTCTAAGGATAAGAGCTAAGCCATTTAGGACTGAGATGAGGAGTAACATTTTCACCTACAGAGTTGTTAACCTGTGGAATTCCCTACTGCAGAGAGTTGTTGATGCCAGTTCATTGGATATATTCAAGAGGGAGTTAGATATGGCCCTTACGGCTAAGGGGATCAAGGGGTATGGAGAGAAAGCATGAGGGAATGATCAGCCATGATCTTATTGAATGGCGGTGAAGACTCGAAGGGCCGAATGGCCTACTCCTGGACCTATTTTCTATGTTTCCACAAGATTGCCCGAGGGTAGAGTGGGCGCTAATGCCTGCCAACAAATTGCCCCTGGAGGTTTGCGAGTGTCTGGCCTTGGCATCGCCGCGCCCCGCGATTAGCGCCCCGGTCTGCCGCGCAACGGGCGATGACATCATCGCCGTACGCGCCGACACCTCACCGCCCTGCGGTGACCCCTTAACGCCCCGCAGCTCGCAAAGCTGGCGTGCACCCCGCTATCGGGACGCTGTTTAAAGGGGGGGGGGTGAGGGGCCTACAGCGCCTCGGGCCGCCATCTTTTCCCCATCGGCCGACTCGCGGGTTGATTCGATGGTGGCCAGCTCTCCCGCTGCCCTGGTGGTGCAGTGGGGGCGGCCAACGGGCCGTGTACAGAGCGGGCAGCCCTCCCGTTTAATGGAAGGGAAGAGGCGTTGTAGCGCATCAAGCGCTAGGTGGAGCCTCCGTGTAGCGCTGGAATCAGTGCCGCGCTACCCCACCGGGACTGACCCCAAATAACATAAGAAGTAGGAGCAGGAGTCGGCCATTCGGCCCCTCGAGCCTGCTCCGCCATTCAATACGATCATGGCCGATCTGATCATGGACTCAGCTCCACTTCCCCGCCCGCTCCCCCTAACCCTTCACTCCCTTATCGTTCAAAAATCAGTCCATCTCCACCTTAAATATATTCAATGACCCAGCCTCCACAGCTCTCTGGGGCAGAGAATTCCTCAGATTTACAACCCTCTGAGAGAAGAAATTCCTCCTCATCTCCATTTTAAATGGGCGGCGCCTTATTCTGAGACTATATTCCCACACAAGGGGAAACATCCTCTCTGCACCTTGTCAAGCCCCCTCCTCATCTATGTTTCAAAAAGATCATCTCTCAGTCTTCTAAACGCCAATGTGTATAGGCCCAACCTGCTCAACCTATCCTCATAAGTCAACCCCCTCATCTCTGGAATCAACCGAGTGAACCTTCTCTGAACAGCCTCCAATGCAAGTATATCCTTCCTTAAATACGGAGACCAAAACTGGACGCAGTACTCCAGGTGTGGCCTCACCAATACCCTGTACAGTTGTAGCAGGACTTCCCTACTTTTATACTCCATCCCCCTTTGTGGGGCGGTGGGCCCAGTTCCACGTTAGGGGGGGGGGGGGGCGGGCGGTGTGGTACTTCCAGGCCGGGCGTTAAAAGTTTGAGATGATGGCCGATCACTTACCACCGAGAAGAACAAGGGCAGCAGGCGCACGAACGCTCTCCTTGCCAGCGATGCCCACGTTCCCGCGAACGGATATCAACTGCAATAAGAGCGCGATTGATTTAAAAGCGGAAACGCTTACCGAGCAGGATGATGATGCACAGGAGAATGGCGATGAGGGCTCCGGTACTGAGGCCGGGGGGAAGAATCATAGCTTCAGTGTTGCAGGACTGCATCGTGCCGTCGCTGTCACAGGCACACACTCTGATCAGCAAAGTGTCCGTGCTGCTCTGAATCGGATACTCCTTGTCGGAGATCAGAATGGGCAGAAGGTAGATGCTCATTTCTTGACGGCTAAATCCGCCTCTTCTCGTCAGAATTGCTGCTGTGTTATCTGAAAATAATACGAAAGGTTCAAATGGTTATTTTGCGTGTTTTCTCCCTCCCCCCGCGTCTCCCCACCCCACCCCCTGACCTTCTTTCACAAGATGGCAAAACGGAAAGACTGAAAACTCACCAGCTGTTCCTACGAAATGCAGACATATTGGGGGAGAAATTGGGGTTGTTTGCAAATGACTTTTCACCCGGGTTGTGGCACCGCTCGCGACTCCCGCTAAATTCCCCCGGGGGGGTTCAGCGTAACCGATAGCACACCTCACCCCACCTCCCCCCACCACCCGCTCCGCTATACTGCCGATGACGACAGCGTCGCCGTAAGCAGAGACCTGTTTTCGCCCCGGAGCAAAAATTCAGCGGTGCCCCCCTCCCTCAGGCCAAGGCGATGAATAGCGGCGGCTTCAAGGGGTGCGCGTACCGGGCTACGGGCCGCTCGTGGGCGCGAGTTAAAGGTGAGGCGGCATGCACATGGTGTAAAGTGGGGATCCGTGCCGCGATCACTCAGCCTGGGGGCGGTGGGGTGGGGGGGGGCACTCCGCTTGAGCTGATGTCATGGCAACCCCCGCTCGCCCCGGTCCTCCAGCTAGGGACCCGCATGGTCGGCAACCCCATGACCCTCCCCGTTAACGGAGCGGAGTGCCCCTTTCTACGCGGCAGCGCTGCCCGTCCCAGCGTGTAGCGCCGCGCCCCGTCTCCGTGTGCCTCCGCCCCGCTCGCGCCCCACAGGGGGAGAGGGGCGCGTTATTTTTGCGCTCCACTCGCTCTCGGGGGCGTTAACCCCAATTTCGCAAGGGGGTGGGCGGGACTTTTGCGCCTGCCGCAGGAACTCCCGCCTCACGGCTGATACGGCCCCCAAACGGCGCGCTACGCAATTTCCCCGCCCCCACCCCCCCAACCCGCCATTGTTTAATCCTTTAGCAATTGGTCGCCTCCTTATTGACCACTCTTCATGCATTACTCTTCAAACCTTTCATCCGGCTGACATGAGATGACTGGCCCGCGGTGGGGATAACACTTTTACAATGCACAGAGATTCTTTGTTCCAACAAAACGAGCTTCCTGTTAAAATAGACAGAATAGACCATTGGGAAAGCGTAACGGGCGAGATCTGTAGCAGCGCATGGTCACATTTGTTTCTCGAAGGAGAGAATGAGCGGACCACAGGTCTGAGGATGAGCCACCTTGGGAATGGACACACTCTCCTGAACGTAAGGTCATGTGGGTGGCTAACGCCTCAGGACAGGCGAATTAGTCGGGGAGAGTAATGCATGTTTCTGGAGGGGGAGAAAGTTGGGGTGGTGTCATCATCATAGGCAGTCCCTCGGAATCGAGGAAGACTTGCTTCCACTCTTAAAATGGGTCCCTAGGTGGCTGAACAGTCCAATACGAGAGCCACAGTCCCTGTCACAGGTGGTGTAACTTTCTGGTGGGTGAGATAAGAACATAAGAAATAGGAGCAGGAACAGGCCACACGGCCGCTCGAGCCTGCTCCGCCATTCAATAAGATCACGGCTGATCTTCCACCTCAACTCCACTTTCCCGCCCGATCCCCATATCCCTTGAGAGTCCAAAAATCTATCGATCTCAGCCTTGAATATACTCAACGACTCAGCATCCACAGCTCTCTGGGGCAGAGAATTCCAAAGATTCACCACCCTCTGAGTGAAGAAATTCCTCCTCATCTCAGTCCTAAATGGCCGACCCCTTATCCTGAGACTGTGACCCCTGGTTCTAGACTCTCCAGCCCGGGGGAAACATCCTCCCTGCATCTACCCTGTCAAGCCCTGTAAGAATATACGAGAAAGCTACATGCACTGAACAAGACACAAGTGCGCTATGCCTTCGAGATTGTGTCACTGCTGCTAACTCCAGCCTGCGTTTTAAGCATGAGATTTATAAAGGATATCATGCAGAGACATTAGATTGATCTGTGCCATTCTTTCCTGCAGAAAATTGCTGAAACCTGCTTGATATTCCCAGTTTAATTCCCAAGGTCTCTCTTTTTGGCATACTGTGTGTAGATTGCAGTCTGCATGTGCCATCTGAGTCAAATTTATATTTTATAAAGACTGAACTGAGAGTCACAATGGTGAGAGTTCACGTCAGACCATCTGTTGCCCTTTATCTGAAAGCTGACATCAGACTGATCTAGGGAATTAATAAAGGCCATAATTGGAAGATTCTGAAAAGGCTAAAATTAATTATTCCGAGGCTAAGAATAAACTCTGCCTCGTTTCCACATGAATTATACTTGTTATATACACATCCAGGATCACAACACAACAATTAGGACCAGGAGTAGGCCACATGGCCCCTCGAACCTGCTCCACCATTCAATGAGATCACAGCTGATCATCGACCTCAACTCCACTTTCCCGCCCAATCCCCATATCCCTCGATTTTCCCCTTGAGTCCAAAAATCTATCGATCTCAGCCTTGAATATACTCAACGACTCAGCATCCACAGCCCTCTGGGGGTAGAGAATTCCAAAGATTCTGAGTGAAGAAATTCCTCCTCATCTCAGTCTTACACTTGACTACTCCAACGCGCTCCTGGCCGGGCCCCCCACATTCTACCCTACGTAAACTAGAGGTGATCCCAAACTCGGCTGCCCCGTGTCCTAACTCGCACCGAGTCCCGCTCGCCCATCACTCTCCTGTGCTCGCTGACTCTCCCCGAGATGTCTGCGCTCCTCTAATTCTGTCCTCCTGAGCATCCCTGATTATAATCGCTCCACCATCGGTGGCCGTGCCTTCAGCTGCCTGGGCCCCAAGTTCTGGAACTCCCTCCCTAAACCTCTCCGCTTCTCTACCTCTCTGAAGACGCTCCTTAAAACCTACCTCTTTGACCAAGCTTTTGGTCACCTGCGCTAATTTCTACTTGTGTGTCAAATTTTTTATCTGATAATACTCCTGTGAAGCGCCTTGGGATGTTTCACTATGTTAAAGGTGCTATATAAATACACGTTGTTGTTCAATAGATGACTTGTTATGTATGTATGCCAATGATGTAATGATGTACTGTAACACCAAACCTGTACACCAGAGGGTGCTGCTGCTGGAGACCTAAGGGACACCTGCACACTGCAGGTAACCCAGTATAAAAGGGAGCTCACCTCTTGGTGTCCTCACTCTAGGAGCTGCAAATAAAGGACGACAGTCTGTACAGTTCAAGTACCATACCCCTGCCTCGTGGAGTCATTAACAGAGTGCCCACACACACAGTACGACCCATCATCCTGAGACTGTGACCCCTAGTTCTAGACTCTCCAACCAGGGCGAAACATCCTCTCAACATCTGCCCTCAGAATCTTGTATGTTTCAATGAGATCATCTCTCATTCGTCTAAACTCCAGAGCGTATAAGCCCAACCTACTCAATCTCTCCTCGTAGGAGAACCCCTTCATCCCAGGAATCAATAACTCAATGTTTTACATCTTCTTACCAGCCACATGATCAAGGAACCTCCTTGTTTTAAACTGACTGACATCATCCAGTTCACAGTGTGGAAACCGCGGGTGTTTTGCACACAATTCACTGGTAAACACAAAACCCAGGTCGATGTTGCCTGTAATTTTTTTTCCCTTCAAGCTTCTCTGGAATTCCCTTTGGATTTACTAGTGACTACCTTATATTTATGGCCTCTCTATCCTCCCCAATTTTAAGGTTTTCCACCTTCGTTCTGGATTCACCTCCCCGCCGTCCCACCATCCCACCCCCGCCCGACCCGAGGAAATAGTTCTCCTCTATCTACCTCAATCAACGTAACAAAAAAACAGATTATCTGGGTCATTATCACATCGCTGTCTGTGGGAGCTTGCTGTGCGCAAATTAGCTGCCGCGTTTCCCACATTACAACAGCGACTACACCCCAAAAGTACTTCATTGGTTGTTGTTATGCTCAGAATAACTCCACAAGACTGTATGCTGTAAGCTCAAACTGTTGTGACCTTGGTCTCTTTAATGTAACTCCAGAGTGAGGTGGCATCATGGTCGACTACCTTTTATACCTGCTTGCCCAAGGTGTGCAGGTGAACCCTTGGGTCTCCCACAGGTGCGCCCCCTGGTGGCAAGTCTTACACACTAGTAAAGTTTACATACATAACAGTTGTAAAGGGCTTTAAGATGTCCGGTGGTCTTGAATTCGCTCTGTA
This sequence comes from Pristiophorus japonicus, assembly GCF_044704955.1. Lineage (NCBI taxonomy): Eukaryota > Metazoa > Chordata > Chondrichthyes > Pristiophoridae > Pristiophorus > Pristiophorus japonicus. The sequence continues at coordinate 8,062,898 of NC_091981.1, forward strand.
AACTCCTCCGCCTCTCTACCTCTCTCCCTGCTCCTTAAAGAAGCTCAGTCGTTGAGTATTTTCAAGTTGGAGAGCGATAGATTTTTCGATATTAAGGGAATCAAGGGATATGGGGATCGGGCGGGAAAGTGGATCGAAGATCAGCCACAATCGTCTTGAATGGCGGAGCAGGCTCGAGGGGCCATGTGGCCTACTCCTGCTCCTATTGCTTATGTTCTTAAAACCGACCTTTCATCTGCCCTAATATCTCCTTATGAGGCTCGGTGTTAAATTTTGTCTGATAATCGCTCCTGTGAAGCACCTGGGGAAGTTTCACGACATTAAAGGCGCTATATAAATACAAGTTGTTGTTGTCGCTGGTTGAGTTCCGTTGTTAACCAATCATTGGGCAATCCCAGGGTGGGACTTTTTAATGACGTGTAACACTTAAAGGCAGAATATTCCGGATGCTGGAAATCTGAAACTTGAAAGAGAAAATGCTGGAAATGCTCGACAGGTCAGGCTGATGCCGGGACTTTTGAGTGATTCCGGCATTTTCTGTTTCTATACCACACGGCGGTGGAAATTCGGTTGGGGGCTAATTATCATCATCATCATCATCACAGGCAGTCCCTCAGAATCGAGGAAGACTTGCTTCCACTCCCAAAGTGAGTCCTCAGGTGGCTGAACAGTCCAATACGGGAATTACAGTCACAGGTGGGACAGACAGTGGTTGAAGGAAAGGGTGGGTGGGACTGGTTTGCCGCACGCTCCTTCCGCTGCCTGCGCTTGGTTTCTGCATGCTCTCGGTGATGAGACTCGAGGTGCTCAGCGCCCTCCCGGATGCTCTTCTTCCACTTAGGCCTTTGGCCAGGGACTCCCAGGTGTCGGTGGGGATGTTGCACTTTATCAGGGAGGCTTTGAGGGTGTCCTTGAAACGTTTCCTCTGCCCACCTGGGGCTCGCTTGCCGTGTAGGAGTTCCGAGTAGAGGGCTTGCTTTGGGAGTCTCATGTCGGGCATGCGGACAATGTGGCCCGCCCAGCGGCTAATTAGGGCGCAAATGGCGGCGGGACGGTAAATGTTTGCACCAGGGAATGGTTTGCGTCGGCTGGGTCCTGAGTATGGGGCGGAGCGCTAAGGGAGGCACCCCAGACCTCTCTTAAGGCGCTGGGCCGGCTGAGTTAGTGAAAATGCCGAGCTAAACAGCCGGCCTCGGAGTGCCCTGAGAGATGCTCCCCCCCCCCCACATAAAGATAAATCGCAAACATACAACAACCAATCACACTTACCCGAGGTCGACATTCCTTCCCTCACTGCGGCCGGAACAACATCGGACCGCCCATTCTCCCAGGGGACACTGCGGGCTGCGAAACAAATTCCATAAACCGTGTCACGACCGGGGGGGGCGGCATTGTACACCGGCTCGCCTCTCCCGGGGCGGTAATGCTCCACGCATACCCGCACATCCTGGCACCGAGTGTCCCCGCGGGGCACCAGAAGCTGGCCGCACCGCCCGGAAATGATTTCCGCTGCCATGACCGCCCCAAGGGGAGCGAACGGAGGCGGTAACGACAGACCGAATTTCACCCCCCGCCCACCCTCCCGTGCTGCCCCCGGTCCGGCTGTGGTTATGGAAGGCGGTCGTTGGCTGAGGCCCTACCTTCGTTGTCCCGCACTGTAAAATTGGGGTTGTTGGCCGCCTCGGGAGCCAAGCTGAAGAAGAATCGGGATCCACTTGCCGGCAAGTCCTGATCCACGGCGCTGACGGTCTGTATCAGCTGTGTGTCAAATCAACAGAAAAAGCAGCAGTATAACTACCGTCCAGAATAACAACAACATTTATTATACAACGTATAAGATTATGAGGGGGCTTGACAGGCTGGATGCAGAGAGGATGTTTCCACTGATGGGGGAGACTGGAACTAGAGGGCATGATCTTAGAATAAAGGGCCGCCCATTTAAAACTGAGATGAGGAGAAAAAAAAACAGATTATCTGGGTCATTATCACATTGCTGTTTGTGGGAGCTTGCTGTGCGCATATTGGCTGCTGTGTTTCCTACATTAGAACAGTGACTACACTTCAAAAGGACTTAATTGGCTGTAAAGCGCCGGTGGTCATGAAAGGCGCTATATAACTCCAAGACTTTCTTTTTTTAACTTGCATTTATATATCGCCTTGAACTTAATTTGACTTAAGGAGATATTCGGACAGGGTGTATCTTTAAAGTTCATTCATGGGATGTGGGCATCGCTGGCGAGGCTGGCATTTATTGCCCATCCCTAATTGCCCCTCGAGAAGGTAGTGAGCTGCCTTCTGGAATAAAACTGAAAGCCTTTCGAGGTCATAAGAGTCAACCACATTGCTGTGGGGTCTGGAGTCACACATCGGCCAGACTGGGTGAGGGCGGCAGATTTCCTCCCCTAAAGGACATTGCCAAACCAGCTGGGTTTTTACAACAATGCACCAGTTTCATGGTCACCATTACTGACACTCGCTTTTTAATTCCAGTTTTTATTTAATACACAGGATTTAAATTCCCCAGCTGCCGTGGTGGGATTTGAACTCATCGTCCGCCGGAATCATTAGCCCAAGCCTCTGGATTAATAGTCCAGTAACAACCACTATGCTACTGTTATGGGGGCTGGAGGAGGTTACAGAGATAGGGAGGGGGCGAGGCCATGGAAGGATTTGAAAACAAGGATGAGTATTGTAAAATCGAGGCGTTGCCGGACCGGGGATCCAATGCAGGTCAGCGAGCACAGGGATGATTACTAGCAACGATTACTCTTGGTGTTATTTTAAATGGGTCAAAATTGATACGGCCGGATCAACATTAAGTACCCGACTGCTAACACGAGCACCATGTAGCTTTTAGGCTCCAGTGTCTTGTTAAATCACTGTCCCGAAGCCTCTGCTTGAAGTGTGGAGTCTGTGGATTTGGCTTGACGATGGTGTCCACGTATTCGAATCGTGTAGACACCCACTGGTGATGGATTGTTTGAATATTGGGGCATGAGGAATGGCCTCTTGGAGGAAGGACTAGAGGGCTGGCAGTTCCCATGGCAACAATAAGCATGAGTCAAGCCTTCAGGAGAACAACAGAATGGGAAAGAACATTGCAGGGAATATCAGGAAAAATCTTGGTTCTTTCAAAGAATTAAGCAGACTCGAGTGTTTCATGAAAATAACTTTGGCATATATATATATTTAAAAAATCCATTCCTTACTGGCACATATTCTTCACTTCTATTGACTCAATAAATAAAATACTTGGCGGTAAGATACTGGGGCGGAAATCGCGCTTGCTACGGGCGGGCACGATGTGCGCACGAACCCGTAGAGGCCCCGACACTTCCGCTTCTCACTGCGCCATGCGCTTGCGCCGAAATGCGGCACTTGCGAATCTGTCAACATTTCTTTTTGGCAGACCCAACGCATTCCCCGGGAGAAGGGCCTTCGTGGGTGGAGATTTGGGCTACTTGCCTGTCCAGCGAATGTCCTTCAAACTCTTACGCCTGGTGACGGCCAACGTCAGGCCTGTTTTTACCAGCGTGGGAGTTTTAAAAGATAGAAAAATAAAACGTTAGCCATAATTTTTATATTAAAAAAATCCTGTCCACGAAAGGAAGTTTATTATTTTATACTGATTAAAACAATTTCTAAAAAAAATTACATTTTTGTCTAAAAAAATTCAATTTCAATTAATTTTAAATATGTGAATTGTTTTTATTATTTATTTCAAATGTCTGTGTGATTTTGGGGGTATCCCCCATTCCCAGAAATGGCGATCTCCGTACAAACGGAACTCACCATTGCTGTGAATGGGGAGGCGCCATTTTCATTGGTCGGTCCGACCTAGGTGATCCCAGGATGCACACACGCTCCTGGAATACGTGGGCACCGCCCCAGGCCGCGCATCTCAGCCCTGGACCGCAAATCTCCGTTCCTCCGGGACCACCAGGTACTTTTGTTAATATTTTTGTGGGCGGAGGCGTTTGCCCGCAGGAAGCCTCCGACCGCAGGTTTTTTGTCCCAATTATTGTGCTCAAGGCACTTAATTGGATCATTGTCCATTCTTCCGAGGCAGTTGGGGGTCAGGTCCAGCTTACGCTAACACGAGGAGCAAAAGCTGCTGAATTGTGGTGTTCGCAGACGATGGATGAAGTCACGGATGGGATGATCCCTAAAACAGCAGCAAAAATCCTATAATCCCGTGTAATAAAAATGAGATTTGACTCGTTCGGTCACCATAAACCAGTAGCATTGATGATAAATACATTATGGACGGTATTCCCTGAGGTACCGGTAAACACCAGGACTTCAGCACCTGTGTCCGGTACTGAGCCAGTGTCAAAGACAGCCTTCTTTCGGGTGATATTTTAAACCGAGACCATGTCTGCCTGTTCCAGGGGCTCGGGGATGAGAAAGATTCTCTGGCACTGGGAACGTAGGAACAGGAGGAGGCCATTCAGCCCCTCGAGCCTGTTCCACCATCCAATGAGATTATGGCTGATCTGTGACCTAACTCCATATACCCGCCTTTGGCCCGCATACCTTAATACCCCTTGGTTAACAAATATCACAGATTTCAAAGCAAAAATTGGCCCAGAATTAACTGCGGTTTGCAGAAGAGAGCTTTACAAGGAAAGACTTGCATTTATATAGCGCCTTTCACAACCACCGGACATCTCAAAGCACTTTATAACCAATTAAGTACTTTTGAAGTGTCGTCACAGTTGTAATGTGGGAAACACAGCAGCCAATTTGCACACAGCAAAGCTCCTGCAAACAGCAATGTGATAATGACCAGATAATCTGTTTTTTAGTGATATTGATTGAGGGATAAATATTGGCCCTAGGCCAGCGGGGAGAACTCCCCTGCTCTTCTTTGAAATAGTGCCGTGGGATCTTTTATACCCACTATAGAGAGCAGACGGGGGCCTCGGTTTAAAGTCTCATTGAAAGACAGCACCTCCGACAGTGCAGCACTCCCTCAGCACTGCACTGGGAGTGTCAGCCTAGATTTTTGTGCTCAAGCCCCTGGAGTGGGACTTGAACCCACAACCTTCTGACTCAGAGGCGAGGGTGCTACCCACTGAGCCACGGCTGACACTAGCTACCACCCTTTGCGTGTCATACTCATTGAAGAACAGCAGAGGAGACATAGAAAGATTCATCCTTCAAACAACACTACCAGAAAGCAGATTAGCTGGTCAATGGATTAACTTATTGTTTGTGGGAGTTTGCTGTGTCCATATTTGGCTGCCATCATCATCATCATCATCATCACAGGCAGTCCCTCGGAGTCGAGGAAGACTTGCTTCCACACTAGTAATGAGTTCTCAGGTGACTGAAGAGTCCAATGCGGGACCTCCAGTCGCTGTCACAGGTGGGGAAAACAGTGTTTGAAGGAACAGGTGGGTGAGGAGTCTGGGTTGCCGTGCGCACCTTCTGCAGTTGACTCTTGGCTTCAGCTTGCTCTCGGCGAGGAGACTCGAGGTGTTCAGCGTCTTCCCGGATGCTCTTCCTCCACTTTGAGCAGTCTTGGGTCAGGGATTTCCAGGTGTCGGTGGGGATGTGACATTTTTTCAAGGAGGTTTTGAGGGTGTCCTTGAAGCATTTCCTCTGCCCACCTGGGGCTCGCTTGCTGTGTCGGAACTCTGAGTAGAGCGCTTGCTTTGGGAGTCTTGTGTCGGGCATGCGGACAATGTGGCCCTGCCCAACGGAGCTGGTCGAGTGTGGTCAGTGCTTCGATGCTGAGGATATTGGCCTGAGCGAGGACGCTAACGTTGGTGCGCCTATCCTGCCAATGGATTTGCAGGATCTTGCAGAGGCATCGTTGGTGGTACTTCTCTAGTATTTTGAGGTGTCTGCTGTACATAGTCCATGTCTCTGAGCCATATAGGAGTGCGGGTATCACCACTGCTCTGTAGACCATGAGCTTGGTGTCGTGTTTGAAGTCCTGGTCGTCAAACATTCTCTTCCTCAGGCTGCCATGGGTTGCATATGGGCAAGCATTTTGGGACATTTTGGGACATATTCAGGGTGTGATATAGTGTTGTATAAATCCAAGTTCTTTCAAGTATGCTGGAATCTCATACAATAAATGTTGTCACTGTACACCACTATCAGACAAAGGCAGCAGGTGCATGGGAACACCTGGAGTATTGTGTACAGTTTTGGTCTCCTAACCTGAGGAAGGACATTCTTGCTATTGAGGGAGTGCAGTGAAGGTTCACCAGACTGATTCCCGGGATGGCGGGACTGACTTATCAAGAAAGACTGGATCAACTGGGCTTGTATTCACTGGAGTTCAGAAGAATGAGAGGGGACCTCATAGAAACATTTAAAATTCTGACGGGGTTAGACAGGTTAGATGCAGGAAGAATGTTCCCAATGTTGGGGAAGTCCAGAACCAGAGGTCACAGTCTAAGGATAAGGGGTAAGCCATTTAGGACCGAGATGCGGAGGAACTTTTCACCCAGAGAGTGGTGAACCTGTGGAATTCTGTACCACAGAAAGTTGTTGAGGCCAATTCACTAAATATATTCAAAAAGGAGTTAGATGAGGTCCTTACTACTAGGGGGATCAAGGGGTATGGCGAGAAAGCAGGAATGGGGTACTGAAGTTGAATGTTCAGCCATGAACTCATTGAATGGCGGTGCAGGCTAGAAGGGCCGAATGGCCTACTCCTGCACCTATTTTCTATGTTTCTATGTTTCTACCATCACCTCCAAGTTCCCCTCCCAGTCACACACCATCCTGACTTGGAAATATATCGGCCGTTCCTTCATCGTCGCTGGGTCAAAATCCAGGAACTCCCTCCCTAACAGCACTGTGGGAGCACCTTCACCACACGGACTGCAGCGGTTCAAGAAGGCGGCTCACCACCACCTTCTCAAGGGGCAGTTAGGGATGGGCAATAAATGCTGGCCCTGATCAGCAACACGCCCCAGGATAGGAAACATGGAAAATGTTAGATTGCAGTGAGCATTGGCCCATCCCCGCTACAAGATTCAGTTTGAGGTATACTGTACAAATATACGTAACCATTGATGTGGCTGAATCATATACTTATATATAGAGTTTTAGGCAGTGACTACAAGTAGAAGAAAAGCTAACTCTGTTAAGAGTGCGTCTCATCCTGAGCCTCAAAAACATAACGATGGCAAAACATTTACGTGCAAATAAATTAAAATGATGAAGTAAACTGAACAATTTTCAGAAGTTCTGCTTTTTTTTGTATTGCAACAACACCAGACCCCGAGCTTCCGGTCGCCTGTCACTTTAAATCCCCTCTCCACTCCCACTCTGAGCTCTCTGTCCCCGGCCTCCTACGAGGCTCAACGCAAGCTCGAGGAACAGCACCTCATCTTTCGTTTAGGCGCTTTACAGCCTTCTGGACTCAACATCGAGTTCAACAATTGCAGACCATAACCTCTGCCCCCATTTTTTCCCATGGCAGCTGTTGATGACTCTGCCATTCCCGTTTACACCCTCTCTAGACTCATCTTTTGTTCCTTTACTTGTCCCATTACCATCTCCTTTCGCCTCGCACCATCATCCCTTTTGTCTCTCTAATCTCTCCTGCCTTCCACCCTATCACAGACCTTCCCTTCTGTTCTTTCCTCCCCCTCCCCCATTTTCCGGCCCCGACACTTGCTTAGAAACCTGTTACATCTCGAACTTTTCCCAGTTCTGACAAAAGTTCAGCGACCTGAAACGTTAACTCTGTTTCCCTCTGCACGGATGCTGCCTGACCCACTGAGTATTTCCAGCATTTACTGTTTTTATTTTATGTTATATTGCATACACAGGATTACACGGGATATACGGCACAGAAACAGGCCATTCAGTCCCGACCAGTCCATGCCGGTGTTTATGCTCCACTCGAGCCTCCTCCCGTCTTTCCCATCTAACTCTATCAGCATAACCCTCTATTCCCTTCTTCCCTCATATACTTGTCCATCCTCCCCTGAAATGCATTGATACTATTCACCTCAACCACTCCCTGTGGCAGCGAGTTCCACATTCTCACCGCTCTCTGGGTAAAGAAGTTTCTTCTGAATTCTCTATTTGAGGGATTTTAGCTACAAGGTTAGGTTGGAGAAGCTGAGGTTGTTCTCCTTGGAGAAAAGGAGGTTGAGGGGTGATTTGACAGAGGTGTACAAGATTATGACAGGTTTAGATAAGGTAGACAAAGAAAAGCTGTCACCATTATGGTTTTGGGCAAGAGATACAGGGGGGGATGTGAGGAAGAACTCTTTTCACGCAGCGAGCGGTAATGACTTGGAACTCGCTGCCAACGAGGGTGGGGCAAGCGGAGATGATCAATGATTTCGAATGGAAATTGGAGAGGCACTCGGAAATAAACGTGCAGGGCTACGGGGATAGAGCGGGGGGAATGGGACTGGTTGGATCGCTCTACAGAGAGCTGGCATGGACTCGATGGGCCGAATGGCCTCCTTCTGTGCCGTAATAACTCTATCACTTGATGACTATCCTATATTATGAGACATTTCTTGGTGGCTATCTTATATAAGGGACATTTTTTATTCGGTTAAATCCAATTCAATTTGTAAGCTCTAATCTCATTGGTTGCTGGCTGTCTTCGAGTTTCAGTTGAACAATAATTAAGCTCGTTTGGGGAATTTGTCATATTGCTGCCGAGATGCTTGAATTAGATTCAGCCATCGCATCATTGGAACAGAGGGGAGATTTAATTGAGGAGCATATATTTATGAGGGGCCGAGATAGAGTGGATAGGAAGGACCTATTTCCCCTTAGCAGAGGGGTCAACAACCAGGGAGCATAGATTTAAAGTAATTGGTAGAAGGATTAGCGGGGAGTTGATGAGAACTTTTTTCACCCAGAGGGTGGTGGGGGTCTGGAACTCACTGCCTGAAAGGGTGGTAGAGGCAGAAACCCTCATGGCATTTAAAAAGTACTTGGATGTGCACTTGAAGTGCCGTAACCTACGGGGCTACGGACCAAGAGTTGGAAAGTGGGATTAGGCTGGGTAGCTCTTGGTTGGCCGGCGTGGATACGATGGGCCGAATGACCTCTTTGTGTGCCGTTAAATTTCTATGACTCTATCGAGAGGGAAGAATGTTCCCAATGTTGGGGAAGTCCAGAACCAGGGGACACAGTCTAAGGATAAGGGGTAAGCCATTTAGGACCGAGATGAGGAGAAACTTCTTCACTCAGAGAATTGTGAACCTGTGGAATTCTCTACCGCAGAAAGTTGTTGATACCAGTTCATTGAATATATTCAAGAGGGAGTTAGATGTGGCCCTTACGGCTAAAAGGATCAAGGGGTATGGAGAGAAAGCAGGAAAGGGGTACTGAGGTGAATGATCAGCCATGATCTTATTGAATGGTGGTGCAGGCTCGAAGGGTCGAATGGCCTACACCTGCACCTATTTTCTATGTTTCCATGAACTGTGCGCAGATCGCTTGGCAGGCTGAAAAAGTATACGGAACAGGGAGAGTGGACGGCATGGTGCGATTGAATGTTTGTGTGGGAGGACAGGGAGCAAAGGCAGCGTTATGGGGATAGTCACACTGCCGACTTCTCAGTTCCAATCTACCGCGCGCTGCTTTTGCACAGGCGGAATGAAGTTTCAAGGTGTATAACCGCTTACCTGACCGGCCTTTGCGTTTTCACAGACAAAGGTCTCATAAACCACAGGAAACTCTGGAGCGTTGTCATTGATGTCGAGGACTTTGATCAGCACCGGCACACGGCTACTTCGCCTCGAGTTTTCCGTGACTGTAAGTAACAATAACAATGTCATTCGAGACGGCCTGCAGTGTCACTGAGGGCGAGTCCGAGCACGCTCAATGCTGGCATAATTAAAGTGCAAGTCCAAGACTGATTCAGAGAAGGAATCCCAACATATGCAACATACCCATTCCTTTTTGTTGCACCGAACATAAGAACATAAGAAATAGGAGCAGAAGTCGGCCATACGGCCCCTCGAGCCTGCTCCGCCATTTAATAAGACCATGGCTGATCCGATCATGGACTCAGCTCCACTTCCCCGCCCGCTCCCCATAACCCTTTACTCCCTTATCGCTCAAAAATCTGTCTATCTCCACCTTAAATATATTCAATGTCCCAGCCTCCACAGCTCTCGGAGGCAGCGAATTCCACAGATTTACAACCCTCTGAGAGAAGAAATTCCTCCTCGTCTCAGTTTTAAATGGGCGGCCCCTTATTCTAAGATCGTGCCCTCTAGTTTTAGTCTCCCCCATCAGTGGAAACATCCTCTCTGCATCCACCTTGTCGAGCCCCCTCATAATCTTATATGTTTCGATAAGATCACCTCTCATTCTTCTGAACTCCAATGAGTAGAGGCCCAACTTACTCAAACTTTCCTCATAAGTCAAACCCCCTCATCCCCGGAATCAACCTAGCGAACCTTCTCTGAACTGCCTCCAAAGCAAGTATATCCTTTCGTAAATATGGAAACCAAAACTGCACGCAGTATTCCAGGTGTGGCCTCACCAATACCCTGTATAACTGTAGCAAGATTTCACTGCTTTTATACTCCATCCCCTTTGCCATAAAGGCCAAGATTCATTGGTCTTCCTGATCACTTGCTGTACCTGCATACTAGGAGGCCTTTGAGCCTGTTCCGCCATTCAATGAGATCATGGCTGATCTGTAGCCTAACTTGATCTAGCCGCCTTGGCTCCATATCCCTTGGCCAGCTACAATCCATCAATCTCAGATTTAAAATTATTGGCTCAGAAATCCCGACCTCCCGGGTCTGTATGGAGTGTGTACGGAGTGTGTACAGGGTGTGGATGGGGTGTGTATGGAGTGTGTGTACAGGGTGTGTACGGAGTGTGTGCACGGGGTGCGTACGGAGTGTGTATGGGGTGTGTACGGGGTGTGTACAGAGTGTGTATGGGGTGTGTACGGAGTGTGTGTACGGGGTGTGTATGGAGTGTGTACGGAGTGTGTATGGGGTGTGTATGGAGTGTGTACGGAGTGTGTAAGGAGTACGTACGGGGCGCGCACGGAGTGTGTATATGGGGTGTGTACAGAGTGTATGTACGGAGCGTGTACGGAGTGTGTGTACGGAGTGTGTACGGGGTGTGTGCGGGGTGCGTACGGGGTGTGTACGGGGTGTGTACGAAGTTTCCACGGACCCGGGAAGGCATCGCAAAAGCCGGTTTTCAGTGCACAATGCTCATGCGCTGAAAACTGGATTTTCCGATCTGTCAAGCTGGAGCTCGACAAACCCACCGCATCTCGGCAGCCAGGACATTTGCATGGGCAAGATTGCGGGATTTACCCATATCTTGCCCGGCAAATGTCCTCAAAACTCTTGCGCCTGATAAAAGCCGGCGCATAGTTTACAGGCGCAAGAGTTTTAAAATACACTTAAAACATAAAAAATTTAATTAAAAAAACACATTTTATTTTTTTAAAACCCTTCTACTATGTTAAATTTATTTTAAAGCATAATTAAAGAAACTTTTTTTTTTAATCGGAAAAATATATACTTTTCATAATACATAAATAACTTTAATTTAAATTAATGTTAAATATGTAATGTATTTTCCTACTTTTTATTAGTGTTTTGGGTGTTTGGGGTGGGGGGGGGGTTTCTCATTCATAATAATGGGTTCTCCAACTTACGGAGTTCCCATTATTATGAATGAGAAGATACGTTACCTGATTGGCTGCCCAGAGCCATGTGACTGCAGCTCCAGCCCTGCGCATGTCCCGATGTGCATGTGCTGCGAAGCGCAGTCAGTGGGCCTCAGGACGGGGAACTCGCGTTGTCCTACGAGTAGAGCTTGAGGAGCCTTGGTCTATATTCGCGAGAATTTAGAAGAATGAGAGGTGATCTCATTGAAATATATCCATTTCTTGCAATGCTTGCCAGGGTATATGCTGAGAGGATGTTTGCCCCGGGCTGGAGAGTCTAGAATTAGGGGACAAAGTCTCAGGATAAGGGGTCGGCCACTTAGGACTGAGATGAGGAGAAATTTATTCGCTCAGAGGCTGGATGCTTGAGCAAGAGAACACTCGCGATAAGAACCTCAATCACCCTCTGTTCGAACATACAGGCAACCTACATCTCACCCATGACTGAGCTAAATAACTTCGGAGAAGAGTGCGGAAAGATTGAAATGAAAGAGTGACAATACCATAGATAAGCGAGGCACTTACTTGTCTCGGTTGCTATGACTGTAATATTATGCCACGGCATTTCTTCCCGGTCAAGCGCCTTTAGTGTCACAATTGACCCGTTAGCAGTGTTTACGTTGAAGTATCTGTCCAAATCCGTGTGCCGATCGATTGAATAGCTGGAAAATTCAAATCAGAAAAACAAATTTTGAAACTTGTTACCAGTTTCCAATTCAGCTCGGAAGATGGACATTTTTACACACTTTCTTTGTCCCCTTAGTACAGATTCACACGAGGCATGTCGTGAAGTCAAGGTCACTCTGGACCTGCACCTTTATTTCACAGCTCTGGAATGCTGCACTTGCCTGAGACCTGTCCTTATATACCTGTCTCTTGCAAGTGCACCCCTGGTGGTAAGGTATGCTGGTGGTTACAGGTCATATCTTATTACAGTCATGTATAGCATGTTAGGATACAGTTATATATAATAATGTAAGATACATGACATTCTGATATGTCTCGAAGAGCGTTTATGCAGGACTCCCATCCAGCAATTGGTTCCTGACTGAATGCGCTGCACACGCCTTCCAGCCTCGAGTATGTTGCAGTAAAATTCCTTGGTGTTTTTTTGTCCCTATTTACCATTTAGCTACCGCCATTTAAGAACATAAGAAATAGGAGCAGGAGTAGGCCATCTGGCCCCTCGAGCCTGCTCCGTCATTTAATAAGACCATGGCTGATCTGATCATGGACTCAGCTCCACTTCCCCGCCCGCTCCCCATAACCCTTTACTCCCTTATCGCTCAAAAATCTGTCTATCTCCACCTTAAATATATTCAATGTCCCAGCCTCCACAGCTCTCTGGGGCAGAGAATTCCACAGTTTTACAGAGAAGAAATTCCTCCTCATCTCAGTTTTAAATGAGCAATCCCCTATTCTGAAACTATGCCCCCTACTTCTAGATTCTCCCACGAGTGGAAACATTCTCTCTGCATCTACCCTGTCGAGCCCCCTCAGAATCTTATATGCTTCAATAAGATCACCTCTCATTCTTCTAAACTCAAATGAGTAAATGCCCAACCTGCTCAACCTTTCTTCATAAGCAACCCTTTCATCTCAGGAATCAACCGAGGGAACCTTTTCTGAACTGCGTCCAATGCAAGTATATCCCTCCTTAAATAAGGCGACTAAAACTGTACGCAGGACTCCAGGTGTGGTCTCACCAATGCCCTGTACTGTTATAGGGTGGTCTTTGGCCAGGGACTCTCCAGGTGTCAGTGAGGACGCTGCATTTTATCAAGGAGGCCTTGAGGGTGGTCCTTGAAACGCTTCCTCTGCCCATCTGGGGCTCGCCCGAAGCCATCCTAAGTGGAGGAAGAGCATCCGGGAGGGCGCTGAGCACCTCGAGTCTCATCGCCGAGAGCATGCAGAAATCAAGCGCAGGCAGCGGAAGGAACGTGCGGCAAACCAGCCCCACCCATTCGGCCCATCGTGTCCGCGCTGGCCGACAAAGAGCTACCCAGCCTAATCCCACTTTCCAGCTCTCGGTCCGTAGCCCTGTAGGTTACGGCACTTCAAGCGTACATCCAAGTACTTTTTAAATGTGGTGAGGGTTTCTGCCTCTACCACCCTTTCAGGCAGTGAGTTCCAGACCCCCACCACCCTCTGGGTGAAGAAAGTTCTCCTCAACTCTCCCCTCAAATCCTACAACCAATTACTTTAAATCTATGCCCCCTAGTTATTGACCCCTCTGCTAAGGGAAATAATTCCTTCACATCCACTCGATCTAGACCCCTCATCAATTGAGCACAAAAATCTAGGCTGACACATCCCAGAGCACTACTGAAGGAGTGCTGCACTGTCAGAGGTGCCGTTTTTCAGATGAAACGTTAAACTGAGGCGCACCTCCATGTTCCCCTCCCAGTCACACACCATCCTGACTTGGAAATATATCGGCCGTTCCTTCATCGTCGCTGGGTCACAATCCTGGAACTCCCTCCCTAACAGCACTGTGGGAGCACCTTCATCACACGGACTGCAGCGGTTCAAGAAGGCGGCTCACCACCACCTTCTCAAGGGGCAATTAAGGATGGGCAATAAATGCCGGCCTTACCAGCGATGCTCACATCCCAGGAACAAATATAAACGACTGTGGACATTTTAACATGAGAATTTCCACATGATGGCTTGCACAGGATTTCTCAGTGGAATGCGTGATCAGTTTGAATGTATTAGAGGCAGGATTCCATACAACTACACTCAGAAAACGTATTGCATGGGAAGCCTTTTGTCTTTCTAATCTCTCCTGCCTTCCACCCTCTCACAGACCTTCCCTTTTGTTCTTTCCTCCCCCCCCCCCACCCCCACCACCGTTTCCTGACATAAAACCTGTCACATCTCCAACCTTTCCCAGTGCTGACAAAGGGTCATCGACCTGAAACGTTAACTCTGTTTCTCTCTCCACAGATGCTGCCTGACCCGCTGAGTATTTCCAGCACTCGCCATATATATTTGACTTTGTTCTGTAAATTTTGATGAAAGCTGAACGGTCTGAGAACACGCTATTTCTGATAAAGCTTACCTGTATATCTCAGAAAAAACACGTCGACGGAGAAACATTAACCAGAAATTGTTTTTAAATGACATCACATGTCTTTACTAATTGCAGAAAGGGGTTTTCCCCCCAAAATCCGCCTGCCGTTATAAGCTACATGACAGAGGTACACTCCATACCTCGCTGGTTCCTACCAGGATTAAAAGCAGATTGTATAATGAGCATCCATTTCAGAACAAAATAGGTCAGGGAAAACGTGGCTTAAATGGCACCAATATTACCATCACAGTGCGTGGTACTGCATTCAACAATAGCAGTGTGGTAGCATGGTGGTTATGTTACTGGGCATCAGAACATAAGAAATAGGAACAGGAGTAGGCCATTCGGCCCCTTGAGCCTGCACCGCCATTCATCATCATCATCATCATAGGCAGTTCCTCGGAATCGAGGAAGACTTGCTTCCACTCTAAAAGTGAGTTCTCAGGTGACTGAACAGTCCAATACGGGAATTACAGTCTCTGTCACAGGTGGGACAGTTAGTCGTTGAGGGAAAGGGTGGGTGGGACTGGTTTGCCGCACGCTCCTTCCGCTGCCTGCGCTTGCTTTCTGCATGCTCTCGGCGACGAGACTCGAGGTGCTCAGCGCCCTCCCGGATGCACTTCTTCCACTTAGGGGCGGACTGGTCTTTGGCCGGGGACTCCCAGGTGTCGGTGGGGATGTTGCACTTTATCAAGGATGTTCATTGAGATCACGGCTGATGTTCAACCTCAAAGTTCACTTTCCCGCCCGATCCCCATATCCCTTGATTCCCCTCGAGTCCAAAAATCTATCGATCTCAGCCTTGAATATACTCAACGATTCAGCATCCACAGTCCCCTGGGGCAGAGAATTCCAAAGATTCACCACCCTCTGAGTGAAGAAATTCCTCCTCATCTCAGTCCTAAATGGCCGACCCCTTTATCCTGAGGCTGCGACCCAGAGTGAGATTGCCTTTGCCTACGACCTAGACCAGGCCAACATCCCCAGCATCGAAGCACTGACCACACTTGATCAGCTCCGCTGGGCGGGCCACATTGTCCACATGCCAGACACAAGATTCCCAAAGCAAGCGCTCTACTCGGAACTCCTTCAATGCAAATAAGCCAGAGGTGGGCAGAGGAAACGTTACAGGGACGCTCTCAAAGCCTCCTTGATAAAGTGCAACATCCCCACCGACACCTGGGAGTCCCTGGCCAAAGACCGGCCTAAGTGGAGGAAGTGCATCCGGGAGGGCGCTGAGCACCTCGAGTCTCGTCGCCGAGAGCATGCAGAAACCAAGCGCAGGCAGCGGAAGGAGCGTGCGGCAAACCAGTCCCACCCTCCCTTTCCCTCAACCACTGTCTGTCCCACCTGTGGCAGGGACTGTGGTTCTCGTATTGGACTGTTCAGCCACCTCAGGACTCATTTTAAGAGTGGAAGCAAGTCTTCCTCGATTCCGAGGGACTGCCTCTGGTGGTGATGATGCCTTCGCATTCGCAAGCACGCGTCAGGGCATGCACGTGGGCAGAGTGACAACTGCAGCTCACGAATGAACTTTGCGACTGTGTGGTCGCAACACTTCCGCCCGAGGACCCCGGGCCGTGGCAAGTTACTAATAACACAATTGTCAGTGCCTCCACTTCTGTCCGTCTGTGGGGAACTCCCACCAAATATTTGAGAACGCGGTACAAGACTGTTAAGCAGCCAGATGGATTTTTTTTTTAATACAAGCATACTGAAAATGATCCTCGAGATGAAGTCTGGACTTGTAGTTTTCCCCGGTGTAAGTAAGTGCAGAAAAAAAGAGAGACCGTGATTATAATCCTTTCAGCTGCAAAGCAATTTTCTGTTATTAATCAGGCAGATCTCGACTCCTGTTTTACTCTGATCTAAATATGTTGTGGAGCTCACACCTCATAATGACACTTGGCTCCTGAGAGCTTGTGTTATAATGAAGGTGTTGCCATACTATTACTGTTGCAAGGGTACAAGCCCATTATGATTCACACCACTGCTATTATCTTATAGTTGCCTGGAGTGATAGTGTCACGCTGCAATAGCTTCCCATTCTTTACTCACCTAAACAGCAAGGCTGAGGCACTGACATAAAGAGAGACAGACACTAGGTCGGAGGTTTTGAAGGGATTTGAGGGGAAATGTCTTCACCCAGAGGGTGGTGGGGGTCTGGAACTCACTGCCTGAAAGGGTGGTAGAGGCAGAAACCCTCACCACATTTAAAAAGTACTTGGATGTGCACTTGAAGTGCTGTAACCTACAGGGCTACGGACCGAGAGCTGGAAAGTGGGATTAGGCTGGGTAGCTCTTTGTCAGCCAACGTGGACACGATGGGCCGAATGGCCTCCTTCCGTGCTGTAAATCTCTATGATTCTATGACTTGCATTTATATTATCATCATCATCATAAGCAGTCCCTCGAAATCGAGGAGGAGTTGTTTCCACTCTAAAGCTGAGTTCTCAGGTGGCTGTACAGTCCAATACGGGAATTACAGTCTCTGTCACAGGTGGGACAGACAGTGTTTGAAGGAAAGAGTGGGTGGGGAGTCTGGTTTGCCACACGCTCCTTCCGCTGCCTGCGCTTGCTTTCTGCATGGTCTCGGCGACAACCACCGGACATCTCAAAGCGCTGTACAGCCAATGAAGTTCTTTTTGAAGTGTAGTCACTGTTGTAATGTGGGAAATGCGGCAGCCAATTTGTGCACAAAAGCTCCCACAAAGAGCAATGTGATAATGACCAGACAATCTGTTTTTAGTGATGTTGTTTGAAGGATAAATATTGGCCCCAGGACACCGAGGATAACTCCCCTGCTCTTCTTCGAAATAATGCCATGGGATCTTTTACGTCCACCTGAGAGAGCAGATGGGACCTCGGTTTACTGTCTCATCCAAACGACGGTACCTCCGACAGTGCAACGTTCCCTCAGTACTGGCCCTCCGACAGTGCAGCACTCCCTCAGTACTGCCCCTCCGACAGTGCAGTGCTCCCTCAGTACTGGCTCTCTGACAGTGCAGCACTCCCTCAGTACTGCCCCTCTGACAGTGCAGCGCTCCCTCAGTACTGGCCCTCCGACAGTGCGGCACTCCTTCAGTACTGCCCCTCCGACAGTGCGGCGCTCCCTCAGCACTGCCCCTCCGACAGTGCGGCGCTCCACTGGGAGTGTCAGCCTAGATTTTTGTGCTCATGTACTGGGAGTGGGACTCGAACCCACAACCTTCTGACTCAGAGGCGAGAAAGAGAGTGCTACCCACTGAGCTCAATGGCTTTGAACGGATTAAAAAAAATATTAAATGACTCTCTCGGAATGGATTTCCTCTCCATCCACAGAGAAAGGGGGAAGGAAGGCAGCTAATGGGTCAATTTTTCAAACGGGCCTCATTTCTATTGGGCCATGGGCTGTGGCTTAAAATCAAGTGACCCAGGGCAGGTGGCTGGCCTCCAGGTAGAAGGTTCACCAGGTTGATTCTTGGGCTGTGAGGGTTATCCTGGGGTACTGACGTCGTATGATCAGCCATGATCATATTGAATGGTGGTGCAGGCCAAATGGCCTGCTCCTGCACCTATTTTCTATGTTTCTATGTGCTACGACGAGAGGTTGAGTAGAATGGGCCTATACTCTCTGAAGTTTAGAAGAATGAGATGATCACATGATCGCATTGAAACATACAAGATTCTGAAGGGGACTGACAGGGTAGATGCTGGGAGGATGTTTCCCCCGGGCTGGAGAGTCTAGAACTAGGGGTACTGTCTCAGGATAAGGGGTTGGCCGTTTAGGACTGAGATGAGGAGAAACTTCTTCGCTCAGAGGGTGGTGAATCTTTGGAATTCTCTGCCCCAGAGGGCTGTGAAGGCTCAGTCCTTGAGTGCGTTCAAGGCCCAGTATGGTAAATGTGGTCTAACCAAGGTTCTGGAACCAAGTTTAACATAACTTCCCTACTTTTCAATGCGAGAAATGAACCTCATTTAGACTTTTTATTTTCCAAGGAGTAAGTGGACTACTTGTGCCTCCACTTTAAATGATTAATTCGAGAAACAGAAATGCGTTCCGGTGTTGGTGTTACAATATTTCAAAATTAAGCAAAACTGGCCCTGAAGCTTCAAGCTTTACACGGGCGACTGAGGGTACTGACAGCAACACTCCCTGTAAGCTACCCGGCCTCTTGGCCACACCGCACTCCAGGGAACTCGTGCAGCCGGTTTGTCGATACAAAGACTAGGGAGGACAGACGCACCAACGTCAGCGTTCTCGATCAGGCCAACATCCCCAGCATCGAAGCACTGACCACACTCGACCAGCTCCGCTGGGCAGGGCCACATTGTCCGCATGCCCAACACGAGACTCCCAAAGCAAGCGCTCTACTCGGAACTCCTTCACGGCAAGCGAGCCCCAGGTGGGCAGAGGAAACGTTTCAAGGACACCCTCAAAGCCTCCCTGATAAAGTGCGACATCCCCACTGACACCTGGGAATCTCTGGCCCAAAGACTGCTCTAAGTGGAGGAAGTGCATCCGGGAGGGCGCTGAGCACCTCGAGTCTCGTCGCCGAGAGCAAGCAGAAATCAAGCGCAGACAGGAGCGTGCGGCAAACCAGACTCCCCACCCACCCCTTTCCCTCAACCACTGTCTGTCCCACCTGTGACAGAGACTGTAATTCCCGTATTGGACTGTTCAGTCACCTGAGAACTCACTTTTAGAGTGGAAGCAAGTCTTCCTCGATTCCGAGGGACTGCCTATGATGATGACAAAGACCGTGGATGTGCGGTATTTTGAGGGAATTAGAGGGAACATTAGCTGACAGCCCAAGTTATTTGCACTTTTTGACAACAGCAACTTGTATTTATATAGCGCCTTTAACGTAGCGAAACATCCCAAGGCCCTTCACAGGAGTGCTATGAGACAAAAAATTTGACATCGAGCCGCATAAGTAGAAATTAGCGCAGGCTTGGTCAAAGAGGTAGGTTTTAAGGAGCGTCTTGAAGGAGGAAAGCGAGGTGGAGAGGCGGAGAGGTTTAGGGAGTGAGTTCCAGAGCTTGGGGCCCAGGCAACAGAAGGCACGGCCACCGATGGTGGAGCGATTATAAATCAGGGACGCTCAAGAGGGCAGAATTTGAGGAGCGCAGACATCTCGGGGGGGTTGTGGGGTTGGAGGAGATTACAGAGATAGGGAGGGGGCGAGGGCCATGCAGGGATTTGTAAATAAAGAAGGAGAAGGTTACAATCGAGGCGTTGCTTAACCGGAAGCAAATGTCATCCTCGCACAAGCCTAAAAGCATAATGAGTCTGTGAGGACTGGAGCATTGTGCAACACCCCATTTCATGAGAAGGTTTAGATTAGGAATTCTTAATAACATTTTTAAATTACATTGTGACAAAAATATAAAAGCTACCTTTTAATTTGAGTGCAATTTTTAGCGCATTCAGTTTAAGCTCTGTTGTGCAGGGGATTTAAGTCACACAGGAGGAATTTAATATAAATGTGTGGAACATTGTGATCTAATCACACTCATGGGGAACTAAACCCAATGAAAAAATAATAGTCGCGCAAGATCCGGTGGTGCAACATATCTTTCAATATTGAAACATTTTATGATTCAAACTATTCTCTGCCTCCTATGTCAGGTCTCTCTGAACCCGTGAGGAAAGATTGGACAGGCTGGGGTTGTTTTCCTTTAGAACAGAGGGGGCTGAGGGAGATTTAATTGAGGTGTATAAAATTATGAGGGGCCGAGATAGAGTGGATGGGAAGGACCTGTTTCCCCGAGCAGAGGGGTCACTAACCAGTGGGCAGAGGTTGAAAGTAACTGGCGGGAGGTTTCGAGGGGATTTGAGGAGAACTTTTTTCACCCAGAGGGTGGTGGGGGTCTGGAACTCACTGCCTGAAAGGGTGGTAGAGGCAGAAACCCTCACCGCATTTAAAAAGTACTTGGATGTGCGCTTGAAGTGCCGTAGCCTACAGGGCTACGGACCGAGAGCTGGAAAGTGGGATTAGGCTGGGTGGCTCTTGGTCGGCCGGCGCGGACACGATGGGCTGAAAAGGCCTCCTTCTGTGCCGTTGTACAGGGCCTTGGTGAGACCACAGCTTGAGTATTGTGTGCAGTTTTGGTCTCCTAATCAGAGGAAGGACATTCTTGCTATTGAGGGAGTGCAGCGAAGGTTCACCAGACTGATTCCCGGAATGGCAGAATGAAGAATGACTGGATCGCTTAATTCACTGGAATTTAGAAGAATGAGAGGGGATCTCATAGAAACATATAAAATTCTGACGGGATTGGACAGGTTAGATGCAGGAAGAATGTTCCCAATGTTGGGGAAGTCTAGAACCAGAGGTCACAGTCTAAGGATAAGGGGTAAGCCATTTAGGACCGAGATGAGGAGAAACTTCTTCACCCAGAGAATTGTGAACCTGTGGAATTCTCTACCACAGAAAGTTGTTGAGGCCAGTTCATTAGATATATTCAAAAGGGAGTTAGATGTGGCCCTTACTGCTAAAGGGATCAGGGGTATGGAGAGAAAGCAGGAATGGGGTACTGAAGTTGCATAATCAGCCATGATCATATTGAATGGTGGTGCAGGCTTGAAGGGCCGAATTGCCTACTCCTGCACCTATTTTCTATGTTTCGATGCAAATCTTTGTGATTCTTTCTATGATCTCAGGGTTGGGCTGTGATACTGTGAGGCATCGTGTGCAATTTTAATATATGCTGTGTATTTCTCTGATGCTTAAGCAAAAGGAGAGAAGAATGCAGCGAAAGTGAACTGGGCTTAACCCAGTGCTCCCTGTTTGTGTGAGGGGTAAGGTGCTCCAAGTGAGGGTACCACCACTGGTCTCCATTTAAAGACTCGCACCGTTGGGTTTAGCTCAGTGTCAGCTGTGCTCTGCGGCCTAAATTGCCCACCAGTGGAAAGCGGGCCCACCTCCCCTGTTTCTGCCGATCTTAATCGGTGCGGTGGGCTCTTGAGTGAAATTCCGCTCTTTGGCTTTTTGTTCCAGCGGCCCGGAAGTAGGTCATAACGGGGGCGGAAGTGCGGTGGTGAGCGGGAGTTCGCACGCTAGAGGGGCGGAGGTTGGGGGCGGGCGGAGTGCCCGCGGCTGTCAGTCGCCAGCGTAGCGCTAATGATGTCATCGCGGCGCCGCGTGACCGAGGCTCTCCCCTTCACTTAAAGGGGAGAGCCCGCGCCATTCTTTAGCTTCGGCCCACTGGGCCACCAGGGAGGGTCTCGGCCGGGCCCAGCGGCCTGGCACCCGAGAGCGGGGGGCGGAGGGGCGGCAGGCTGCCTGTTGGTGGCCCGGCCGAACCCGGGAGGGGGGCAACAATTGTCGGCACGACACGGCAGTCGGCCGACAAAAAAAAAAAGATGGCGGCAGCGGCAGTGCGCCCTCCCCGTTAACGAGAACCGCACCGCCGCTGCAGAAGGCCACAGCCTCAGCGCATCGTCGGGAAAAAGCAGGATTTTCTGGGTGGTATTTCGCCATCGGCAGCGGGGGAGGTACATCGGCGGTGCGCACTCTGATGACGCATTTAGGACGGATCGGTAGCAGCGGGTCGGTAGCGGGTTGGGGGGTGGGTAATGGGGGAGCGGGTCACCGGCGGAATACTGCAGGAGCGGAATTTTCAAAATGGCGGCCGTTACACGAAAAGTTGGCGGCCATTGCACCTCGGCACGGGAGCGGATGCCGATTTGCAGCGGTAACAGGCCTTTAGTTAAGCGGCAGTTTTCGGTCCCTCTTTGTGAGTCAGAAGTTCGTGGGTTCAAGTCCCAGTGCAGGGATTCGATCAGAACAATCGGGGCTGACGCTCCCAGTGCAGTGTGCCGAGGGAGCGCCGCACTGTCAGAGGGTGCCGTCTTTTGGATGAGCCATGGCTGACACTTGCCGACCCCTGTCCATTCCATTCACCGAGTGGTTCCTCAACCGGTGCGGTGTTGGATTGTCGGCTGCTGTAAGAGCGGCTCTTTGCTGTGCTTGCACTGGAACAAGGAAGAGCTTTACCCGTACACACCCGTCACTGGTAGTCATGTCCGGCTGTTACTGAACAATTTGTGCATCAGTTTGAGACTTTACACAGGGGAATTTTTAAGGCTTCCTAATTAAATGTATTGCTCAAGGAATAGAAAAATAAAAACATCAATATCAGCCTTTTTAGAGAGGGCTATGTTAAGATGTATTGGTTGGAGCCAGTTTAATTCTGGACACCGTAGTTGTCATGAAGTACTCCAGCCACAGGGTGGCGTTTTTCAGATTGGACAAAAAAGAACAAAAAGGAAACCAGCAGCAGAAGGTAAACAGAATCCATTTTAGCTCAGACTGTCTAACTTTTAGTGATTAGAAATAAACCTCCTGCTGTATCAAATTTTCCCAAAAGTACAGTGATGTAAGCAACTTCTTCTCATCCAGTTGTTCTGGAATTGTTGTTTTTATATTATAGGTACAGTAAGAGATAAATAACTTCTCTTGATTACTGCTTGTATTCGATTATTAATGTTGAGTTACAAGAATGTTAGATCTGTCTTTGATTCCTTATCAACAGTTTTCACACAACATTATTAAAAGGTTTGGATTCTGAAGCTCTAACCTTTGGCCATATTTCTTGGTGCAGTATTGAAGCTAGCTGGAGAATCAGAGCTACGCTCACATTACACTACACTGTGACTGAGGCCTGCACACAAGGTTCTTTTTGAAAAAGAATTATAATTAACTTGAGCACATAAATCTAGGCTGACACTCTGGACAGTGCTGAGAGAGTGCTGCACTGTTGGAGGTGCCGTCTTTCGGATGAGACGTTAAACCGAGGCCCTGTCTGCTCTCTCAGATGGACGTAAAAGATCCCGTGGCATTATTTCGAAGAAGAGCAGGGGAGTTAACCACGGTGTCTTGGGCCAATATTTATCCCTCAAACAGCATTATTAAAAGAAATGATCTGGGTTATTATCACATTGCTATTTGTGGGAGCTTGCTGTGCACAAATTGGCTGTTGCGTTTCCTACATTACCACACTGACTACACTTTAAAAAGTATTTAATTGGGCGTACAGCGCTTTGGGACGTCCTGAAAGGCAATATAGAAATACAAGTCTTTTTTGTACAAAAGCTGGTTAAAAGTGAATGCATTTTCCATTTCTGCTTCAAACTGCAACTTGTGTGTGACCACATATCTGCCGATACACAGAACTGTCAAGAGTGCAATTCTGGTTATTTTGGTTGGGTAAACAGTTCAGATTTGCTGTGGTTTGATTGAAACGGTAACTGTGGGTTGTCGGGCCTGATTGGAACACTAGATGGCAGTCAAACACCAGCCACTGATTTTCATTATTTTTAATGGTGCAAAGTAAATGGCATGTTGGCCTTCATAGCGAGGGGATTTGAGTACAGGGGCAGGGAGGTGTTACTACAGTTGTACAGGGCCTTGGTGAGGCCACACCTGGAGTATTGTGTACAGTTTTGGTCTCTTAACTTATGTAAGGACATTCTTGCTATTGAGGGAGTGCAGCGAAGGTTCACCAGACTGATTCCCGGGATGGCGGGACTGACCTATCAAGAAAGACTGGATCAACCGGGCTTGTATTCACTGGAGTTCAGAAGAATGAGAGGGGATCTCATAGAAACGTTTAAAATTCTGACGGGTTTAGACAGGTTAGATGCAGGAAGAATGTTCCCGATGTTGGGGAGGTCCAGAACCAGGGGTCACAGTCTAAGGATAAGAGGTAAGCCATTTAGGACCGAGATGAGGAGAAACTTCTTCTCCCAGAGAGTGGTGAACCTGTGGAATTCTCTACCACAGAAAGTTGTTGAGGCCAATTCACTAAATATATTCAAAAAGGAGTTAGATGTGGTCCTTACTACTCGGGGGATCAAGGGGTATGGCGAGAAAGCAGGAATGGGGTACTGAAGTTGCATGTTCAGCCATGAACTCATTGAATGGTGGTGCAGGCTCGAAGGGCCGAATGGCCTACTCCTGCACCTATTTTCTATGTTTCTAATTATCCAGAGACTGGGCCAAGATGTAAGAATCGCAGAGCTAACATACAGCTCTCGTCCCATGCTACTGGGAGGAATCAGCCCAAAGAAATAGTACAGCATGTTCGTCGGGAGATTCCTCATCGGCTGTAAAGCACTTGGGGGGCCTCCGGTGGTCACTAAAGGTGCTATAGAAATGCAAGTCTTTCTTTCTATCTAGTGGAGCAGGGGAGTTATCCCCGGTGTCCTGGGGCCGATATTTATCCCTCAATCAACATCACTAAAAGAACAGATGATCTGGTCATTATCATATTACTGTGTGTGGGAGCTTGCTGTGCGCAAATTGGCTGCCGTGTTTCCCACATTACAACAGCAACTACACTTCAAAAAGTACTTCATTGCCTGTAAAGCGCTTTGGGGACGGTCCGGTGGCCGTGAAAGGCGCAATATAAATGCAAGTCTTTTCGGAGGGTAATCAGGTACACAGAGGGGAGGGAGAGCGAGTCAGAACTCAGCAAAAGAGTGTCATTGGAACCTTTTTGGTTGCCATGAAGTATTTTGGGTTAGCAATTGTGCACCGCTCGGTTTGAGGCGG
Source organism: Pristiophorus japonicus (assembly GCF_044704955.1). Taxonomy (NCBI): domain Eukaryota; kingdom Metazoa; phylum Chordata; class Chondrichthyes; family Pristiophoridae; genus Pristiophorus; species Pristiophorus japonicus. Next base: position 8,088,162 of record NC_091981.1, read on the forward strand.
TGATTGTGCCGGGCGCTAACTTTAGTGCCGGGCGATGTCTACCGCCTCAAAGTGGGATATTCGGTTGTATATTGCCCCAAGAGGAGAGTGGAGCACTAAGGGAAGCGTTGCACAATCCTCTCACGGTGCTAAAGGCCCTTCGCGGGGCATTAGGATACTGGTATCCCAGTGCCTACAGACAAGGTGAGGTGAACCCCTGCAAAAAAAATGGAAGGGAGTCGACCAACGGCCTTCCACGGGTAAGGGAGGTCAGTAATTTGTTAAGAATTTGACTCTCGGCACTTAGCCCTTCGTTCCCCGGGATATGGCCCCCGGGATCCTCTGTGCCCCGTCTGCTTCCCGCTGTCGGGAGGGGCGCCAGGGCAGGCCAAAGCAGTCAATTTCGGAAACGTGCCGCAAAGGGGGCGTGGCTCACGCGTGACATCACCAAGTGGGCGGCGCCAGGGTGCGCAGCGCTAAATGACGCCGCCAACGCTAAACCGCCAGTGACGTTCGCGGCAGGCTGTCACAGCGCGGCGCTCGGGCGGCAGGTGTTTAACGGCCCCTTAGTGCCCCTCTCTGGCGCTAATGGCGCTAAATTGGTCGGCACATTTAAGATGGAGATGAGGAGGAATTTCTTCACTCAGAGGGTCGTGAATCTGAGGAATTCTCTGCCCCAGAGAGCTGTGGAGGCTGGGTCATTGAATATATTTAAGGTGGAGATAGACTTTTGAGCGATAAGGGAGTCAAGGGTTATGGGGAGCGGGCAGGGAAGTGGAGCTGAGCCCATGATCAGATCAGCCATGATCTTATTGAATGGCGGAGCAGGCTCGAGGGGCCGAATGGCCGACTCCTGCTCCTATTCCTTATTTTCTTATGTTCTAAACAACCCAATTTCTCCCCCCCACCGCCCGAGTGCTTGAACTTTTAGCCCTTGCGTTCTCGGAGTCGGCATTGTGTGGTTCCCACGGGCTCGAGGACATCACTTGAGAAGCTCTGAATGCAGTGGCTGAAAAGCTACGGCAACTCGGAGCTCAAGCGAACCAGGACCTCCATGCTCTTTGGCCTAATTGTCCTTCACAAAAGGAGCATTTCACACAGCACCCCCCCCCACCCCGCCCGGGGTGCTCACATTAATTCGACATGTTCTACTTTGATGCAGCTCTGCAAGGAGTCACCAAGTGTTTGATTTACCGACATAGGATTGAAATGAAGGGCAGCAAAGGGTTTGCGATGCTCAAAGGCTTCACGTCGGAACAGGCCTGTGCCCGTCAACCGAAATGGCAGACCGCTTTACCCTTCCTGTGGAATATTGACTCTCAATATTTGCCTCTTCATCCTCTGCGCCATCGCCCGAATAGAGGGGCTATATGCATGGCATGGCATCAGCAGACTGCGCTCAACCAGACTGTGGTAAACAAAAGGTGTTACAGTTCTGACGACGGGTCATCGACCTGAAACGTTAACTCTGTTTCTCTCTCCACAGATGCTGCCTGACCTGCTGAGTATTTCCAGCATTTTCTGTTTTTATTGCAGAATATTTGAAAAATCCTGTTAGATATCACTGAATAGACCATATACAGCAGGCACCACAAATCGCTGGGAGAAATACCACCAACACTGACTCTGCAAGATCCTGCAAATCCCCTAGGAGGACAGACGCACCAACATTAGTGTCCTCGGTCAGGCCAACATCCCCAGCATCGAAGCACTGGCCACACTCGATCAGCTCCGCTGGGCGGGCCACATTGTCCACATGCCTGACACGAGACTCCCAAAGCAAGCGCTCCACTCGGAACTCCTACACGGCAAGCGAGCCCCAGGTGGGCAGAGGAAATGTTTCAAGGACACCCTCAAAGCCTCCTTGATAAAGTGCAACATCCCCACCAACACCTGGGAGTCCCTGGCCAAAGACCACTCTAAGTGGAGGAAGTGCATCCGGGAAGGCGCTGAGCACCTCGAGTCTCGTTGCCGAGAGCATGCAGAAAACAAGCGCAGGCAGCGGAAGGAGCGTGCGGCAAACCAGACTCCCCACCCACCCCTTTCCTCCAACCACTGTCTGTCCCACCTGTGACAGAGACTGTAATTCCCGTACTAGACTGTTCAGCCACCTGAGAACTCATTCTTGGAGTGGAAACAAGTCTTCCTCGATTCCGAGGGACTGCCTATGATGATGAGTACAGCCATACGCTAGCTCAGACCCTTTGTACCATGCGAGCGGCGATGCGTTATGCTCAATATAAAGCTGAGGGTAACTGTGTGAAGCAGGAACAGATTGAGCAGCTTACAGTGACGCGATAAACCGATAGTGAAGTCAAGTAGGTTTCAGGTGACAGACGCTGCTCAGTGGGCAGCAACCTCGCCTCAGAGTCAGAAGGTTGCGGGTTCGAGTCCCACTCCAGGGACTGGAGCACAAAAACTTAAGACTTTCTTTTTGTCTTCTTCTAATACAGGAATATCTGACCACATCAGGACAAGCACTGCTCTCAGAGAAAAGGAAGAAAGACTTGCATTTATATAGCGCCTTTCACGAACACCGGACGTCTCAAAGCGCTTTACAGCCAATGAATGTACAATGTAGTCACTGTTGTAATGTGGGACATGCAGCAAGCTCCCACAAACAGCAATGTGATGATGACCAGATAATCTGTTTTTGTGATGTTGATTGAGGGATAAATATTGGCCCCAGGACACCAGGGATAACTCCCCTGCTCTTCTTCGAAATAGTGCCACGGGATCTTTTACGTGCACCTGAGAGAGCAGACGGGACCTCGGTTTAACGTCTCATCCGAAAGACGGCTCCTCCCTCAGCACTGCCCCTCCGACAGTGCGGCACTCCCTCAGTACTACCCCTCCGACAGTGCGGTGCTCCCTCAGCACTGCCCCTCCGACAGTGCGGCGCTCCCTCAGCACTGCCCCTCCGACACACTTGATTTTGTATTTCACCCACAAAATCTCTGTTGACCAAAGCTTAGTTGGTTTTAGTACGTTGCTGCATAGCAGTCAGAAACAGTAACAGGAAATGGCAGCCTGTTCATCTACCAGTCTACGAGAAAGCACTGTAATCAATGCGTAATGAGGCTTCAAATAGCCCTAATCTAATTACTCTCACCCCTCCTCGAACTGTCAGTTCTTATTTTCAGCCAGACCACTCATCCATAGTCCCACCTATCGCCTGAGACTTCATGTTTACCACACTTCAATTTTCTCTCACCATTACCCTCATTCTATCCTCAAAACATAAGAACATAAAAACATAAGAAATAGGAGCAGGAGTCGGCCATATGGCCCCTCGAGCCTGCTCCGCCATTTAATAAGATCATGGCTGATCTGATCAAGGACTCGGGTCCACTTCCCTGCCCGTTCCCCATAACCCCTTATCCCCTTATCGTTTAAGAAACTGTTTATCTCTATCTTAAATTTATTCAATGGCCCGGCTTCCACAGCTCTCTGAGGCAGCTAATTCCACAGATTTACAACCCTCTGAGAGAAGCAATTTCTCCTCATCTCAGTTTTAAATGGGTGGCCCCTTATTCTAAGATCATGCCCTCTAGTTCTAGTCTCCTCAATCAGTGGAAACATCCTCTCTGCATCCACCTTGTCAAGCCCCCTCAATCTTATATGTTTCGATAAGATCACCTCTCATTCTTCTGAATTCCAATGAGTAGAGGCCCAACCTACTCAACCTTTCCTCATAAGTCAATCCCCTCATCCCTGGAATCAACCGAGTGAACCTTCTCTGAACTGCCTCCAAAGCAAGTATATCCTTTCGTAAATATGGAAACCAAAACTGCACGCAGTATTCCAGGTGTGGCCTCACCAATACCCTGTATAACCTATAACATGTAATAATACCCTAAAGTACATATTACTTATCCCTCACCCCACTCTATTCTTAACTTCAGCCTGACCATTCATCCTTCATCCACACAGCAACAACAACTTGCATTTATATAGTAGCCTTTAACGTAGTAAACCATTCCAAGGCTCTTAACAGGAGCGTAATTAAACAACATTTGTCCCGAGTCACATAAGAGGATATTAGGGCAAGTGAACAAAAGCTTGGTCAAAGAGGTAATCTTTAAGGAGTGTCTTACAGGAGGAAAGAGAGGTAGAGAGGTTTAGGGAGGGAGTTCCAGAGCTTGGGGCTTAGGCAACAGAAGACACGGCTACCAATGGTGGAGCGATGGAAATCAGGGATGCTCAAGGGGGCAGAATTAGAGGAGCGCAGATATCTCGGGGGGGTTGGGGGGTGGGGAGGGGGGTTTGTGGGGCTGGAGGAGATTCATCATCATCATCATAGGTGGTTCCTCAGAATCGAGGATGACTTGCTTCCACTCCTGAAGTGAGTCATTTGGTGGCTGACCAGTCCAATACGAGAACCACAGTCCCTGTCACATGTGGGACAGACAGTGGTTGGAGGAAAGGGTGGGTGGGGAGTCTGGTTTGCCGCACGCTCCTTCCGCTGCCTGCGCTTGGTTTCTGCATGCTCTTGGTGTTGAGCCTTCTCGGATGCACTTCCTTCACTTAGGGCGGTCTTGGGCCAGGGACTCCCAGGTGTCAGTGGGGATGTTGCACTTTATCAGGGAGGCTTTGAGGGTGTCCTTGTATCGTTTCCGCTGCCCACCTTTGGCTCGTTTGCCACGAAGGAGTTCCGAGTAGAGCGCTTGCTTTGGGAGTCTCGTGTCTGGCATGCGGACAATGTGGTCTGCCCAGCGGAGCTGATCGAGTGTGGTCAGTGCTTCAATGCTGGGGATGTTGGTCGAGGACGCTAACGTTGGTGCGTCTGTCCTCCCAGGGGATTTGTAGGATCTTGCGGAGACATTGTTGGTGGTATTTCTCCAGCGACTTGAGATGTCTACTGCACATGGAGGAGATTACTGAGATAGGAAGGGGCGAGGCCATGGAGGGATTTGAAAACAAGTCTGAGAATTTTAAAACTGAGGCGTTGCTTAACCAGGAGCCAATGTAGGTCAGCGAGCACAGTCCCGCATCTCTGAACTCTTTGCTTCAGCATGCGGTCTGAAGTTTGGATTGAACGACAGAAAGATTGAAGTATGGATCGAAAAGAGGCTGTTAGACAATGTGGTGCCTTTCAGCCATTGAAATGAGTAACTGATCATTGTCTGGATGTTAAATATTTGAATACCTTGGAACAAAACGATGTTGGGAATAATGGAAATTCGTGACTAAACGATTTGATGATGTCTGTATGTTAAGTATTTGAGTGTAGCTTTGTTACTATGCGAGGAAACGATTCTGTATGTTCAAGTATTTGATTGTATCTTTGTTGCTATTTAATCATAGGCAGTCCCTCGAAGCAAAGTTGACTTGCTTCCACGCCAAAAAAGGATGAATTCCCAGGTGTTTCAATGAAGGACCTAATATTCCAGATCCCGAACTACATCCTGAAGGGTGGAAGATGCCTGTGGGTGGATTTTTTTAACGTGGGGTGGCCGTTGCACACCAGCCACCACACGGGCTTGACAGAGCGAGGTCTTAGTCCAGTGGCAAGGGTTAACCAGGACGACTGGAGACCTGCTCTGCTGCACGGACCCAGTGCGCGCACATATCGCAGTGTGGGCTGGGCCCGTGTTGCCCCTGGGCCCCTTGCCCTGAACTCACGCCTCTCCTGGGCCCCGATCACGTCCCTCCACAGTCTCTCGCCGCTCCTGCTGCATCGGCCCACAATGACTACTATTTAATGACATCTGTAGCTTAAACAAGTAATGTTAAATATTTGAGTATCTTGTTACGGTGGGAATAATAGTCTGTCTGTTAAACGATTCAGAAAGCAATAGTCATGATTGTTTAAATGCAAAGAATAAGAATTCAAAGATTTTTTAGATATAAACGATGGAACTGGCTTTTCTCACACAGACTCTTATGGACTGCAGAGACATTTGGACTGCAGGTCTGGAAGGAGATGCAGTGGTTGCTGTCGAGGTTCATCCCAAGCAGCTCCATAACACAAGATTCTGTGCTCTACGGACTGTTCCCAGTGACGCACACCGAGACAGACATCACCTGCTGCTGGAGAGCCATCAGCTCGGTGAAAGACGCTCTTTGGTCTTCCCGAAACTTGCTGGTCTTCCAGAGCAAGGAGATGTCCACGGCCGAGTGTTGCAGACTGACACAATCCAAGGTCCAGGAGTACGTGCGGAGGGACACATTAAAGGTTGGTGCAGTCGCCCCAAAGGCACGGTGGGGAAGGGCCAGAGTTTAAGGCCCTCCCACCACGGTAAACCCAGGGGATGGAATCAGACCCCCCTCGGGCTGTACTTGTTAATCTGTTTGTATACATAGAGCACCATGTACTGAAAACACCTGTGTTGTGCCATGTATAATGAAAGTCTCTGCACTGTTTAGTAACTTGTAAAGAAATGTAAATGTATCCCCATCCGTTCTGTGTACTGCTTTCATCTGCACAGTGCTACATGTAACGTGATTGATGATCGGTATTGAAATGTATCCTGGAATGTAATGTAAACCTGTTCTTATCTGTTCCATGTAATACCCTTATCTGCACAGTACTACATGTAACGTGATTTACAGATTGTACTAAACTGTGCCTTGAAATGAAATGCACGCTAGTGCATTGTATGGAACAGCTGTCAGCATCCAAACAAATTGTATGGAATTGCTGACCGCAAGGTACTGAACTATTCTCCAATGTATTGTGAAAATTTTATATGAATAAAGTATATTTTTGGGGGATAAAAAGACACTTGGATTGTAGAGACACTGGAATCTCGAAAGGTGTGTAACTTCTGGAAGAGTTGCCTTTGCGAGCAGAGTTGTTGGCTTGTGAATGTCTGAATGTCTAAATAAAGATCTGGCCTTTACTACAACTGAGTGTGTGCGGGTAATTCGACGTTAAAAGCAACAAAGCAAAAAAGAGCGAGACAGCCGTTTACAACATAGGTCAGCGAGCACAGGGAGTGATGGGTGAGCGGGATTCGGTGCGAGTTAGGACACGGGGCAGTGAGCACAGGGGGTGATGGGTGAGCGGGACTTGGTGCGAGTTAGGACACGGAGCAGCGAGCACAGGGGGTGATGGGTGAGTGGGACTTGGTGCGAGTTAGGACACGGGGCAGTGAGCACAGGGGGTGATGGGTGAGCGGGACTCGGTGCGAGTTAGGGCATGGGGCAGCGAGCACAGGGTGTGGTGGGTGAGCGGGACTCGGTGCGAGTTAGGACACGGGGCAGCGAGCACAGGGGGTGATGGGTGAGCGGGACTCGGTGCGAGTTAGGGCATGCGGCAGCGAGCACAGGTGGTGATGGGTGAGCGGGACTTGGCGCGAGTTAGGACACGGGGCAGCCAAGTTTTGGATCACCTCCAGTTTACATAGGGTAGAATGTGGGAGGCCAGCCAGGAGTGCATTGAAATAGTCAAGTCTAGAGGCAACAATGGCACGGATGAAGGCTTCAGCAGCAGATGAGCTCAGTCCATCTCCACAACATAACATCGCAGCTCTCACTGATGCCAACAACCTCACACATTACCTTCCTTCGTCATTATAGAAACATAGAAACATAGAAAATAGGTGCAGGAGTAGGCCATTCGGCCCTTCTAGCCTGCACCGCCATTCAATGAGTTCATGGCTGAACATGCAACTTCAGTACCCCATTCCTGCTTTCTCACCATACCCCTTGATTCCCCTAGTAGGAAGGACTTCATCTAACTCCTTTTTGAATATATTTATCCATTACTCACAACTCTCACATCCGTCTAATGCCCTTTGACCTTTACTCTCCCTTCTACTGCCTCGCTGCCCCAGGTCCACCTTGCCCATAAACCGTCCTTGACCTCATCATGACCCATTACATCCTCTGCTCCCAAAAGAAGTCTGCTCCACTTGGGATTCTTCATTGTCATATCTGGAATAGATCTCAGGTATACCCGGTAGTATATTTTACGTCCACCTGAGAGAGCAGACGGGGCCTTGGTTTAACGTTTCATCTCAAAGACGGCACCTCCGACAGTGCGGCGCTCCCTCAGTACTGGCCCTCCGACAGTGCGGTGCTCCCTCAGTACTGCCCCTCCGACAGTGCGGCGCTCCCTCTGTGCTGTCCCTCCGACAGTGCGGCACTCCCTCAGTACTGCCCTTCTGACAGTGCGGCGCTCCTTCAGTACTGTCATGTATTCAACTATCATTGTAACCCATGTATAAGCTGACCTAAGCTGTACACCTTGAGAACATTGACCACAGGAGGCGAACTTGTGGGAGACACTCCTAATCTGGACTTTCAGGTATAAAAGGGGAAGCTCCACCCACCTTCAGTCTCTTGAGGTCTTGGTAATAAAGGTAACTGGTCACAGAGTGACCTTCTCTCAAGTATGGGCCTCATGTGCATTTATACTGTATAGTAAGGACGTATTATTGCCGACGAGAAACTGGGATTTAAACCACATGAGCATGGCCACTAGCAGCACAGAAGAGAGGTACTGTGTTGGGACGACTTTATTGAGAGACTACAGCAAGGTTTTGTCACTAAGGAATGATTGGGACAGGATTTGGCCGACAAACGCAGGGCCCATCTCCTGACGGTTTGTGGATCCAGAACGTACTCCCTGATGAAGGGCCTTCTAGCGCCAGAGAAGCCGGCGGACAAGACGTTCGAAGAGCTCAGTAAGTTGATCGGGGAACACCTTAAACTGGTGAGCAGCATACACATGGCGAGGCACTGGCGGCGAGAAGGGCAAAGCGTTCCAGACTTCGTGGCAGATCTCTGGCGACTGGCGAACCTATGTAATTTCCCAGATGCATGCAGGAAACTGATTGAGACCAAAGACTTGACCTTGGAAGCGGTGGCTCTGATAGCCCAGACAATTATCTCAGGGGAGGAAGAGACCAGAACGATTTATGGCAAACATCTTGGCTCAAATGCAGCAAACGACCAGGGAGTCAACATTGTTAATGCGGCACACAGTTCTCTTGGCAGACAAGGGCAATTGGACATGCCCCAGCATGAAGTTGAACCCAAAGGGGGAATCCAATAGAGACAATGGCTAGCTGAATGGCGATTCATGCCATCGCAATGGACAATGTGGCCAGTAATGGGGCCATCAACACCTGTTAATGGCGCGCTTAAGGACAGTTACAGAGATAGTTAGAGACGATCGACTGGTAATGGACCTTTTGTTTCCAACAATGGGGCTTTCAGCTCATGCTGGAGGTGTGGAGGCAAACACCCAGCCAGAGCTTGCAGGTATCAGCAATATACCCACAAAGATTCGGAGAACAGATTGCCACTCTGGATTGTCCCGGGGGATGATCCCGTACTACTGGGGAGGAGTTGGCTTGCTGTCATGAACTGGAAATGGGGCAATGTCAATGCAATTTCTTCTGTGGAGCGAGTATCATGCTCACGGGTCCTGGACAAATTTGACTCATTATTTCAACCCGGCATTGGCACTTTCATGGGGGCCAAGATAGTGATTCGCATAAACCCGGATGCCAGGCCAGTACACCACAAGGCCAGAGCGGTGCCGTACGTGATGCAGGATGCGAATTGGACCGCCTGCTGAGGGAAGGCATCATCTCGCCAGTCGAATTCAGTGCCGGTGCTCAAGGCGGATGGGTCGATCAGGATATGTGGCGATTACAAGGCCACCATCAATCGGGTGTCACTCCAAGACCAGTACCCACGACCGAGAGCGGAGGACCTCTTTGCGACGCTATCCGGTGGCAAACTTTTTTCAAAATTGGACCTGACCTCAGCTTACATGACCCAGGAGCTGGCGAGTGAGTCGAAGAAGCTGACCATCATCACAACACAAAAGGGGTTGTTTGAGTATAACAAATGTCCGTTCGGGATTCGTTTGGCCACCGCGATCTTTCAGTGAAATATGGAAAGCCTCCTCAAGTCGTTCCAAGGACGGTGGTTTTTCAAGACGACATCCTCATCACGGGTCGCGATACTGAAGAACACCTCCACAACCTGGAGGAGGTGCTACGCAGACTGGACCGGGTAGGGCTGTGACTGAAAAAGGTGAAGTGCATCTTCTTAGCTCCAGAGGTAGAATTCCTGGGGAGGAGGGTAGCAGCAGACGGGATCAGACCTACTGCGTCCAAAATGGAAGCGATCCAGAGAGCACCCAGACCCCGTAGCATGATGGAGCTGTGTTCGTTCCTGGGGCTTCTGAACTATTTTGGCAACTGGTAATGGACCTTTTGTTTCCAACAATGGGGCCTTCAGCTCATGCTGGAGGTGTGGAGGCAAACACCCAGCCAGAGCTTGCAGGTATCAGCAATATACCCACAAAGATTCGGAGAACAGATTGCCACTCTGGATTGTCCCGGGGGATTGGCAAATTGAGCACGCTGTTAGAGCCGCTACACGTGCTCCTACGCAAAGGTCACGATTGAGTCTGGGGGGACAGCCAGGAAAGGGCTTTTGATAGAGCACGCAATTTGTTATGCTCCAACAAACTGTTAACGTTATATGACCCGTGCAAGAAACTTGTTTTAACGTGCGATGTGTCGTTCTATGGGGTCGGGTGTGTGTTGCAGCATGTGAATGCCAATGGTCAGTTACAGCCGGTAGCTTATGCCTCCAGACGTCTGTTCCAGGCAGAAAGGGGCTACGGGATGGTAGAAAAATAAGTGCTAGCATGTGTATATGCAGTAAAAAAAATGCACCAGTACCTGTTTGGCAGGAAATTTGAGCTGGAGACAGATCACAAACCCCTAACATCCCTTTTGGCCGACAACAAGGCCATAAATGCGAATGTATCGGCCTGCATACAGAGGTGGGCACTCACGTTAGCTGCCTATGACTACACAATTCGGCACAGATCGGGCACTGAAAACTGCGCCGATGCACTCAGCAGGCTCCCACTAGCCACCACTGAGGGGGCAACTGAGCATGATGCTGAGATGGTCATGGCTGTTGAAGCTTTCGAAAGCAAAGGCTCACCTGTGACAGCTCGTCAGATTAAAGTCTGGACAAATAGAGACCCGCTACTGTCTTTCGTTAAGAAATGTGTCCTGAATGGGGACTGGGCAGCCACGTACGGAGCATACCCTGAGGAGTTTAAACCGTTTCATAGGTGCAAGGATGAACTCTCGATTCAGGCCGATTGCCTACTGTGGGGAAACCGAGTAATCATGCCCCAGATGGGCAGAGAGGCGTTTATCAGAGAACTTCACAATGAGCACCCAGACATTGTCATGATGAAGGCAATTGCCAGGTCACACATTTGGTGGCCAGGGATAGATGCAGGCCTGGAACTTTGTGTTCGCAGGTGCAACACGTGCTCAGCTGGGCAACGCACCCAGGGAAGCCCCCCTTAGCCCCTGGTCCTGGCCCGCCAAGCCATGGTCACGCATCCATGTGGACTACGCAGGTCCTTTCATGGGAAAAATGTTTTTGGTTTTAGTAGACGCCTACTCCAAATGGATTGAGTGTGCCATTTTAAATTCAAGCACATCCTCTGCCACGGTAGAAAGTCTACGGGCAATGTTCGCCGCCCACGGTCTACCGGATGTCTTAGTCAGCGACAATGGCCTGTGTTTCACAAGCACTGAATTCCAGGACTTCATGGCAGGCAATGGAATTAACCATGTTGGAACGGCACCGTTCAAGCCGGCCTCAAACGGCCAGGCAGAACGAGCAGTGCAGATAATCAAACAGGGGATGCTCAGAATCCAAGGGGGTTCCCTACAAAGCCGCTTATCACACCTCCTGTTGGCCAATAGATCCCGACCACACTCGCTCACAGGGGTTCCACCCGCAGAGCTGCTAATGAAAAGGACGCTCAAAACCAGGTTATTCCTTATACAACCCACCATGAAAGAAATTGTTGAGAGCAGGCGTCAGTCACAATGTGACTATCATGACAGGAATGCGAGGGCATTGATGTCAATGACCCTGTTTTTGTCCTTAATTACGCTGCAGGGCCCAAATGGCTTGCAGGCACTGTGATTGCCAAAGAGGGGAATAGGGTTTTGGTAGTTAAACTTACCAATGGACAAATCTGCTGCAAACACGTGGATCAAACAAAAAGGAGGTTCAGCAACCCCATAGAAGAAGCAGAGGAAGAACACGATATAGAGTTTACTCCACCACAGGTGACCGAACACCGGAACCAAAGGGAGGAGAGCCCAGTCACTGTGGGCAGTCCGGACAGGTCTGAGGCACCGCAAACAGCAGACACTCAGGCCAGCGCCCAACAACCGGAGCCCCAACTCAGGCGCTCAAACCACCAGAGAGACTCAACCTGTGATCCCAATAAGACTTTGGGGGGGGAGGTGATGAAATGTATTCAACTATCATTGTAACCCATGTATAAGCTGACCTAAGTTGTACACCTTGAGAACATTGACCACAGAGGGCGAACTTGTGGGAGACATTCCTAATCTGGACTTTCCGGTATAAAAGGGGAAGCTCCACCCACCTTCAGTCTCTTGAGGACTTGGTAATAAAGGTAATTGGTCACAGATTGACCTTCTCTCAAGTATGAGGCTCATGTGCATTTATACTGTATAGTAAGGACGTATTAAGTACTGCCCCTCTGATAGTGCAGCATTCACTCAGTCCTGCCCCTCCGACAGTGCAGTGCTCCCTCAGCACTGCCCCTCCGTCAGTGCAGTGCTCCCTCAGCACTGCCCCTCCGACAGTGCAGTGCTCCCTCAGCACTGCCCCTCCATCAGTGCGGCACTCCTTCAGCACTGCCCCTCCGACAGTGCAGCGCTCCCTCAGCACTGCCCCTCCGACAGTGCGGCGCTCCCTCAGCACTGCCCCTCCGACAGTGCGGCGCTCCCTCAGCACTGCCCCTCCGACAGTGCGGCGCTCCCTCAGCACTGCCCCTCCGACAGTGCGGCACTCCCTCAGCACTGCCCCTCCGACAGTGCGGCGCTCCCTCAGCACTGCCCCTCCGACAGTGCGGCGCTCCCTCAGCACTGCCCCTCCGACAGTGCGGCGCTCCCTCAGCACTGCCCCTCTGACAGTGCGGTGCTCCCTCAGCACTGCACTCGGAATGGCTTTTATGCTCAAGTCCTTAGAGTGGGACTTGAACCCGCAACCTTCTGACTCCGAGGCAAGGGTGCTGCTCACTGAGCCACAGCTGACACTTGCTGACTCCTGTCCATTCCATTCACTGAGTGGCTCCTCAACCGGTGCGGTGTTGGATTGTCGGCTGCTGTCAGAGCGGCTCTTTGCTTTGCTTGCACAGAAATAAGGAAGAGCTTTACCTGTACACATCTGTTACTGAACATTTGTGCATCAGTTTGATACCCTTTTTTACACAGGGGAATTTTTAAGGCTTCCTAATTAAATGTATTGCTCAAGGAATAGAAAAATAAAACATCAATATCAGCCATTTTAGAGAGGGCTATGTCAAGATGCTTTTTCAAAATGGAATAGTTGGTGAATTATCATTAAGTTGAGCACAAAAATCTAGGCTGACACTCCAGTGCAGTGCTGAGGGAGTGCTGCACTGTCGGAGAGGCAGTACTGAGGGAGCGCCGCACTGTTGGAGGGGTTTCACTGAGAGAGCGCTGCACTGTCGGAGAGGCAGTACTGAGGGAGCGCCGCACTGTTGGAGGGGTTTCACTGAGGGAGCGCCGCACTGTCGTAGGGGCAGTACTGCGGGAGCACTGTACTGTCGTAGGGGCAGTACTGCGGGAGCACTGTACTGTCGGAGGGGCAGTACTGATGGAGCGCTGCACTGTCGGAGGGGCAGTACTGATGGAGCGCTGCACTGTCGGAGGGGCAGTACTGATGGAGCACCACACTGTCGGAGGGGCAATGCTGAGGGAGCGCCGCACTGTCGGAGGGGCAATGCTGAGGGAGCGCCGCACTGTTGGAGGGGCAGTACTGAGGGAGCGCTGCACTGTCGGAGGGCCAATGCTGAGGGAGCGCTACACTGTCAGAGGGCCAATGCTGAGGGAGCGGTACACTGTTGGAGGTGCCGTCTTTTGGATGAGACATTAAACTGAGGCCCCGTCTGCTCTCTCAGGTGGATGTAAAAGATCCCACGGCACCAATTCGAAAAGAGCAGGGGAGTTATCCCCGGTGTCCTGGGGCCAATCAACATCACTATAATAGATTATCTGGTCATTATCACATTGGTGTTTGTGGGAGCTTGCTGTGCGCTAATTAGCTGCCATCTTTCCCACATTACAACAGTGTCTACACTTGGAAAAAGTACTTCATTGGCTGTAAGGCGCTTTGGGACGTCCGGTGGTCGTGAACTGCATTTTTTTTTTCCTCTGCAACCCTGTTTTCTGTTTAACACTGATTAATCTTTCATTCGTGTAAAGAGTGGGGGACTAATTCCGTCGCTGTGGAAGTGGCTCAGGGTGATTGCTGAGTATGCCGAATTAGCGTCAATAAAGATATAATCAGAGAGAGAGGGAAGCTTCAACTTCAGGTCTGCATCTGCCAATTCATCTGTCTCACGCTATCAAGCTCAGAGATTCCTCTCAGGCAGCGCTCTCCACTGGTGCCATCAACACTCAGTGTTTAATCAATATTTAAGGGAGATCAGCAGGAAAATGAGAGCAAACAAGATGATGCAACGTTAACCATGGCGGGCATGCGGCTGTTCAATTTTTCAAAAAGGTTACAGGACAGAGGCAGTGGTGTTGCTACTCAGCTGCTCAATGTCTTTTGTCCTTCCATCCTTACGTCTTCGAAATTTGGTTCTCCGACTATTGCTGTACAAAATCTTAGCACCTTCATCATCATCATCATCGGCAGTCCCTCGGAATCGAGGAAGACTTGCTTCCACTCTAAAAGTGAGTTCTCAGGTGACTGTACAGTGCAATACGAGAGCCACAGTCTCTGTCACAGGTGAGACAGACAGTGGTTGAGGGAAGGGTTGGGTGGGGAGTCTGGTTTGCCGCACGCTCCTTCCGCTGCCTGCGCTTGGTTTCTGCATGCTCTCGGCGACGAGACTCGAGGTGCTCAGCGCCCTCCCGGATGCTCTTCCTCCACTTAGGGCGGTCTTTGGCCAGGGACTCCCAGGTGTCGGTGGGGATGTTGCACTTTTATCAGGGAGGCTTTGAGGGTGTCCTTGTAACGTTTCCTCTGCCCACCTTTGGCTCGCTTGCCGTGAAGGAGTTCCGAGTAGAGCGCTTGCTTTGGGAGTCTCGTGTCAGGCATGCGGACGATGTGGCCCGCCCAGCGGAGCTGATCGAATGCGGTCAGTGCTTCGATGCTGGGGATGTTGGCCTGGTCGAGGACACTAACGTCGGTGTGTCTGTCCTCCCGGGGGATTTGCAAGATCTTGCGGAGACATCGTTGGTGGTATTTCTCCAGCAATTTGAGGCATCTCAGCACATTCAACAACAACAACAACAACTTAGATTTATATAGCGCCTTAAAGGTAATGAAACGTCCCAAGGCGCTTCACAGCAATGTTATAAGATAAAACAGATACATTTGACACCGATCCACATAAGAGATCACGGCAGATGACAAAAACCCTGATCAAAGAGGTCAGTTTTTAGGAGCGCCTTAACGGGGGGAGAGAGAGGTCGAGAGGCGGAGAGATTTGGGGAGGGAGTTCCAGAGCTTGGGGCCCAGGTAACAGAAGGCACGGCCACCGATGGTTGAGCGATTGTAATCAGGGATGCTCAAGAGGGCAGAATTAGAGGAGCGCAGATATCTCGGGGGGTTGTGGGGCTGGAGGAGATTACAGAGATAGGGAGGGGGCGAGGGCCATGGAGGGATTTGTAAACAAGGATGAGAATTTTGAAATCGGGGCGTTGCTTAACCGGGAGCCAATGTAGGGCAGCGAGCACAGGGGGTGATGGGTGAGCGGGACTGGGCACGAATTGGGACACGGGCAGTTGAGTTTTGGATGACCTCTAGTTTACGTAAGGTAGAATGTGGGAGGCCAGCCATTCTACGATATCCCTTGTGCTTTGTTGCGTGAAATTCCTCCGCCTGTTATCTAGAATGGAGCTGATAATGATCGATAAACGGGTTACCGCCGACATTGCAATAATAGCATGTTTGCTGCTAATTTTGTCAGCTGTGGCTCAGTGGGTGGCACTCTCGCCTCGGAGTCAAAAGGTTGTGGGTTGAGGTCCCACTCCAGGGACTAGAGCATATAAATCTAGGCTGACACTCCCAGTGCAGTGCTGAGGGAGTGCTCCACTGTCGGAGGGGCAGGGCTGAGGGAGTGCTGCACTGTCGGAGGGGCAGTACTGAGGGAGTGCCGCACTGTCGGAGGGGCAGTACTGAGGGAGTGCCGCACTGTCGGAGGGGCAGTATTGAGGGAGTGCCGCACTGTCGGAGGGGCAGTACTGAGGGAGTGCCGCACTGTTGGAGGTGCCGTCTTTCAGATGAGACGTTAAACCTCAGGTGGATGTAAACGATCCCACGGCACTATTTCGAAGAAGAGCAGGGGAGTTATCCCTGGCGTCCTGGGGCCAATATTTATCCGTCCACCAACATCACTAAAAGCAGATTATCTGGTCATTATCACATTGTTGTTTGTGAGACTCCCAAGGCAAGCGCTCTACTCGGAACTCCTTCATGGCAAGCGAGCCAAGGGTGGACAGAGGAAACGTTACAAGGACACCCTCAAAGCCTCCCTGATAAAATGCAACATCCCCACCGACACCTGGGAGTTCCTGGCCAAAGACCACCCTAAGTGGAGGAAGTGCATCCGGGAGGGCGCTGAGCACCTCGAGTCTCGTCGCCGAGAGCATGCAGAAACCAAGCGCAGGCAGCGGAAGGAGCGTGCGGCAAACCAGTCCCACCCTCCCTTTCCCTCAACCACTGTCTGTCCCACCTATGATAGGGACTGTGGCTCTTGTATTGGACTGTTCAGCCACCTAAGGACTCACGTTAAGAGTGGAAGCAAGTCTTCCTCGATTCCGAGGGAGGGCTGCCTATGATGATGATGTTTGTGGGAGCTTGCTGTGTGCAAGCTGGCTCTTGTGTTTCCCACATTGAAGTAATAACTGCACTCCAAACAGTACTTCATTGGCTGTAAAGCGCTCTGGGACGTCTTGTGGCCGTGAAAGGCGCTATATAAATGCAAGTCTTGTTTTTTTTCTGATGGAGGGGAGAGTGCTACGCACTGAGCCATTACTGACACCAAACTCACAGGGGTACACACTAAGTTTATGCAACCTTGTCTCAAAATTTAACCCATTGAAACCTTTGTATTAAATGCTAGCAGCAGGGTTGCAGGTGAAACAGGGTGCTCTCAATGGCACAGAACCATTATATACAATGAAAGCCAAATACTGGAAATCTGAAATAAAAACAGAAAGTGCTGGAAACGCTCCAGTATTCTGACCTGAACCATTAGCGTACTCGACCAGGTCAACATCCCCAGCATCGAAGCACTGACCACACTCGATCAGCTCTGCTGGGCGGGCCACATTGTCCGCTTGCCAGACACGAGACTCCCAAAGCAAGCGCTCTACTCGGAACTCCTTCACGGCAAACGAGCAAAAGGTGGGCAGAGGAAACGTAGAAACACAGAATACGAAGAATGACATAGAGACTACAGCACAGGGACAGGCCATGCTATCTCGGGGTATTGTGCTTTACAGCGTAAGTGGATGCATCAGCGAGGGAGTTAGCTGTGTTAGCTGATAAGTACTCCAAGAATTTCTATTGCATGATTGTTTTGACGTCCATCTCTCAGGTGGATGTAAAAGATCCCACGGCACTATTTGGAAGAAGAGCAGGGGAGTTATCCCCGGTGTCCTGGGACCAATATTTATCCCTCAATCAACGTCACTAAAACAGATTATCTGGTCATTATCACGTTGCTGTGCACAAATTGGCTGCCGCGTTTTCCACATTACAACAGTGACCACACTTTAAAATGTACTTCATTGGCTGTAAACGCTTTTGAGAAGTCCGGTGGTCGTGAAATGTGCTATATATATGCAAGTCTTGCTTTTTCTTCTTTCAATCATCCAAAATAAGAGCACCTCTGACAGTGCAGCACTCTCTCAGCACTGCACTGGGAGTGTCAGCCTAAATTGCTGTGTTCAAGTCCCTGGAGTGGGACTTGAACCCACAACCTTCTGACTCAGAGAGTGCTGCCCACTGAGCCGCAGCTGACACAGGACTGGCTTGAGGTCCTGGATTTGATTGAGACGTGGCTGACAAGTGGAAACACCTCGGCCCTTACCAAAGTCTCCCCACCTGCCGATAGTCTCCCCACCTGCCGATAGTCTCCCCACCTGCCGATAGTCTCCCCACCTGCCGATAGTCTCCTCACCTGCCGATAGTCTCCCCACCTGCCGATAGTCTCCCCACCTGCCGATAGTCTCCCCACCTGCCGATAGTCTCCCCACCTGCCGAGTCTCCCCACCTGCCGATAGTCTCCTCACCTGCCGATAGTCTCCCCACCTGCCGATAGTCTCCCCACCTGCCGATAGTCTCCCCACCTGCCGATAGTCTCCCCACCTGCCGATAGTCTCCCCACCTGCCGATAGTCTCCTCACCTGCCGATAGTCTCCTCACCTGCCGATAGTCTCCCCACCTGCCGATAGTCTCCCCACCTGCCGAGTCTCCCCACCTGCCGATAGTCTCCCCACCTGCCGATAGTCTCCCCACCTGCCGATAGTCTCCCCACCTGCCGATAGTCTCCCCACCTGCCGAAAGTCTCCCCACCTGCCGATAGTCTCCCCACCTGCCGATAGTCTCCTCACCTGCCGATAGTCTCCACCCCCGGTCTCACCCAGATTGCCACGATGGTGACATGGCCCTCATCACCAAATCACACCGCCTACCCCGCCTCCTCTGGCCCCTACTCCTCGCCCCATTCTACCCCTGTCGCTCCCCGGTCTTTAAAACACCCCCCCCCCCCCCCCAAATCCCCACCCGCTTTCTGCCTGAGCTATTCTCCTGTTCCTCAGTGACTCCTGGTCTCCAGCTCAGCTCCCCATGCCTTCTCTCCTCCAAATGTACCAGCTCCCTAAATCTCCCGAAACCGCTCCATCCACATGGGTGATCTGAACTGTGTCGCCGGTCACCCCTCCTGACTCGTCATGTCCCATGTTGTCTCTACGTCTCTTGGCCTCAGTCCCCAGCAGCAGGGATACCTCCAGCCGCTTCCGACAATCCCTAGAAAAGAAAAACTAACGTTCGAGTCGCTTCGAACTTACATGCTCAAACACCCCTTTACGTCATTGCTGTTTGCGGGAGCTTGCTGTGCACAAAGTGACTGCTGCGTTTCCCGCATTGCAACTCGTCAAAAATACTTCATTGGTCCCAAAGAGCTTTGGAATGTCTTGAAGTCGTGAGAGGCGCTATATAAATGCAAGTCTTTCTCTCTCATTTCTTTTTCTAGAACTAATTCCGAGACACATCCAAGAGAGGGCTTTTCAAACATAACACTCGATCAATTAACGCTGCATTTTCTGTGTGGTTTTGCTTCTGTGCCTCACCTGTTACTGAGGACGTATGAAGGTTCAACAGTCATTCAATAACTTCCAGCCACCAGAGAATTGTTCGGCTAAACCCTCCATTCTCCAAACAATATTCTCTGGGTGGTCTCCCACAGCAATTCAATCCACACTGTTTGAATAATTACCATTCATCAATCAGGACTTTTCGTTGAGTTCAGTTGGGGTCGTGCAGAGGATTCTGGTTTTCTAACCTCTATTGATTCTCCTCCAGCATGCATAACATTCCACCTAATGAAGACGTTACTTATTGTCCTGGGGTGCACGCATTGTTCCACTGTGTGCTGGTTGGGATCAATAGGAATATCTTGAATTCCTAATTCCATTACTGAGCATGGAATGCTCTGAAAGGGATTTGACATTACCCAAAAGCGTTTCGAAATTAATTGCATTCGGTTATGTCGGAGTGTGAGCGTTTCGGCAGGCAACAGTTAGAATAGTTCTTTTGTACCTTTAATTTCCCAAAGGGCAAGTTTCTCAATGGGTGGGGGGGGGGGAGGGGTGCGCATGGGGGGCTGCGTTGAGCAAAAATCAGGCGCTGGAAATTCGATTGACGGTTTTTCAAGGCGTTCGTGTCGGGCAGTCACTAAATTTAGTGGGGCTGAGCGCTAAGGGAAGCGTTCCACACCTCTCTCGTGGCGCTAGGCCGGGTAAGCAAACCGAATATCCCGTGCTAAACAGCCGGCTTTGTAGCGCCCAGAGAGAGAGCCCCCACCCCCCCCCCGCAACAAAAAGAATCGGAATAAAAAACAGCAAAAACATTCCCGATACATTACTCACCCCAAATAAAGTTAAATGGCAAAAAAAAATACATCACTCACACTTTCCTCGCGCAGTCGTTCCTTCCCCTCGCTCCCCGGGACAGCTCTGCGCGCCAGCTTTCTCTGCCGGGGTCACTAGGGGGCGCTACAGGTGCAGCGCAATTCAAATGTTGCCTCTCCGTGTGGACACCGGGGGCGTTGCACACCGGCGCGGTGCTCCCGGGCGATACTTCTCAGCACCGATCGGCGCGAATGCCGGCGCTCCTGGCTGCAAACCCTTTAGCGCCCCTGTTCCCACCCTCGCTAAGGATCGCTCGTCCCAAGCAAATTTCTAGTCCCGCCGGTGTTTCTCCGTAAAATGGAAGGCGTCTGTGGTCCCACGCACTCCCTGCTCACTTGATCAAGGCTATCGTTGGCGGAGGCCCTTGAGAAGGTTGCGACCCAGCGTGTCAGCAAATGGCTCAGTGGGCAGCACCCCCTCACCCAGTGAGCCAGAAGGGTCATAGGTTCAAGTCCCACTCCAGAGACCTGTGCACACTCCCAGTGCAGTGCTGAGGGAGCGCCGCAGTGTCGGAGGTGCCGTCTTTCGGATGAGTTGTTAAATTGAGGCCTCGTCTGCTCTCTCAGGTGGAAGTAAAAGATCCCATGCTGGTATTTCGAAGAAGAGCAGGGGTGTTCTCATTTTCATGACCACCGGATGTCTCAAAGTGCTTTACAGCCGCCAATGAAGTACTATTTCAAGGCCACATGCCCGACACAAGACTCCCAAAGCAAGCGCTCTACTCGGAACTCCTACACGGCAAGCGAGCCCCACGTGGGCAGAGGAAACGTTTAAAGGACACCCTCAAAGCCTCCCTGATAAAGTGCAACGCCCCCACCGACACCTGGAAGTCCCTGGCCAAAGACCGCCCTAAGTAGAGGGCGAGCATCCGGGAGGGCGCTGAGCACCTCGAGTCTCGTCACCGAGAGCATGCAGAAACCAAGCGCAGGCAGCGGAAGGAGCGTGCGGCAAACCAGACTCCCCACCCACCCTTTCCTTCAACCACTGTCTGTCCCACCTGTGACAGAGACTGTAATTCCAGTATTGGACTATTCAGTCACCTGAGTACTCACTTTTAGAGTGGAAGCAAGTCTTCCTCGATTCCGAGGGACTGCCGATGATGATGACGATGATTTTTTTGAAGTGTAGTCGTTGTTGTTGTTGTAATGCAGCAAAGGCAGCAGCCAATTTGCACACAAGCAAACTCCCACAAAGAGCAATGTGATAACGACCAGATCATCTGTTTTTTGTGTGATGTTAATTGAGGGATAAATATTGGCCAGGACACCGGGGATAACTCCTCTGCTCTTTGTGCTCAAGTCTCTGGAGTGGGATTTGAACCCATAACCTTCCGACACCAGAGGCAAGAGTGCTACCCACTAAGCCATGGTTGGCATATGTGATTAGACCATGAAAATGGCAATCTCTATTCAAGTGGGTTCTTATTTGTTAGTGGCTGCACCCCTATTCAAAAATTAGGTTAAGTTTCGTTTGATGGCTAGGATTGTGTTTTGAACTGTTAACATAAGCGGATCAGCAGACTGTGGAATGCAGAAATTAAATTATTCCAATTGCTGAGCTATTGAAGCATAATCTTTTCAGAAGGGTTTTATGAGTAAGAAACAAAAGCCCACTCACAAGGTGCGAGCGCTGACTTGAAATGCATGGATATAAACTGCAAGGATTCCCTTGGCACTAAATCATTTATCGGTATCGTTATTCAGCTTCAGTTGTGTCTGGAGATCTGAATTCCCCAAGTTGCAAACTTGTGCAATTCATTTGCAACTTCACATCTTAAATATCTACAAAGAACTAGTTCATCCGAGAGTTTTACTGTTTATTACGCTGTGTGTAAGAAATATGTTCTGATAACATTTATTTTAATTCCTTCTTGACTGACTCAATCTTTATTGTTTTAAGTATTGTACTTTCAGTAAAATGCTGCATTCTATTGACAATGTGTATAATTCTACCTGTAAATAAATCTGACAAATAGTGTTAACCTGTAACAATCATCTAAAAATATGGTACTGTGCACCTTTCTAAGAATATTGTGCCTGATAACACAATATAAAGGCAATAGTTAATCCTGGACCCGCTATTTCATTCACATCACATGGATGGGTATAAGTTGTGTTTTATATCAGACTCAGTCTTCAAATGGAAACTGCCTTTTTGGTGGAGACAGAAGACAAAAGTATAGGGAGAATGCTCAGTCCACAACATTTTTGTATGCACAAAGTTCTAATGGTTGCATCCATAGCCATGCCCCTTCACATTGCTCAATATGCATTGGCAATGTTACCTCGTAATATTGGGGGAGGAATTGGCCTGGTTTGCACCTCCTGTTAGCACCTGCGAGGGGCGGTAACGAGGTGCTAAGTGGTTACCGACCAGGCACGGCGAATTCACCGACACCCGTGAACTTCCCTGGCGGTTTTGCTCTGGCGCTAACACTTATCGCCTCGCTCTCTTGCGCCCCGGAGATCGAGATGCCATCCGGTGCGCAGTGCCCCTTTACCGCCCCGGACACTAAATTCGTTTCCGCCCCCCGGCAGCATCGGCTACAGGAGGCGGTGGTCACCTCGGCTGGCCGCTTGCGGAGCGCTAATTAAAGGCAATGGTGGTCAGGTAGGGCAAAATGTATTTATCTCCCCGGTCTTGTGCCTCCTGATATTGTTTGCCCCCTGCGATCGATCAGCTCTGCGCTCTCTTGGAGCGTTCGGGCTGCTGTGCAGGGGTCGTGGCTCCAATATAGACAGCAGGGAAACTTAGTCCCCCCAGCATTAGCCCCTCCTTTTAATCGAGGGAAAGACAGCAATGCTGCAGTACAGCGGGACCAGGGGGTACTTGTACATGAAACACAAAAGGTTAGTATGCAGGTACAGCAAGTGATCAGGAAGGCCAATGGAATCTTGGCCTTTATCGCAAAGGGGATGGAATATAAAAGCAGGGAAGTCATGTTGCAGCTGTACAGGGTATTGGTGAGGCCACACCTGGAGTACTGCGTGCAGTTTTGGTTTCCATATTTACGAAAGGATATACTTGCTTTGGAGGCAGTTCAGAGAAGGTTCACTCGGTTGATCCCGGGGATGAGGGGATTGACTTATGAGGAAAGGTTGAGTAGGTTGGGCCTCTACTCATTGGAATTCAGAAGAATGAGAGGTGATCTTATCGAAACGTATAAGATTATGAGGGGGCTTGACAAGGTGGATGCAGAGAGGATGTTTCCACTGATGGGGGAGACTAGAACTAGGGGGCACAATCTTAGAATAAGGGGCCACCCATTTAAAACTTAGATGAGGAGGAATTTCTTCTCTCAGAGGGTTGTAAATCTGTGGAATTCGCTGCCTCTGTGAGCTGTGGAAGCTGGGACATTGAATAAATTTAAGATCGAGATTAAACGATAAGGTAATAAGGGGTTATGGGGAGCGGGCGGGGAAACGGAGCTGAGTCCATGATCAGATCAGCCATGATCGTATTAAATGGTGGAGCAGGCTCGAGGGGCCGAATGGCCGACTCCTGCTCCTATTTCTTCTGTTCTTATGTTCTTGTGTCGCAAACATTGCTCAGTGCTCTGCTGATACCGCCCCTCGCACACTTTAGCGCTCCAAAGGAAGTGATAGCGCTTAATTTAGCATTCCACTTCCCTCTTGGAGCACTAAAGCGGAAATTCCCGGCGGCAGCAAATGTTTTTCGCCTGGTGAAACTTTCGCACTCCCTGAAAAGTTATCTCCCCAAACGGGGTTTTACGCATTTTCTAGCCCTTTGTATTTACTGACCAGAAACGAGCCATTCGGCCCAAAAGCTCCGTGCCGGTGTTTATGCTCAATACCAGCCTCCTCCTACCCCTCTTCATCTCACCCCATCAACATGTCCCTCTATTCCTTTCTCCCTCATGTGTCCATCTAGCTTCCTGTTAAATACATCTATGCTCATCAACTCGATCTGATCGAAACACATGAGATAATGAGGGGGCTCGACAAGGTGGATGCAGAGAGGATATTTCCACATAGGGGAAACTAAAACTCGGGGACATAGTCTCAGAATAAGGGGTCGCCCATTTAAGACTGAGATGAGGAGAAATTTCTTCTCTCAGAGGGTTGTAAATCTGTGCAATTCTCTGCCCCAGAGAGCTGTGGAGGCTGGGACATTGAATATATTTAAGGCGGCGATAGACAGATTTTTGAGCAATAAGGGAGTGAAGGGTTATGGGGAGCGGGCGGGGAAGTGGAGCTGAGTCCATGATCAGATCAGCCATGATCTTATTGAATGGCGGAGCAGGCTCGAGGGGCCAAATGGCCGACTCCTGCTCCTATTTCTTATGTTCTTATGACTATTCAATCGCACAATGCACATGTGTCATTCAATAGGAAGACTTTTGTTTTACAATTTTGGTCTTTCAGTTTTGGCCTAAACTATGGGATGGATTTCCTAGCATGGAGTCACATATGGTGGCCAGATATAACGGGAATCAAAACACGGAGACCATTGGTCCCAGTAGAATAATCTATCCGTAAGTAAAACTTTAAATTGGCACAACATTTTTACAGTACATTAATACACGGCATACATTATAATTGTGTAATTCTGGCATCATTTTATAAAGTAGCATTTTTGCATATAAGAACATAAGAACAAAAGAAATAGGAGCAGGAGTAGGCCATTCGGTCCCTTGAGCCTGCTCCGCCATTCAATAAGATCATGGCTGATCTGATCATGGACTCAGCTCCACTTCCCTGCCCGCTCCCTATAATCCTTTACTCCCTTATCGCTCAAAAATCTGTCTATCTCCGCCTTAAATATATTCAATGACCCAGCCTCCACAGCTCTCTGGGGCAGAGAATTCCACAGATTTACAACCCTCTGAGAGAAGAAATTCCTCCTCATCTCAGTTTTAAATGGGCGGCCCCTTATTCTGAGACTATGTCCCCTAGTTTTAGTTTCCCCTATGAGTGGAAATATCATCTCTGCCTCCACCTTGTTGAGCCCCCTCTATCTTATATGTTTCGATAAGATCATCTCCCATTCTTCTGAACTCCAATGAATAGAGGCCCAACCTACTCAACCTTTTCTCATAAGTCAACCCCTTCATCGCCGGAATCAACCAAGTGAACCTTCTCTGAACAGCCTCCAATGCAAATATAATTCTTCCTTAAATATGGAGACCAAAACTGCACGCAGTACTCCAAGTGTGGTCTCACCAATACCCTGTACAGTTGTAGCAGTATGAATGTAAAATGGACCATTTTTCCTGAAGAAAGAAAAACGTGTGCATCACAATTACATGTCATTCACTCAAGAAAATGAGTGATAAACATTTTGGCTGTACCGAGACACTCAGATGAAGGTCAGATCAGATTCCCTGTCAAGGACTCACTTCCATCTGCTGTGCAGTAGATAAATATTGTTCCTTATAAATAAATTCTGTTTCGAATGAGTATTTGTGCAACGGAGTGTTTGAAAACATCTTTTGCTTCCATACTGGAATGTATTGTTTCATCTGTCCTTGAATTCTTTACACTGTGTTTCTTTTGAAAATAACACAAATAAACAATGGAATAAAACGCGAAAACGATTATGTGTTGGAACCGAAGGATATTTCACTGCAAGGAGATTTTATAAATGGGGTGAAGATAAAGTAAATTGCTGTTAGCTATTACGAAGCATCAGCAGTACATGTTGCGTTTTGTAATCTGTTTTTGAAGAGCGCCTCCCGAACCTGCGACCTCTACCACCTAGAAGGACAAGGGCAGCAGGCGCCTGGCAACACCACCACCTCCAAGTTCCCCTCCCAGTCACACATCATCCCGGCGTGGAAATATATCGGCCGTTCCTTCATCGTCGCTGGGTCACAATCCTGGAACTCCGTCCCCGACAGCGCTGTGGGAGCACCTTCACCACACGGACTGCAGCGGTTCAAGAAGACAGCTCACCACCACCTTCTCAAGGGGCAATTAGGGATGGGCAATAAATGCCGGCCTTGCCAGCGATGCACACATTCCAAGAACGAATAAAAAAAATGCTCTGTTGGGGCAGTGTTGGAGGCCAATGATTGAGAAGTTCAAGTGGGAACAGATGGGGAATTTGAAGTCAAAGGCTTGCGGTCACAACAGAGACGTTTAACAAGTAACCACCGATCTACATTTATCGATTGTTGACCCTCTGCCGAGGGAAATAGGTCCTTCCTATCTACTCTATCTCGGCCCCTCATAATTTTATACACCTCAATAAGGTCTCCCCTCAGCCTCCTCTATTCCAAAGAAAACAAACCCAGCCTATCCAATCTTTCCGCGCAGTCTTGGCAACATCCTCGTAAATCTCCTCCGTTGAGCAGCCACTACGGAAACAGAACAGACACGGGTTGTTGGTAGAACACATGAACATAAGAAATAGGAGCAGGAGTCGGCCATACGGCCCCTCGAGCCTGCTCCGCCATTCAATAAGCTCATGGCTGATCTGATCCTGGCCTGAGCTCCACTTCTCCGCCCGCCCTTGATTCCCTTATCGCTCAAAAATCTGTCTATCTCCGCCTTAAATATATTCAGTAGCCCAAAGTAGGTGCTGTATGCTCTAAAGTGGACACTCTGCCAAGCTTACCTAATTGAGCTGCGAGTTGCGTCAGGGTCCTGGGCTGTTATGGAGCCGATGATGGTGCCCACGCCAATGTCCTCGTACACCTCCAGCATGTAAATGGGTCTGCTGAACACAGGGGGCTCGTCCACATCCTCCACGACGATTCTCACCGTGGCCGTGTCCTTGTACGGGCCCAGGTAAAGGAATCGCGGGTCCAGCCGACTGTTGACGGCCTCTATCTTTAAAGTGTATGTTTTCTTGCTCTCGTAGTCCAGCCTCTGAGTTAGAAGAACAAAGCGTTAGTTAACCCGATCGCAAACGCGAGAGGGAGAAACACCAGAGGGAGGTAAAAGCCATTGATCATGTTCGCACCCGGGGGCGGATTAACCGGGGAGGGGGGGGGGGGGCACCAAATAAATATTGGACAAATAAATATAAGGCCGCCCAAATAGGCGGAATAGAATTGACAATGAGAGGAAAAAACAAGACCGAGGAAAATATTGTTTATTGGCCCAACGTGTATATACCTATTTTTGCAGAGATGAAATCGTTACCATTTATTTGTGCTATTATTTAATTGTGTCATTATATAATATATTTAATATATAAAATATATGTTAGGTTGGATAGACTGGATGCGGGGAGGATGTTTCCCCCGGGGCTGGGAAGTCTAGAACAAGGGGTCACAGTCTCAGGATACGGGAAATTTAGGACCGAGATGAGGAGAAATGTTCTCACTCAGAGGGTGGTGAACCTGTGGAATTCTCTACCCCAGAAGGCTGTGGAGGCCAAATCACTGAATATATTTAAGAGGGAGGTAGTTAGATTTCTAGAAGCAAAAGGCATCAAGGGGTATGGGGAGAAAGCGGGAATATGGTGTTGAGATAGAGGATCAGCCATGATCATATTGAATGACGGTGCAGGCTCGAGGGGCCGAATGGCCTACTACTGCTCCTATTTTCTATGTTTCTATGTATAACTCCACTGTTGGAATTTGTTGTTATATTTATGCATTTGATATTTATAGAAACATTGAAAATAGGTGCAGGAGTAGGCCATGCTTTCATTGTTCAATATATTGGCCTATATTTTCATACTCAGAATCAGAATCATATACGTAATGTAATGAACAAGAACTATCGGCCCATTTGGAGCAGGTTGCCCCAGGCCCATCAGGCCCTGAGTCCAGCCCTGTCCGTACCTTTCTCACAAGGATGACGCCTTCCTGCGTAGCCTTGTCGGTGGTGATGTCAAACATATTCATGCCATCGCCGTCAATGATGCGATAATTCACTTCCGCGCTTTCCCCAATGTCGGCATCGTAAGCTTTGATCCTGCCCACGGGCGCACCTTCACGGGATGATTCCTGCACGCTCATTTGGTATATGCCTGCGGGGATAAGAAATTCTCTCAGCTGGGTGTGTGGCCGGACTTCAGACATTTCATCTCATGAAACTCAACCAGACCTGCACGGGCTGAGGGGTGGGGGTGGTGGGGGGGGGCGCGGTGCTCGGCTCGAAATGGACGACTGACTGTCCGTCTCCACGTCGATCAAACGCAAAGGTGACAACGGGATGGAAGTTTAGCGGTGACAGACAATCCACACACAAAAAAACTGATCCTGTTTCTAAGGTTACTAATCTTCAGAAAAACACAGACCACGAACTGAAAATTGATTGATACAAGCTTTGGAATTAATCTGGACAATTAAGGACATCCTGTTGTCAGGAACCAAAACTGCCTTCATGCATAACAAACAATGGAGTTGTTACGTGAGACCCTGAACTTGGTTGACCAAGGTGGGGAAAACAGCCACTGGAGACATTGAGTCTGTAATAAGGCCAGACAACAAAGGACCCCCACGGAATGCAAATTTTTGGGCTAACAGTATTCAGCATAAGGAAATATCTTTTTCATTGTCAACTCCGTGTGTAAATTAGGAGCCATTCAACCTCATCACCAACCAGCTAAACAGATCAATAATCGAATTTCGTCCCGGCGGGGAACTTATTCAAAACCTGGATATAAATATACGAACACAGGAAGAAGCAACAGCAAGCAGAGGACACAAGAAGCAACAGCAGAAGCAGGAGGAAGAGACAGAGGGACACGAAAGGAACAGGCACTGCAGAGAACGGACAGAAGATGAACCAACTGGTCACGGAAACAATGACCACGAACCGACAAAAGCTACAGCCAGGAATGGTGATTGTATGTCTTCAGTCAATTTCTCTCAGAAGTCTAGTCCTGTAGTTTTAGTCGTTTTTTTATGCATAATAAAACTGACACTGGGTTCAGCCTAAAATTTTGTGCCACGTACCATGTGTTGACACTAAGCTGGGTGACGGTGTGAGCTGCGAGGAGGATGCTAAGCAGCTGCAGGGTGACTTGGACAGGTTAGGTGAGTGGGCAAATGCATGGCAGATGCAGTATAATGTAGATAACTGTGAGGTTATCCACTTTGGTGGCAAAAACAGGAAGGCAGAATATTATCTGAATGGTGACAGATTAGAAAAGGGGAGGTGCAACGAGACATGGGTGTCATGGTACATCAGTCATTGAAAGTTGGCATGCAGGTACAGCAGGCGCTGAAGAAGGCAGATGGCATGTTGGCCTTCATAAAGCGAGAGGATTTGAGTATAGGAGCAGGGAGGTCTTACTGCAGTTGTACAGGGCCTTGGTGAGGCCACACCTTGAATATTGTGTACAGTTTTGGTCTCCTAATCTGAGGAAGAACATTCTTGCTATTGAGGGAGTGCAGCGAAGGTTCACCAGACTGATTCCTGGGATGGCAGGACTTATGAAGAAGGACTGGATTGACTATGCTTATATTCACTGGAATTTAGAAAAATGAGAGGGGATCTCATTGAAACATATAAAATTCTGGCGGAACTAGACAGGTTAGATGCAGGCAGAATGTTCCCGATGTTGGGGAAGTCCAGAACCAGGGGTCACAGTCTAAGGATAAGGGGTAAGCCATTTAGGACTGAGATGGGGAGAAACTTCTTCACTCAGAGAATTGTGAATCTGTGGAATTTTCTACCACAGAAAGTTGTTGAGGCCAGTTCGTTAGATATATTCAAAAGGGAGTTAGATGTGGCCCCTACAGCTAAAGGGATCAAGGGGTATGGAGAGAAAGCAGGAATGGGGTACTGAAGTTGCATGATCAGCCATGATCATATTGAATGGTGGTGCAGGCTCGAAGGGCCGAATGGCCTGCTCCTGCACCTATTTTCTATGTTTCTATGTTTCCCACTATAAGTTCCGAGTAGAGTAGAGTGAACAAAACAAGCCCCCTACATGTTAGTTGAGAATATCAAAAAAATCATCCATTGATACAACCACTGGCTCAGTGATAAATAGCAACCAAGTGTCAGGAAAGTATATGCCCTGGAGCAAATGCTTATCTTGTCACCAGCACCTCGAGCGTCACAAGAAAGTATGAACAGAGAAAGTCTGGTTGACTTCAGGCTGGCAAACACACAGCTGAATTTGCTGTGAAGGGATCATTTCGCACAATGCTGATTCAGTAGGAGGCAGTTCAGAGAAGGTTCACTCCGTTGATTCCGGGGATGAGGGGGTTTGACTAATGAGGAAAGGTTGAGCCGGTTGGGCCTCTACTCATTGGAATTCAGAAGAATGAGAGGTGATCTTATCGAGACGTATAAGATTATGAGGGGGGCTCGACAAGGTGGACGCAGAGAGGATGTTTCCACTCAGAGGGGAAACTACAACTAGGGGACATAGTTTCAGAATAAGGGGCCGCCCATTTAAAACTGAGATGTTCTGTGCTGGGGCCCCAGCTGTTTACACTATACATTAATGATTTAGACGAGGGGATTAAATGTAGCATCTCCAAATTTGCGGATGACACCAAGTTGGGTGGCAGTGTGAGCTGCGAGGAGGATGCTATGAGGCTGCAGAGCGACTTGGACAGGTTAGGTGAGTGGGCAAATGCATGGCAGATGAAGTATAATGTGGATAAATGTGAGGTTATCCACTTTGGTGGTAAAAACAGAGACACAGACTATTATCTGAATGGTGACAGATGAGGAAAAGGGGAGGTGCAACGAGACCTGGGTGTCATGGTACAACAGTCATTGAAGGTTGGCATGCAGGTACAGCAGGCGGTTAAGAAAGCAAATGGCATGTTGGCCTTCATAGCGAGGGGATTTGAATACAGGGGCAGGGAGGTGTTGCTACAGTTGTACAGGGCCTTGGTGAGGCCACACCTGGAGTATTGTGTACAGTTTTGGTCTCCTAACTTGAGGAAGGACATTCTTGCTATTGAGGGAGTGCAGCGAAGATTCACCAGACTGATTCCCGGGATGGCGGGACTGACCTATCAAGAAAGACTGGATCAACTGGGCTTGTATTCACTGGAGTTCAGAAGAATGAGAGGGGACCTCATAGAAACGTTTAAAATTCTGACGGGTTTAGACAGGTTAGATGCAGGAAGAATGTTCCCAACGTTGGGGAAGTCCAGAACCAGGGGTCACAGTCTGAGGATAAGGGGTAAGCCATTTAGGACCGAGATGAGGAGAAACTTCTTCACCCAGAGAGTGGTGAACCTGTGGAATTCTCTACCACAGAAAGTTGTTGAGGCCAATTCATTAAATATATTCAAAAGGGAGTTAGATGAAGTCCTTACTACTCGGGGGATCAAGGGGTATGGCGAGAAAGCAGGAATGGGGTACTGAAGTTGCATGTTCAGCCATGAACTCATTGAATGGCGGTGCAGGCTCGAAGGGCTGAATGGCCTGCTCCTGCACCTATTTTCTATGTTTCTATGTTTCTATGAGGAGGAATTTCTTCTCTCAGCGGGTTATAAATCTGTGCAATTCTCTGCCCCAGAGAGCTGCGGCAATGGTGAAATCATTTCCGGGCGGTGCGGGCAGCTTCCAGCGTCTTGCCGGGATGTTCGGTGCTGGGTTTGCGGGGTGTGGGGATGGAGCATTACCGGCGGGAGAGGCGAGCCGGCGCGCGACGCCCCTGCTTGCGACCACCGTCTCAAAGTTTATTTCGCGCCCGATCTGTCGTGCCCCGTACAGCGCCCCCCCTGGTGGGACCGCCTGTGAAAGCGGGCAGTCGGAGCTGTCCCGGCCACAGCGAGGGAAGGAATGGCGACCTGGGGTCAGTGGGATTGCTTTTTATTTTTACGATTTATGTGGATGTGGCGTCAGTGAGGTATTGGGAATGTCTTTGGTGGGTTTTTTCAGATTTTTTTTCCCCCCCTCCACGGAAGCCTCTGTTCGAGCGCTCCGAGGCCGGCTGTTGAGCTCAGGATTTTCCGTTGATCAGCCGGTCTAGCGCCCCGAGAGAGAGGTGTGGAGCACCTCCCTCAGCGCCCCGCCCCACACTCAGGGCCCAGCTGGGGAATTTTGTGGCTGCAGTCGAAAGCATTGCCCACCGCAAAATTTACTGCCCCGCCCGGGTTAACACCGCAACAGAGTCGCGACCGAATTTCCCACCCCCATTGTGCAAAAAAAAATATATATATTTTTATTCCTTCTCTGTAGACAGACATTGCAGGTAGTGGTGAGGCTTCTTCTGTCCATTTTTGATACAGCATAGAGGATTATAGATTATAAAAGCAAGGAAGTTTTGCTAAATCTTTATAAAACACTGGTTAGGCCTCAGCTGGAATATTGTGACCAATTCTGGGCACCATTTTACAAAGGATGGCAAGGCCTTAGAGAAGGTGCAGAGGAGAATTACTAGAATGGTTCCAGGGATGAGGGACTTTATAGTTATATGTAGAGACTGGAGCTGGGGTTGCTCTCCTTAGACTTATGAAGAAAGGTTGAGTAGGTTGGGCCTCTACGCATTGGAATTCAGAAGAATGAGAGGTGATCTTATCGAAACGTATAAGATTATGAGGGGGCTCGACAAAGTGGATGCAGAGAGGATGTTTCCACTGATGGGGGAGACTAGAACTAGGGGGCATGATCTTAGAATAAGGGCCCGCCCATTTAAAACTGAGATGAGGAGAAATTTCTTCTCTCTGAGGGTTGTGAATCTGTGGGATTCGCTGCCTCAGAGAGCTGTGGAAGCTGGGACATTGAATACATTTAAGACAGAAATAGACAGTTTCTTAAACGATAAGGGGATAAGGGGTTATGGGGAGCGGGCGGGGAAGTGGAGCTGAGTCCATGATCAGATCGGCCATGATCTTATTGAATGGCGGAGCAGGCTCGAGGGGCCGTATGGCCGACTCCTGCTCCTATTTCTTATGTTCTTATGCAGCAGAGAAGGTTGAGATGAAATTTGATAGCGGTGTTCAAAATCATGGGTGGTCTTGATAGAGTAAGTATGGAGAAATTGTTTCCAGTGGCGGAAGGGTCAGTAACCAGCGGACACAGATTGACCGTGATTGGCAAAAGACCCAAGCCGCCATGAGGAAACATTTTTTTACGCAGCGAGGTTGTTGTGATCTGGAGCGCTCCGCCTCAAAGGGCGATGGAGGCAGATTGAAGAGTAGCTTTCAAAAGAGAGTTGGATAAATGCTTGAAGGGAAAAAATTAGTAGGGGTTTGTGGGGAAAGAGCGGGAAAGCGAGATTAATTGGACAGCTTTACCAGAGAGCTGGCACAGACATGATAATAATAATAATACATTGTTTTTAATATAGCGCCTTTAATATATTAAAAGTCCCAAGGCGCTTCACAGCAGTGTTACAGACAAACCGATAAATTTGACACCGAGCCACAGAAGAAATTAAGGCAGGTGATCAAAAGCTTGGGCAGAGAGGTAGGTTTTAAGGAGCATCTTGAAGGAGAGGTAGCGAGGCGGAGAGGTTTAGGGAGGGAGTTTCAGAGCTTGGGGCCCAGGCAGCTGAATGGCCTCATTCTGTGCAGTATCATTCTCTGATTCCATTCTGAAAGAGTGACTTGCTGGGTCACATCAGAGGCCAGTTAAGCGTCAAAAACATGAGGGGTTGGAATCACGTATAGGCCTGACCGCACAAGACCAATTGCATTAAAGAAGCAGTTGGGTTTTTAACGACAATCTTTCACGGTCGGTTTAACTCCAGATTTGACTTTTTAAACTGATTTCTAAATCTCAAAGCTGGCATTTGGAGTGAGAGGGGAACAGGCCACGAAAGGAGAACATGTTGCCCGCACTTGAACAAACACCCTCACAAACATTCGCCAGCATTCATGTTGGACAGGTGAAGAATAACGTCATGGGGCCAAAGATTGTGGTCGGAGGGTTCTGGCCGGCGAATGTCGCGGACTGAAATATTTTTTTACGGAAGTACCTGGTGGTCCCAGAGCCCAAACATCTCAGCATCACCGTGGGCTGGGACCACCAACAAAAAATGTAGAATTGTCACTGACCGTAATGTGAGCTCCCAGCTCCCATTGCGATCAATGAGACTACCCCATAAAACCAAAAACAACGCGCACACAAATAAAAAGACCGCTTCACTTAAAAGAAAAAGTAATAGAAATTAAATTAAATTTAATATTTTATTAAAAAAACATTTTTTATGTTTTAACAGTGTTAAACACAAACTTAACCTCTGCGGGCAGGGACTTTTTAAGATAAAAGTAATAAAATAATTTTTAAAAAAAATTTCTTTCTTTTAAAACTCTTACGCTGGTAAAAGCAGGCCTTCACGTAGTTGCTTTTTACCAGGCATCAGGGTTTGAAGGACATCCACTGGGCAAGAGTTGGGCAAAATAGCCCTTCTCCTGGGGATGTGTGCGACTCGTCAGAGGAAATGTTGACGGATCGCAAGTAGTTGGGTCAAGCGCATCGTGCGCCTAAACCCAGAACTCGCGGGGCTTCTTCGGGCGTGTGCGTGCATCGTATGCACCTGGAGAGGCCGCAGCTTACAGCCCAGCGTCTTCTTACCGTGAAAAAATGACACGGAGCTCTGTTTGGTGAAACCATTGTACATTTCGATTCTGTATTGGGACCGGTTATTTGTTCCCGGGCGGTAAAGTGAGCCATATTCTTGCCGCCGTGCAGCAGGGAGGCCCCAGTGACTTTAACGTGACTTCTAGGGTTTAGAAGAATGAGAGGGCATCTCATTGAAACGTATAAAATTCTGACGGGGTTGGACAGACTGGATTGGGGGGGAGAATGTTTCCCCCGGGGCTGGGAAGTCTAGAACAAGGGGGTCACAGTCTCAGGATACGGGGTAGGAAATTTAGGACCGAGATGAGGAGAAATGTTATCACTCAGAGGGTGGTGAACCTGTGGAATTCTCTACCACAGAAGGCTGTGGAGGCCAAGTCAATGAATATATTTAAGAGGGAGATAGATAAATTTCTAGAAACAAAAGGCATCAAGGGGTACGGGGAGAAAGCGGGAATATGGTGTTGAGATAGAGGATCAGCCATGATCATATTGAATGGCGGTGCAGGCTCGAAGGGCCGAATGGCCTACTCCTGCTCCTATTGTCTATGTTAGGACTCAAGGGCAGCCCCAGTGGGCTCGTGGCAACGGTCCCCGGCACGACCCAAGTCGATCGTAGTCCGCTGGAGGGAAGCCCATGGGTAGGAGAATCCCAAGATTTCCTTGTGGGGTTCGAGCAGGAACAATCCTGCTCCTCCGAGCCCACACAAGGAAACAAACAAAAAAATGGTTTGATAAGTTACCGTGTCTTCTTCTTCTTCTTTCGTAAAACCTCCCCCCCCCCCACCCCCCGCAAATTAAACAAGTCGGATATCCGGGCCAAAGCTCCCGGTGTAACGGCGCGGATATCTTGCAGGCTGCCTGTGAATTCCCTCTGAGGGCAGTGCTCGATGAGGTGCTCCGGGGTCTGATTCGGAGCTCCACAGTCGCACGATGGGGAGGCTTTAATCTTCCACCTATGGAGAAGGTGGCACCATCGACCGTGACCGGTTCCGAGGCGGTCGATGGTGGCCCACTGTTTGCGAGGAAGGTTTGATCCTTCAGGTGGGGTCCTCGATAAGGAATCCACTTGGTATGTCGCAGTCCTTCCAAACGTGTTGGACCTTTTTTCGCCCTGGCGCTGGTGTTCTCGGCAGATTTGGTCTGACTTCCAAACCACCACGGCTTCATCATAACGGTCATTGGCTTAGGATGGCTGTTCGGATACGGTGTGGATAAGGCGTGGGTATGTGCCCCTCTCCATTTTGAATGACCCCCTACCCAGTTGCCACCAGATGGGGATTAGGGTGGGGGTGGGAGAGCGGAGGGGAGTTAAAATTCCCTTCTGTTACTTTGTTAGCATAACCGGGGCATATAGACAGGACTTCCTGTTTCCTCCCCAGCTCCAATAACTCAACGGCTCGAAACCAATTATCTTGACCCTTGAACATTTTCCCCTCACCCCACCCATCAAGGGAATTCTTTACAGGATCTAAAGTATCCACACTTAAAAATTCGATAATTTCTTAAAATATTACGTCAATATGCACAGCAAATGTACAATATTCTCTGACGTCAAGGTTGGACATGAATTGTGTGGGTAGTTGTTGAACTAAAGAAACATAGAAACATAGAAAATAGGTGCAGGAGTAGGCCATTCGGCCCTTAGCCTGCACCGCCATTCAATGAGTTCATGGCTGAACATGCAACTTCAGTACCCCATTCCTGCTTGGAGTTGATATTTTGATTACTCTTTGTTTGATTCTGATTTATGTAAATCTTACAAAAGGAAGTGTTTCTACGCCGGAAAGTGACATGATTTGAGCAGTTGCAGTCCTGGCCCGTGACCTTGAGCATACAGTGTTGCAGACATCACACAGTGAACAGGCATGCCTACACAACATCTACCACCTAGAAGGACAAGGGCAGCAGGCACATGGGAACACTGCCTGAAAGGGTGGTAGAGGCAGAAACCCTCACCACATTTAAAAAGTACTTGGATGTGCACTTGAAGTGCCGTAACCTACAGGGCTACGCACCAATAGCTGGAAAGTGGGTTTAGGCTGGGTAGCTCTTTGTCGGCCGGCGCAGACACAATGGGCCGAAATGGCCTCCTTCTGTGCTGTAAATTTCTATGATTCTATGAACACCACCACTTCCACGTTCCCCTCCCAGTCACACACCGTCCTGACTTGGAAATATATCGGCCGTTCCTTCATCGTCGCTGGGTCAAAATTCTGGAACTCTCTCCCTAACAGCACTGTGGGAGCACCTTCACCACACGGACTGCAGCGGTTCAAGAAGGGGGCTCACCACCACCTTCTCAAGGGGCAGTTAGGGATGGGCAATAAATGCTGGACTTCCCACGTTTCGTGAATGAATTTTTAAAAAAACGGGATGCGGACATCAACTTCGTTTGGAGTAATCGGGATCAAAACCAGTTAGTACCTCTATTCATAAACGTTATATACATATGTTATAGTTTTAACTATTGCAATAAAGCATAAAATATGACTCACTTTGTGGGAATCTGGGAGGATTGTCGTTGACGTCGGTGAGAGTGATGTTGACAGATGTTGTCCCCGATAATCCCCCCATCTGCCCGCCCATGTCCTTAGCTTGGATGATCACTTGATAATGTTCCTTTGCTTCTCTGTCCATGTTTGGCAAAGCCGTGCGAATAATACCTAGAAAAACGCACAAGGATAAAAAACAGATCAATCAGAATCATCATCATCAAAGACAGTCCCTCAGAATCGAGGAAGACTTGCTTCCACTCTAAAAGTGAGTTCTCAGGTGACTGAACAGTCCAATACGGGAATTACAGTCTCTGTCACAGGTGGGACAGACAGTGGTTGAGGGAAAGGGTGGGTGGGGAGTCGGGTTTGCTGCACGCTCCTTCCGCTGCCTGCGCTTGGTTTCTGCATGCTCTCGGCGACGAGACTCGAGGTGCTCAGCGCCCTCCCGGATGCACTTCCTCCACTTAGGCCGGTCTTTGGCCAGGGACTCCCAGGTGTCGGTGGGGATGTTGCATTTTATCAGGGAGGCTTTGAGGGTGTCCCTTGTAACGTTTCCTCTGCCCACCTGGGGCTCGCTTACCAATCAGAATATTAACAGAGCAGCAGGCAAGAATATTTACCATAAACCTGGGAGCTCCCGTTCTTGTTCAATGAATGAGATCTGAGGCAGCCTCGCACTTTGTCCGGGAAATCGCTAAACCCGCTCAGTAATAATTACTTACTCGTGGTGTGATACAGTTACGTAACATTTTAGTTTAAGCAGTGAGAGCTCGCTCCAAAGTTTCAGCTGGTACAGTTTCTGGATAGTGTGAAACTGCACTGCACAGACCAGAGGGTCTGATTACTGACCACTAGTTGAAAGAGAAAAGTAAGATTTGCATTTATATAGCGCCTTTCACGACCACCGGACATCGCAAAGCGCTTTACAGCCAATGAAGTACTTTTTGAAGTGCAGTCACTGTTGTAATGTGGGAAACAAGGCAGATAACTTGCACACAGCAAGGCCCCACAAACAGCAATGTGATAATGACCAGATAATCTGTTTTTTTTAGTGATGTTGATTGAGGGATAAATATTGGCCCCAGGACACTGGGGTTAACTCCGCTGCTTTTCTTCGAAATAGTAGCTATGGGATCTTTTACATCCACCTGAGAGGGTAGACAGGGCCTCGGTCTAACGTTTCATCCGTAAATCGGCACCTCCAACAGTGCAGCGCTCCCTCAGTACTGCCCCTCCGACACTGCGGTGCTCCCTCA
This sequence comes from Pristiophorus japonicus, assembly GCF_044704955.1. Taxonomy (NCBI): domain Eukaryota; kingdom Metazoa; phylum Chordata; class Chondrichthyes; family Pristiophoridae; genus Pristiophorus; species Pristiophorus japonicus. Next base: position 8,126,531 of record NC_091981.1, read on the forward strand.
GTACTGCCCCTCCGACAGTGCGGTGCTCCCTCAGTACTGCCCCTCCGACACTGCGGCGCTCCCTCAGTACTGCCCCTCCGACAGTGCGGTGCTCCCTCAGTACTGCCCCTCCGACACTGCGGTGCTCCCTCAGTACTGCCCCTCCGACACTGCGGTGCTCCCTCAGTACTGCCCCTCCGACAGTGCGGCGCACCCTCAGTACTGCCCCTCCGACACTGCGGTGCTCCCTCAGTACTGCCCCTCCGACAGTGCGGTGCTCCCTCAGTACTGCCCCTCCGACACTGCGGCGCTCCCTCAGTACTGCCCCTCCGACAGTGCGGTGCTCCCTCAGTACTGCCCCTCCGACACTGCGGTGCTCCCTCAGTACTGCCCCTCCGACACTGCGGTGCTCCCTCAGTACTGCCCCTCCGACAGTGCGGCGCACCCTCAGTACTGCCCCTCCGACACTGCGGTGCTCCCTCAGTACTTCCCCTCCGACACTGCGGTGCTCCCTCAGTACTGCCCCTCCGACAGTACGGTGCTCCCTCAGTACTGCCCCTCCGACACTGCGGTGCTCCCTCAGTACTGCCCCTCCGACAGTGCGGCGCTCCCTCAGTACTGCCCCTCCGACAGTGCGGCGCTCCCTCAGTACTGCCCCTCCGACAGTGCGGCGCTCCCTCAGTACTGCCCCTCCGACAGTGCGGCGCTCCCTCAGTACTGCCCCTCCGACAGTGCGGCGCTCCCTCAGTACTGCCCCTCCGACAGTGCGGCGCTCTCTCAGTACTGCCCCTCCGACAGTGCGGCGCTCCCTCAGTACTGCCCCTCCGACAGTGCGGCGCTCCCTCAGTACTGCCCCTCCGACAGTGCGGCGCTCCCTCAGTACTGCCCCTCTGACAGTGCGGCGCTCCCTCAGTACTGCCCCTCCGACAGTGCGGCGCTCCCTCAGTACTGCCCCTCCGACAGTGCGGCGCTCCCTCAGTACTGCCCCTCCGACAGTGCGGCGCTCCCTCAGTACTGCCCCTCCGACAGTGCGGCGCTCCCTCAGTACTGCCCCTCCGACAGTGCGGCGCTCCCTCAGTACTGCCCCTCCGACAATGCGGCGCTCCCTCAGTATTCCCTCAGTACTGCCCCTCCGACAATGCGGCGCTCCCTCAGTACTGCCCCTCTGACAATGCGGCGCTCCCTCAGTACTGCCCCTCCGACAATGCGGCGCTCCCTCAGTACTGCCCCTCTGACAATGCGGCATTCCCTCAGCACTGCACTGGGAGCGTCAGCCTAGATTTTTATTTCGATTTTCTGGGGTGAGTCTTGAACCCACGACCTTCCAGCTGCAGAGAGTGAGGGTGCTGCTGCCCACAGTGCCACAGCTGACACTAGTTGAGCTCAACCATGGAGACTGTCGGATGTTGTGACTGGTTGCAGGGCTGTTGGGCAAGGAGGGTGGAATATATCAGCTGGAATTCCTGTTCCTGACGGCTGTCCACTAAATGACGCTGGTAAACTCAGAACCAGGGTTGGGTGTAACGCGGCAATGGTCAAATAGTCTGCTGACACTCAGGAGGAACTCTCTGAGGATCGCACGGAATGGGAAATTGCCATAAAATAAGAGTTGCTTTGCCTGTGATTATCCGTCCTTTAATGGACATAAAATCATGGCCACACCTGGAGTACTGCGCGCAGTGTTGGTTTCCATATTTACGAAAGGATATACTTGCTTTGGAGGCAGTTCAGAGAAGGTTCACTCGGTTGATTCCGGGGATGGGGGAGTTGACTTATGAGGAAAGGTTGAGTAGGTTGGAATTCAGAAGAATGAGAGGTGATCTTATCGAAACCTAGAAGGTTATGGGGGGTCTTAACAAGGTGGATGCAGAGAGGATGTTTCCACTGATGGGGGAGACTAGAACTAGAGGGCATGATCTTAGAATAAGGGGCTGCCCATTTAAAACAGAGATGAGGAGAAATTTCTTCTCTCAGAGGGCTGTAAATCTGTGAAATTCGCTGCCTCAGAGAGCTGTGGAGGCTGGGACATTGAATAACTTTAAGACAGAAATAGACAGTTTCTTAACCGATAAGGGAATAAGGGGTTATGGGGAGCGGGCGGGGAAGTGGAGCTGAGTCCATGATCGGATCAGCCATGATCGTATTAAATGGCGGAGCAGGCCCGAGGGGCCGTATGGCCTACTCCTGTTCCTCTGTTCTTATTAATGCGGGGGAAGAATTTATGCTTAGGGCGCTACCAGCGATCCGGACGCAAACTGCGCTCAGAATGGTGCTGCTTTTCAGAAATAATTCTTTTTCTGCACAAGTTTCTGTTCAAATTCATTTGCATAGTACCAAATGTACAATTGAAACAGTCTCAGGATAAGGGGTCAGCCATTTAGAACTGAGATACTCCTGTATGTGTGAGAGTTCTAAGATCGTGAGATTGAGCAGACTCGGCCTGTATTCTCTAGAGTTTAAGAAGAATGAGAGATGATCTCATTGAAACGTCCAAAATTCTTACAGAGCTTGACAGGGTAGATGCAGGGAGGATGTTTCCCCCCGGGCTGGGGAGTCTAGAACCAGGGGTCACAGTCTCAGGATAAAGGGGTTGGCCATTTAGGACTGAGGTGAGGAGAAATTTCTTCACTCAGAGGGTGGTGAATCTTGGAATTCTCTGCCCCAGAGAGCTGTGGAGGCTCAGTCTTTGAGTATATTCAAGACAGAGATCGATAGATATTTGGATATTAAGGGAATTAAGGATATGGGGATCGGGCAGGAAAGTGGAGTTGAGGTCGAAGATCAGCCGTGATCTCACTGAATGGCGGAGCAGGCTCGAGGGACCGAGTGGTCTACTCCTTATGTTCTTATGTTCTACACCTCTCCGCCCTCCTTTAAGACGCTCCTTAAGACGCACCTTAAATCCGACCTCGAAGGCTTTCGGTCGCTTGTCCTAATATCTCACACGACTTTTATATAGGACCCTGCTGAGACCACACCTGGAGTATTGTGCACAGTTTTGGTCTCCTTACCTAAGGAAGGATATACTTGCCATAGAGGGAGTGCAACGGAGGTTCACCAGACTGATTCCTGGGATGGGAGGATTGTCCTATGAGGTGAGATTGAGTAGACTAGGCCTGTATTCTCTAGAATTTAGAAGAATGAGAGGTGATCTCATTGAAACATACACAATTATTACAGGACTTGACAGGGTAGATGCAGGGAGGATGTTTCCCTGGCTGGGGAATCTCGAACCAGGGGTCACAGTCTCAGGATAAGGGGTCGGCCATTTAGGACTGAGATGAGGAGAAATTTCTTCACTCGGAGGGTGGTGAATCTTTGGAATTCTCTACCCCAGAGAGCTGTGGAGGCTCAGTCGTTGAGTATCTCAAGACAGAGATCGATAGATTTTTAGATATTAAGGGAATCAAGGGATATGGGGATTGGGCAGGAAAGTGGAGTTGAGATCGAAGATCAGCCATGATCTTGTTGAATGGCGGAGCAGGCTCAAGGGGCCAAATGGCCAACTCCTGCTACTATTTTGTTATGTTCTTAATCTGCCATGGAACAGCACAAGCTGGCACGGTTTTCGAAAGTAATTTAGAAAAAAAATTTGCATTGAAAAATATTCTGTGAATCATTTAAGAGTGGTAACATGGTACAGTTTTATTAATACAGCTGAAAAAGATTTTATCACAAAAAAATAAACATTTTAAATCTGTGTCTAGTCCACCACCTGTGAGTAACCCAATTATGAATAACGGAAAAGGGCTTTTAAAAACTATACGGAGGCATTTATTAATTATTTTGGTGTAGTTTAGTCAGTTTTTTTTATATTCATTCACGGGATGTGGATGCCGCTGGCAAGGCTGGCATTTATTGCCCATCCCTAATTGCCCCTACTCAACTGAGTGTCTCGCTGGGCCATTTCGGAGGGCAGTTAAGAGTTAACCACATTGCTGTGGGTCTGGAGTCACATATCGGCCAGACCGGGTAAGGGCGGCAGATTTCCTAAAGAACATTAGTGAACCAGATGGGTTTCTACGACAATCCGCTAGTTTTATGTCACCATTACTGATACTAGCTTTTTAATTCCAAATTTACTTAATTAACTGAACTTAAATTTCCCCAGCTGCCGTGGTGGGATTTGAGCTCATGGCAGAGATAGACAGATTTTTGAGCGATAAGGGAATAAAGGGTTATGGGGAGCGGGGCAGGGAAGTGGAGCTGAGTCCATGATCAGATCAGCCATGATCTTATTGAATGGCGGTGCAGGCTCAAGGGGCCAAATGGCCGACTCCTGCTCCTATTTCTTATGTTCTTTCTATATTCAAAAGAGAGTGAGATGTGGCCCTCACAGCTAAAGGGATCAAGGGGTATGGCGAGAAAGCAGGAGTGGGGTACTGAAGTTGCATGATCAGCCATGATCATATTGAATGGTGGTGCAGGCTCGAAGGGCCGAATGGCCTGCTCCTGCATCTATTTTCTATGTTTCTATGTTTCTTATGTCTCCGGATCATTAGTTCAGGCAACTATAACCAGTAACTAGTAACTCTGTAACTAGTCTAGTAACATAACACTACACCATCATAATTAAATAAACCTGGAATGAAATGCTAGTGTCAGTAACAATGACCATGAAACCCATCTGGTTCACTAATGTCCTTTAGGGAAGGAAATCTGCCGCCCTTACTCGGTCTGGCCGATATGTAACTCCAGACCCACAGCAATGTGGTTGACTCTTAACTGCCCTCTGAAATGGCCCAGCGAGACACTCAGTTGTATAAGGCGGCTCACCACCACCTTCTCAAGAGCAATTAGGGATGGGCAATAAATGCCGGCCTTGCCAGCGATGCCCACGTGAAGGAATAAAAAGCAGACTCCAAGGGCACTTGAAGCCACTTAGGGGGAGATGGCAGAGAGCAGCTCGTGCCCGTGAGAACATATCCCCAACCTGAGCCAGCGTCTCCAGGAGAGGCAGAAGGAAAATGGGAGCGACAACTCTCCTTTATCCCCTAATCCCCTTCCCAAAACCTTCAGAAACATCAAGAGTACTGACTGTGGGAACAGTTCAATTCAATTTTCAGAAGTTTCATTCCCTGTGCAGCCACGTCCGTACAAATAGCAATTTGTAAGATTAGAAGTTGCTTGGCAGAAGGCCCCGCTTATGACTGGCACCCGACCAGCTTGTTATTAAGATGTTTTTCCACAGTTTCTTCATGTTAATTCTCAATGCGCAAAGAATGGAGGGAATAGGCTGCCCTACTGGGTAACACTTTAACCCCTCCTGTGATAGGCTACATCGGTCATCGCAGGATAATTACGGGAGAAGCAATTTGCCCCATCATAATTCGTTCATCCAACGAGACCCTCACGACTCCTGTCCATTGTTGCGTCTTGTTGTTCCCGAAATGGTTCCAGGGTTTTAGCCTCCACCAGTCTCTCTGGAAATTTATTGGACACATCGCTCGTTCTTTGGGCTAGATCTTGAATCTGTGCGATAGTATGACTCGGTAAATCTGTTCTGCACTTCTCCCCATTTTTACTTCCAGTGACTACACTTTTCTTGACTATTTCTTGACTTGTATCCAGGCGGATTTGAGTATAAGAGTAAAGTCATCTTACTGCAATTATATTATAGCTTACACAGTCTGTCAGCTGTGGCTCAGTGGACGGCTCAGTGGACAGCTCTCTTGCTTCTGAATCAGAAGGTTGTGGGTTCAAGTCCCACTCCAGAATCTTGAGCACAAAAATCTAGGCTGACACTCCCAGCACAGTGCTGAGGGAGTGCTGCACTGTTGGAGGGGCTGTCTTTTGGATGAGACGTTAAACCGAGGCCCTATCTGGTCTCTCAGGTGGACGTAAAAGATCCCATGCCACTATTCCAAAGAAGAGCGGGGGAGTTATCCCCGGTGTTCTGAGGTCAATATTTATCCCTCAATCAACATCACAAAAATAGATTATCCGGTCATTATCACATTGCTGTGTGTGGGAGCTTGCTGTGTGCAAATTGGCTGCTGCATTTCCCACATTACAACAGTGACTACACGCCAAAAGTACTTAATTCTCTGAGACGTCTGGTGGTCGTGAAAGGCGCTATATAAATGCAAGTCTTTCTTTTATATAGGACCCTGGTGAGACCGCACCTGGAATATTGTGTACAGTTTTGGTCTCCTTACCTAAAGAAGGATATATTTGCCATAGAGGAAGTGCAGCGAAGGTTCACCAGACTGATTCCTGGGATGGGGGGGTTGTCCTCTGAGGAGAGATTGAGTAGACTCAATCTATATTCTCTAGAGTTTAGAAGAATGAGAGGTGATCTCATTGAAACATACAAAATCCTTACAGGGCTTGACAGGGTAGATGCAGGGAGGATGTTTCCCCCGGGCTGGGGAGCCTAGAACCAGGGGTCACAGTCTCAGAATAAGGGGTCGGCTATTTAGGACTGAGATGAGGAGGAATTTCTTCACTCAGAGGGTGGTGAATCTTTGGAATTCTCTACCCTAGAGGGCTGTGGAGGCTCAGTCGTTGAGTGTATTCAAGACAGAGATCGCTAGATTTTTGGATAGAAAGAGAATCAAGGATCGGGCAGGAAAGTGGCGTTGAGATGAATGATCAGCCATGATCTCATTGAATGGTGGAGCAGGCTCGAGGGGCCGAATGGCCGACTCCTGCTCCTATTTCTTATGTTCCCTTTAAGTTGCACGATTGTGCAGCTCCTGCCCAGCCGGCTGACCGGCTGTTAAATAGCAAACAAATGCGCATTCGCGGTATTTTTAATGGGTGGGACAGCACCTTAAAGGGGCCGCTCACCTCCCCCCCACCCCCCAAAAAAAATTAAAGGTAACATTGCTTGTAAACTTCTTTCATTGAATTTAGCCCTTTTAAAACTTGGCTCCTGGTCTCGTGTATTTCCGACTCTCAGATCATTTTAAACGCCAGCATGCAGCAGTTGCTGTCCTCCAGGCGTGCTGTGACTTTCACTTTCTGGGTCTTCGGATGAAGATCAGATCGAAATAAGCATCATCTCTTGTGGCTTCCTCCGCACGCTGGGTCAAGAAGCATTCAAGCAACGCATCTACCACTTCCGACAACAAGCCAAGTGGGGTTTTCTCAGTCCATATTAGGTTGACTGAGGGCTCCCATTAGAATAACATTCTGGTTCTCACATACCGTTCTGATCTCTCCATAGAGCAAGCTGTCCTACTAAAGCTGGCCTGGTAGTCTATAGCAACCCTCTTGGCTTAGCTTGGATGTATTTTTTGCATTAGGGACATAAGAACATAAGAACATAAGAAATAGGAACAGGAGTAGGCCATACGGCCTCTCGAGCCTGCTCCACCATTCAATAAGATCATGGCTGATCTGATCATGGACTCAGCTCCACTTCCCCGCCCGCTTCCTATGACCCCTTATCCCCTAACTGTTTAAGAAACAGTCTATTTCTGTCTTAAATTTATTCAATGTACCAGCCTCCACAGCTCTCTGAGGCAGCAAATTCCACAGATTTACAACCCTCTGAGAGAAGAAATTTCTCCTCATCTCAGTTTTAAATGGGTGGCCCCTTATTCTAAGATTGTACCCTCTAGTTCTAGTTTCCCCCGTCAGTGGAAACATCCTCTCTGCATCCACCTTGTCGAGCCTCCTCATAATCTTATACATTTCGATAAGATCACCTCTCATTCTTCTGAATTCCAATGAGTAGAGGCACAACCTACTCAACCTTTCCTCATAAGTCAACCCCTTCATCCCCGGAATCAACTTTGTGAACCTTCTCTGAACTCCAAAGCAAGTATATCCTTTCGTAAATATGGAAACCAAAACTGCACGCAGTATTCCAGGTGTGACCTCACCAATACCTTATGTAGCTGTAGCAAGACTTCCCTGCTTTTATACTCCATCACCTTTGCAATAAAGGCCAAGATTCCATTGGCCTTCCTGATCACTTGCTGTACCTGCATACTATCCTTTTGTGTTTCATGCACAAGTACCCCCAGGTCCCGCTGTACTGCGGCACTTTGCAATCTTTCTCCATTTAAATAATAACTTGCTCTTTGATTTTTTTCTGCCAAAGTGCATGACCTCACACTTTCCAACATTATACTCCATCTGCCAAATATTTGCCCACATCGTTCAGTTCTGTATCTTCCTACTTCCAATGTGTCCAATTCTGGGCACCACACTTTAGGAAGGATGTGAAGGTCTTAGAGAGGACGCAGAAAAGATTTACAGGAAAGGTTCCAGGGATGAGGAACTTCAGCTACATGGAGAGACTGGAGAAGCCGGGGTTGTTCTCCTCGGAGCAGAGAAGGTTGCGAGGAGATTTGATCGAGGTGTTCAAAATCATGAGGGGTGTACAGGGGAGATCGAGAGAAACTGTTCCCATTGGTGGAAGGGTCGGGAACCAGAGGACACAGATTTAAGGCGATTGGCAGAAGAACCAAAGGCGACATGGGGTAAAACTTTTTTTCCCAGCGAGTGGTTAGGATCTGGAATGCACGGCCTGAGAGGGTGGTGGGGGCAGACTCAATCGTGACTTTCGAAAGGGAGTTGGATAAGTACCTGAAGGGAAAGAATGTGCAGGGCTACGGGGAAAGGGCGGGGGAGTGGGACTGGCTGACGTGCTCTTGCAGAGAGCCGGCACGGGCTCAACGGGCCGAAGGGCCTCCTCCCATCCTGTAACCATTCTCTGATTCTTGTTTCATTTCACTTACAGACCTCAACGCCAGTTACTTTTTTTGCTCAATTTTGTCGTTTTGAAAAACTCGGCTGTTGAATATTATATTCTTTCCATTCCATTCCAAAAATCTTTAACTTGCTATGAAACTGAATAGTGTACACCAATGAAACTATTAAATGGTTCATTATAGCTTTTCAAAGGCTTTTTTAGTAATCTTCCATGGCTTAAACCATGCCCCGCCACCCCTCCACATCTCAGTAACCTCCTTTAGCCCTAAAGCTCCTCCTATTCTGGCCTCTTGTGCAAAGCGATTTTGTTCATTCCACTTTCTTTCATAAGAATAGTAAGAATTAGGAGCAGGAGTCGGCCATTCGGCCCCTCGAGCCTGCTCCACCATTCAATAAGATCATGGCTGATCTGATCTTGGGCTCAACTCCACTTCGCCATCCGTTCCCCATAACCCACGAATCTCTTATCGTTCCAAAATCTGTCTGTCTTCTCCTTAAATATATTCAACGACCCTGGATTGAGTTATCTCCATGATTTTCCCAGCATGTTGTAGTTCCCCGCTGCCTCAACAGCTTCCAGTATTCATCTTATTATTGATGTTCCTCCTCTTGTGTTCCCCCGGCACTCCCCGTGTCTGCCTATTCTTGGTCCCTGGTTCCCGTGTGTCTCTCTCAGTACCTGTATCCGTATGTACCTGTTGGCTGCCGTCGAACCTACAATCAGTCTTGTACCGGCTTCTTACTTCTGCCTGATATCACCCATTAATTATTACTTCCTTCGGGGAGTTAGTTTTTACATTTAACCGTCTCCTTTGTCTTGGCACTTACCAAAGTGCTCTCTTTTTAATACATTTGTCTCTGCTTCTTCTTTTTAGACTCCCCCCTCCCCCCTCTCCAAGCCCCACAGGGGCTGAAATACTTATTATTTTTAACTTAAATAAATCTCATTCTAGACCGTGCTCTTTAAAATCAGAAAAGTCTAAGAATGAAATTTCCAAAAATCAAAATCCATACTGCATAAAAAAAATGACTCTTACCTTGCTTGAGTTCAACTTTTAAACAATCGAAAATTAATCAAAGAATCAACAAGGCTAATGGACTGCCGGCCTTTATATCTAGAGGACTAGATATATAGAGGGGGTAGAGGTTATGCTGCAGCTGTACAAAGCCCTGGTTAGACCACACCTGGAGCACTGTGAGCAGTTCTGGGCACCACACATTAGGGAGGATATATTGGCCTCGGAGGGAGTGCAGGGTGGGTTTACCAGAATGATACACGGACTCCAAGGGTTAAGTTACGAGGAGAGGTCACACAAACTAGGGTTGTATTCCCTGGAATTTAGATGGTTAAGGGGTGATCTGATCGAAGTTTTCAAGATATTGAGGGGAACAGAGAGGGTAGATCGAGAGAAACTATTTCTGCTGGTTGGGGAATCTAGGATGAGGGGGCAGATTCTAAAAATTAGAGCCAGACCTTTCAGGAATGAAAGTACAAAACATTTCTACACACAAAGGGTAGAAGTTTGGAACTCTCTTCCGCAAACGGCAATCGATGCTGGATCAATTGTTAATTTTAAAGCTGAGATTGATAGCTTTTTGTTAGCCAAAGGTATTAAGGGATATGGGCCTAAGGCGTGTATATGGAGTTAGGTCGCAGATCAGCCCTGATCTCATTGAATGGCGGAGCAGGCTCGAGGGGCTGAATGGTCTCCTCCTGTTCCTGTGTTTACTAAAATAGTTTTGTGGAAGATTTATGGATCGATTTGACTTCCATGAGAAAGATGATTGATCGCAGTGTAAAATGGGGGGTCGACCTGCTATTGCCCTATCTCTGTCCAACAACAGTAACTTGTGTTTATACAACACCTTTAACGTAGTAAAACATCCCAAGGTGCTTCACAGCAGTGTTATAAGACAAAACAGATAAATGTGACACCGAGCCACATAAGTAGAAATTAGGACAGGTGACCAAAAGCTCAGTCAAAGAGGTCGGTTTTAAGGAGCGTCTTGAAGGAGGAAAGAGAGGTAGAGAGGTGGAGAGGTTTAGGGAGGGAGTTCCAGAGCTTGGGGCCCAGGCAACAGAAGGCACGGCCGCCGAAGGTTGAGCGATTATAATCAGGGATGGTCAAGAGGGCAGAATTTAAGAGCAGACATCTCGGTGGGGATTGTGGAGGAGATTACAGAGATAGGGAGGGGCGAGGCCATGGAGGGATTTGAAAACAAGGATGAGAATTTTAAATCGAGGCATTGCTTAACCGGAAGCCAATGTAGGTGAGGGAGCACGGGGGGGGGGGGGGTGATGGGTGAGTGGGACTTGGTGCGAGTTAGGACACGGGGGCAGCGAGCACGGGGGGATGATGGGTGAGTGGGACTTGGTGCGAGTTAGGACACGGCGGCAGCGAGCACGGGGGGGTGATGGGTGAGTGGGACTTGGTGCGAGTTAGGACACGGGGCAGTGAGCACAGGGGGTGATGGGTGAGTGGGACTTGGTGCGAGTTAGGACACGGGGGCAGCGAGCACGGGGGGATGATGGGTGAGTGGGACTTGGTGCGAGTTAGGACACGGGGGCAGCGAGCACGGGGGGGTGATGGGTGAGTGGGACTTGGTGCGTGTTAGGACACGGGGCAGCGAGCACCGACCAGGCCAACATCCCCAGCATCGAAGCACTGACCACACACGATCAGCTCCGCTGAGTCACCGAGAGCATGCATAAGCCAAGCGCAGGCAGCGGAAGGAGCGTGCGGCAAACCAGACTCCCCACCCACCCTTTCCTCCAACCACTGTCTGTCCCACCTGTGACAGAGACTGTAATTCCCGTATTGGACTGTTCAGTCACCTGAGAACTCACTTTTAGAGTGGAAGCAAGTCTTCCTCGATTCCGAGGGGCTGCCTATGATGATGATGATGATGATGATGACAGTTTAGACATCTTGGGCTAGAAATTGGGGTAACAACCCCGTTTGGGGTGATAATTCTCGCGGGAGCGCAAAATTATCGCCGGGGCGAGAAGGATTTTCAGCTGACAGGAACTCCAAGTGGGAAGTGGAATGTTAAATCAAGCGCTAACTACCTCCCTTAGAACGCTAAAGTGAGCGAGAGGGGCGATAGTGGCAGAACACTGAGTAATGTTCCGTGCAGCGCTGCCCTCTGTACAGGCTCTTTCCCTCGTTTACAGGGCAGGGCCAAAGCAGGAGTAAATGATTCTTCCTGCTGTCTGTGTTGGGCCACGACACCTGTGCTACGTGCAAAGCAGTCCCCCCCCCCCCCCCAACAGTCTGCGTGCCCCCCTGTCTGTGAGCACCATCGGAGCAGGCCGGGGAGCGGGAGGAGCAGTGTGGTGGGGTACCACTCCAGGGAGCAGCACGAGCTGGGGCAGGAGACCAACGGCAGCGAAAAGGGACGTCATCAAGGTCCAGGTCGGTGAGTGGAGCGCGAGCAGGTACAGCAGGAGCGGCGAGGTCGGGGCGAAGGAGCAGTGAGAGACTGTAGAGGGACGTGATCGGGGCCCAGGAGAGGCGTGGAGTTCAGGGCCCAGAAGAGGCGAGGGCCCAGGGGCAGCACGGGGCCAGCCCACACTGTGCGATATGTGTGCGCACTAGGTCCGTGCAGCAGAGCAGGTCTCCAGTCGTCCTGGTTCAACCCTTGTCACTGGACCAAGACCTCGCTCTGTCAAGCCCGTGTGGTGGCTGGTGTGCAACGGTCACCCCATGTTAAAAAAATCCACGCACAGGCATCTTCCACCCTTCAGGATGTAGTTCGGACCCGGAATTTTAGGTCCTTCATTGAAACACCTCTGAACTTTTTGACATGGAAGCAAGTCATCCTCGATTCGATGGACCGCCTATGATGATGATGACTCTGAGGGCAGGGCCCAGCGATTGCGGGGGGATAATCAGGAGGCACCAGCATGGGGAGGTAAATAAATTTTGGCCTGGCTGCCCACCACGGCCTTTAAATATCACTCGGAGTTGACCATGTCTTCTGCAGCTGCCATTGTTGACGCCCGGCGGTGCTGCAGGGGGAAGGAGCGAATATTGCATCCAGGGCGGTAACGGGGCGCTGTGCACCGGATGACATCACAATCTCCGGAACGCAAGAGAGCGAGGCGGTAAGTGTTAGTGCCAGTGCAAAGCCAGGGGAGTTCGCGGGTATCGGTGATTTTGCCACACCCGGTCGGTAACCCCTTACTGCCCCGTTACCGCCCATCGCAGGTGCTAATGGGAGGCGCTAACTAGGCCAATTTCTCCCCCCCCCTTATTTTACTTTTTAAGACCATAGGCGGTCCCTCGAGCGAGGATGACTTGCTTCCACAAGAGTTCACAGATGTTTCAATGAAGGACCTAATATTCCGGATCCCGAACTACATCCTGAAGGGTGGAAGATGCCTGTGCGTGGATTTTTTTCCACACCAGCCACCGCACGGGCTTGACAGAGCGAGGTCTTGGTCCAGTGGCAAGTGTTAACCAGGATGACTGGAGACCTGCTCTGCTGCACGGACCTAGTGCGTGTCACATCGCACAGTGTGGGCTGGGCCCCGTGCTGCCCCTGGGCCCTCGCCTCTTCTGGGCCCCGAACCCTCATTCACCGCACCTTCGCCCGCGACGTTCCAGGGCCCAGCGCTCCAGCTGTACTTATAGCCCCGACCTGCGATGGTGTTCTCACACAGGTCGGGGCGGCCGACGATGTTTAAGATAGATGTCCATCGTCACACATTAACAGATGGCACACGCACAAATAAGCAAGGCTAGTAATTTGCATCGATAATGGTCTTGTATTTTATTTTTCTTCCTCCCTGTTGTGCTTTCTCCAGCATAGAGTCAGGCGATTAGCTGCAAAAACTAATACCCGGATTAGATTTTTGGATATGCACATTTGAAAAAAAAAAATGTTATCAGTTCTTGCAACATTTTTGGTCATTTTAATGGAGTCGTGATGACCTACTTTCCATCTCACTGCCCGCACCAAAAGGTCTCGTGTTGCAATCTGACTGAGATCAGCTGTCATTTTTATTTTGTTCTCAATTTTTTGATCGCATTACTCCCTCAGTACTTATCCTTTCATGCAGCCTGCATTAGCTGAGAGATTTGGCAGCTCTGATATGTGATATATGGGTCTTCTCCATAACTGCACTGCCAGTGATGCTTTTTACTCAACCATCCAGAATTGGCTTCGCTGTATGGAGGAGAAGGGTCGGGGGGAAGGGGGTGTGGGGACAGTGGGGGACGGGGGGGGGGGTGTGCTGTCGGGAGGTCAGACTTACTTCTAAGTCGCGGTAGGCGGAAGGGAATTTGATAAACACTTTATTCAGCTGGTTGGACGCCGTTTGGAGAAAAACTCGGCGTCTCCCGATCTCGTTAACCTCCTCGAGCTCTACAAACCCTCTCCCCCGAGATCTCTGCGCTCCTCCAATTCTGGCCTCTTGAGCATCCCCCATTTTAATCGCTCCACCATTGGCGGCCGTGCCTTCAGCTTGCTGGACCCTAAGTTCTGGAATTCCCTCCCTAAACCTCTCCACCTCCCTTTCCTCCTTTAAGACGCCTCTTAAAACCTACCTCTTTGTCCAAGCCCCGTCATAGTATCTCCTTATGTGGCTCGGTGTCAAATTTTGTCTGATAACGCCTCTGTGAAGCGTCTTGGGACGTTTTACTACATTAAAGGCGCTATATAAATGCAGGTTGTTGTTGTCGTGTTGCTATTGTGCATGACGTGGGCTGTATTGCACGCCAATGTAGTTTCAAATAAAACGCTGGAGAATGCAACAATAATTAAACAGTCCCGACAACCAATATTTGATTCAGCTAGTTTCTCCCGTGCCTAATGGAACTGGGTCAATGCACAAGTGGGCTTGTTGAGGTTTGAACTTCACTCCCCACCAAGCGAACATCAAACAAACCACCAATATGTATATTGAGGCCTTTGAGAATATTTCTGAGTTTCTTCAAGTGTTAATGAAACACAAAAGGATAGTATGCAGGTACAGCAAGTGATCAGGAAGGCCAATGGTATCTTGGCCTTTATTGCAAAGGGGATGGAGTTTAAAAGCAGGGAAGTCTTGCTGCAGTTATACAGGGTATTGATGAGGCCACACCTGGAATACTGCGTGCGGTTTTGGTTTCCATATTTACGAAAGGATATACTTGCTTTGGAGGCAGTTCAGAGAAGGTTCACTCGGTTGATTCTGGGGATGAGGGGATTGACTTATGAGGAAAGGTTGAGTAGGTTGGGCCTCTACTCATTGGAATTCAGAAGAATAAGAGGTGATCTTATCGAAAAGTATAAGATTTTGAGGCGGCTTGACAAGGTGGATGCAGAGAGGATGTTTCCACTGATGGGGGAGACTAGAACTAGAGGGCATAATCTTAGAATAAGGGGCCGCCCATTTAAAACTGAGATGAGGAGAAATTTCTTCTCTCAGAGGGTTGTAAATCTGTGAAATTCTCTGCCTCAGAGAGCTGTGGAAGCTGGGACATTAAATAAATTTAAGACAGAAATAGACAGTTTCTTAACTGATAAGGGAATAAGGGGTTATGGGGAGCGGGCGGGGAAGTGGAGCTGAGTCCATGATCGGATCAGCCATGATCTTATTAAATGGCAGAGCAGGCTCGAGGGGCCGTATGGCCTACTCCTGTTCCTATTTCTTATGTTTTTATTACATGGGATATATAGCACAGACACAGGCCATTCGGCCCAGCCAGTCCATGCCGGCATTTATGCTCTACTCGAGCCTCCTCCCGTATTTCCCCATCTAAATCTACTCGCAAAACCCTCTATTCCTTTCTCCCTCATATGCTTGTCTAGCCTCCCCTTAAATGCATTGATACTATTTGCCTCAACCACTCCCTGTGGCAGTGAGTTCCACATTCTCACCACTCTCGGGGTAAAGGAGTTTCTTCTGAATTCCCCATTGGATTTCTTGGTGACTATCTTATATTGATGACTTCTAGTTATGCTCTTCCCCACAAGTGGAAACATTCTCTCTGTATCCATTCTATCAAAAACCATTCACAATTTTTAAAGATTAGGTCACCCCTCAGCCTTCTTTTTTCAAGCAAAAAGAGACCCAACCTGTTCATCCTTTCCTGATAGGCATACGCTGACATTTCTGGTATCATCCTTGTAAATCTTCTCTGCACCCTCTCCTCTATATCCTTTTTATAATATGGCGTCCAGACTGTACACAGTGCTCCAAGTGTGGTCTAACCAAGGTTGGATGCAGGTTTGATCCAGTTTACACTTCAAGGTGTAAAGTACCATGTGTGAATTTTAATACAAACCTAATTCGACAAAGCATAAACTTCAACTGGGCTGACTGGATTAACCCTTTTCTCCCCAGCCTCTTCACCACGTGAATTTAATGTTCAACAACCATCTCTAGATTTCTAGTTTACTTTTCAGTTACTGTTTATTAATACAGGTTTAAAACGTCACCCGCACTCATGTGGAGAAATGCAATCTTCAGCATCAAGTGTACAACATTCCTAATCTCTCTGTGACTAGCACTTGATGAAGTGAGTAATGTCTGAAGATACAAAACAGCTCCTCTTAATGCAACCCAAATGACCCCGAGCAATCAAATTACTGCTCAGTAAATGTACCATTTCTCTGTTCAATTCAAACTAATCCAATGTATTTCATGCATGAAATCCCATTAGCGTTGGGATATTTGAGGCAACTGAATCACTAAAAGATTAGAGCAGGAAAGAGCGGTGGTGTGAATCCCACACTGCGGCACTTTACACAGTTATACTCACGGACATGCAACGTTCTGAAAAAAGTGAAAGGTTCACTAGGTTAATTCCTGAGATGAAGGGAGTGTCTAGTGAGGAACAGTTGAGCAGGTTGGTCCTATACTCATTGGAGCTTAGAAGAATGAGAGGTGATCTTATTGAAGTATTTAAGATTCTGAGGGGGCTCGACAGTTTGGATGCAGAGAGGATGTTTCCCCTCCTGGGGGCAATCTAGAACATAGTCTCAGAATAAGGGGTCACCCATTTAAAATGGAAACGAGGAAGAATTTCTTCTCTGAATCTGTGGAATTCTCTGCCCCAGAGAGCTGTGGAGGCTGGGTCATTGAATATATTTAAGGCGGAGATGGACAGATTTTTGAAGGATAAGGGAGTCGAGGGTTATGGGAAGCGGGCAGGGAAGTGGAGTTGAGGCCAAGATCAGATCAGCCATGATCGTGTTGAATGGCGGAGCAGGTTCGAGGGGCCGTATGGCCGACTACCGCTTCTATTTCTTATGTTCTTATGTGAGGCTGGTCAAAAACCTGATCATCAATCCCTTGTGAGGTCTGACATTTTAAATAGAAAGGGCACACGGTGTAAAAAGGTGATACCAGGAAGTGATATATCCATGGAGAAGGCAAAGGCCAAATGTATAGAAGCCGCATGCCATTTACATGGCTCATATAGCTATTTGAATTTCATGACAGGCTCCTCCATCACCACAATCGTCTGTCCAGTTTTCAGCTACCAGTTTCTCCATCACCACCTCAACTTGTCCCATTCTTAACTTCTAGATTCCCTGCTCCAGTAGGCACATGGCAATGTTATAAGAACATAAGAAATAGGAGCAGGAGTAGGCCATACGGCCCCTCGAGCCTGCTCCGCCATTCAATACGATCATGGCTGATCCGATCATGGACTCAGGTCCACTTCTCCGCCCGCTTCCCATAACCCCATATTCCCTTATTGGTTAAGGAACTGTCTATCTCTCTCTCTTAAGTTTATTCAATGGCCCAGCTTCCACAGCTCTCTGAGGCAGCGAATTCCACAGATTTACAACCCTCTGAGAGAGGAAATTCCTCCTCATCTCAGTTTTAAATGGGTGGCCCCTTATTCTAAGACCATGCCCTCTAGTTCTAGTCTCCCCCATCAGTGGAAACATCCTCTCTGCATCCACCTTGTCGAGCCCCCTCATAATCTTACACGTTTCGATAAGATCACCTCTTGAAACGTATAAGATTATGAGGGGAGATTATGAAGTGTAGAAATGTATTTACACTGAGGCATACAGTAACCATATTAGAAATGTCTCCAAACTATATTGTATCTCCATGCATTATTATATTACTTTTTATCTGCTTTGTACAAATATTTCTGTGACTATTTAGTGAAGTGAAGAGGAATTGCAGACTATTAATGTTGAAAACATACCACCACCATTCCTATACACTAATCCTCTTCCACTTACAAGCAAGGTCAGAACTAGAGGCCATCAATATAAGATAATCATTAATAAATCCAATAGAGAATTCAGAAGAAACTTCTTTACATAAAAACATAAGAGTTAGGCATAAGAGTTAGGAGCAGGAGTCGGCCATTCAGCCCCTCGAAACTGCTCCGCCATTCAATAAGATCACGTCTGATCTGATCTTGGCCTCAGCTCCACTTCCCTGCATGCTCCCCATAACCCCTTAATCCCCTTTACCCAGAGAGTGGTGAGAATGTGGAACTCGCTACCACAGGGAGTGGTTGAGGCAAATAGTATCGATGCATTTAAGGGGAAGCTGGATAAACACATGAGGGAGAAGGGAATAGAAGGATGTGCTGATGGGGTGAGAGTGGGAGGAGGCTCGTGTGGAGCATAAACACTGGCACGGACCTGTTGGGCTGAATGTCCCCGTTTCTGTGTTGTAAATACCTTGTCATACTTTGTTATCTGAGCTCAAAATTCTTAGAAGATAATTCAAGATAGCTTTTGAAGAAAAAAAGTGTCTGACCTGTGTCTGACTCCACCGAGAAGTAGGGTTGTCCTTGCAAGATGCTGTATACCACCCTGGCACTGTATCCGTAGGTGGGATCATCAGCATCTGTAGCTATGACTCGAATTACAGATGTACCTGTAATAGATGTACCAAACAAATCAACACAGTTCAGCAAGACTTTTTCCGAAAAATGTCACACACATCAACTCATACTTTTCCCGAACTGCCAAATGGCTGTTCTTGGGTTTGTTTGTCGCTAATTATGAGCTTCTTCATAAAGCGCATTATAAGATAAAAAACTGAAACGTACAAGATTAAGAACATAACATAAGAGCATTCGGCCCCTCGAGACTGCTCCGCCATTTATTACGATCATGGCTGATCCGATCATGGACTCAGCTCCACTTCCCCGCCCGCTCCCCATAACCCTTTACTCCTTTATTGCTCAAAAATCTGTCTATCTCCACATTAAATATATTCAATGACCCAGCCTCCACAACTCTCTGGGGCAGATAATTCCATCGATTTACAACCCTCTGAGAGAAGAAATTCCTCCTCATTTCAGTTTTAAATGGGCAGCCCCTTATTCTGAGGCTATGTCCCCTAATTTTAGTTTCCACTATGAGTAGAAACATCCTCTCTGCATCAGGCTTATCGAGCCCCCTCATTTTCTTATAAGTTTCAATAAGATCACCTCTCATTCTTCTGAACTCCAATGAGTAGAGGCCCAACCTACTCAACCTATCCTCATAAGTCAACCCCCTCATCTCCGGAATCAACCTAGTGAACCTTCGCTGAACAGCCTCCAATGCAAATATATCCTTCCTTAAATACGGAGACCAAAACTGCACGCAGTATTCCAGGTGTGGCCTCACCAATACCCTGTACAGTTGTAGCAGGACTTCTCTGCTTTTATACTCTATCCCCCTTGCATTAAAGGCCAACATTCCATTTGCCTTCCTGATTACTTGCCTTGATTCTGAGGGGGCATGACAGGGTAACATAGAAACATAGAAAATAGGTGCAGGAGTGGGCCATTCGGCCCTTCGAGCCTGCACCGCCATTCAATGAGTTCATGGCTGAACATGCAACTTCAGTACCCCATTCCTGCTTTCTCGGCATACCCCTTGATCCCCCTAGTAGTAAGGACTACATCTAACTCCTTTTTGAATATATTTAGTGAATTGGCCTCAACAACTTTCTGGGGTAGATGCAGAGAGGGTGGTTCCCCTCGTGGGGGAATCTAGAACTCGGGGGCATAGTTGCAGAATAAGGGGCCGCCCATTTAAAACGGAGAGGAGGAGGAATTTCTTCTCTCAGAGGGTTGTAAATCTGTGGAATTCTCTTCCCCAGAGAGCTGTGGAGGCTGGGCCATTGAATATATTTAAGGTGGCAATAAGACAG
Source organism: Pristiophorus japonicus (assembly GCF_044704955.1). NCBI lineage: Eukaryota > Metazoa > Chordata > Chondrichthyes > Pristiophoridae > Pristiophorus > Pristiophorus japonicus. The sequence continues at coordinate 8,146,290 of NC_091981.1, forward strand.
ATTTTTGAACAATAGGGGAGTAAAGGATTATGGGGAACGGGCGGGGACCTGAGTCCATGATCGGATCAGCCATGATCTTATTGATTGGCAGAGCAGGCTCGAGGGGCCAAATGGCCGATTCCTATTCCTATTTCTTATGTTCTTATAATGTGCTGGAGGGTCGGTTCATTGCTAGGGACCTGGACCCCACTTACTTCAGAACAACGAGGGTCACTTCAGGTTAGCTTTACCTTTGAAGTATGCTGAAAAGAGAAGGATTTTTTAAAATCATGATCACTGCCGCTCTTTGATACTTCCTCTTTCCATGTTTTTGATAAAGAATTCATGAGATTGTCCAGTCTCGGATAATGGAATTAATTATTCACACTTCACGCATTTGACTCAAGCTTGGATAATTAATACTGCAAAGCCAACGTCCCTCTGCATGAGTGACAGATTCTCCTCAGACCAGCTCAGAACCCGGACATACAACCTCCACTAAACCTCCAAAGACATCAGACGGAAGCTCCTGATGGACTGTCGGGAAGTCAAATTTACGCTGCAACTTAAGGAAAGGCAAACATACATCCTACAACAACAACAACATGTAATTATATAGCGCCTTAAATGTAGTGAAACTTCCCAAGGCGCTTCACAGGAGTATTACGACATAAGCATTTGACACCGAGCTGCATAAGTAAAAATTCGCGCAGGTGAACAAAAGCTTGGTCAAAGAGGTATGTTTTAAGGAGCGTCTTAGAAACATAGAAACATAGAAAATAGGTGCAGGAGTAGGCCATTCGGCCCTTCTAGCCTGCACCGCCATTCAATGAGTTCATGGCTGAACATTCAACTTCAGTACCCCATTCCTGCTTTCTCGCCATACCCCTTGATCCCCCTAGCAGTAAGGACCTCATCTAACTCCTTTTTGAATATATTTAGTGAATTGGCCTCAACAACTTTCTGTGGTAGAGAATTCCACAGGTTCACCACTCTCTGGGTGAAGAAGTTCCTCCGCATCTCGGTCCTAAATGGCTTACCACTTATCCTTAGACTGTGACCCCTGGTTCTGGACTTCCCCAACATTGGGAACATTCTTCCTGCATCTAACCTGTCTAACCCCGTCAGAATTTTATATGTTTCTATGAGGTCCCCTCTCATTCTTCTGAACTCCAGTGAATACAAGCCCAGTTGATCCAGTCTTTCTTGATAGGTCAGTCCCGCCATCCCGGGAATCAGTCTGGTGAACCTTCGCTGCACTCCCTCAATAGCAAGAATGTCCTTCCTCAGGTTAGGAGACCAAAACTGTACACAATACTCCAGGTGTGGCCTCACCAATGCCCTGTACAACTGTAGCAACACCTCCCTGCCCCTGTACTCAAATCCCCTTGCTATGAAGGCCAACATGCCATTTGCTTTCTTAACCGCCTGCTGCACCTGCATGCCAACCTTCTTGAAGGAGGCAAGAGAGGTGGAGAGGCGGAGAGGTTTAGGCAGGGAGTTTCAGAGCTTGGGGCCCAAGCAACAGAAGGCACGGCCACCGATGGCTGAGCGATTATAATCAGGGATGCTCAGGTGGGCAGAATTAGAGGAGCGCAGAGATCTCGGGGGTGCTGGAGGAGATTACAGAGATAGGGAGGGGGCGAGGGCCATGAATGGATTTGAAAATAAGGATGAGAATTTTGAAATCGAGGCGTTGCTTAAGCGGGAGCCAATGTAGGTCAGTGAGCACAGGGGGTGATGGGGGAGCGGGACTCGGTGCGAGTTAGGACACGGGGCAGCCGAGTTTTGGATGACCTCAAGTTTACGTAGGGTAGAATGTGGGAGGCCAGCCAGGAGTGCGTTGTAGTCGTCAAGTCGAGAGATAACAAAGGCACGGATGAGGGCTTCAGCAGCGGATGAGCCGAGGCAGGGGCGGAGACGGGCGATGTCATTAGCTATTAATATTTTCTGATCTTTCTCAGTACGTGCAAGAAAGGTAACAACCCTAACCCAGCGCCTTGGGACCTTTCACTACATTAGAGGCGCTATATCAATGTAGGATCGCTGTTGTTTATTGATAAAAGCAAGTGACAGAATGGGGGTGAATTTCTGCAGGGTTTCGCCCACCCGGTCACTGTAACTGCGCTGGAGAAGATGCTGAGACCTCAGCAAATAGCACAAATGTTTTTTCCGCTGTTTTCACGAGTCTTGTGCCGACGAACCCTCGCACGGAAATTCATTCGTGTTGGCATTCCCTGCATAAGGCAGGACCGACAGGGCTTATTGGCAGTAACCCATATATACAATGACATGTTTTTATTCGCTGCTTCTTAGGCAGTCCCTCGGAGTCGAGGACGACTTGCTTCCACGGTAATGTGAGTTCTCAGGTGACTGATGAGACCGATGCCAGGTCCCTAACTTTATTTTGGAGGGTGGAAGATGCCTGTGCGTGAGTTCTTTTAACGTTGCACACCAGCCACCACACGGGCTTGACAGAGCAAGGTCTTGGTCCAATGGCAAGGGGCTCCAAGACGATTGAAGACCAGGCTCTGCTGTATGGGCCCAGCGCGCAATACACATACACACACAGACATAAGAACATAAGAAATAGGAGCAGGAGTAGGTCATACGGCCCCTCGAGCCTGCTCCGCCATTCAATACGATCAAGGCTGATCCGATCATGGACTCAGGTCCACTTCCCTGCCCGTTCCCCATATTCCTACTGCTGCCCTTTTATTGGGGATGTGTACAATGGCACAAACTTTCAATCCATTGCAGTTCACGGAAGTTCACGGAAAGCAAACAAAACGAAGGGTGCCTCTTGAACTGTTGGCTAACGCCCTTTTTCAGAACATGAGAATAAGGAGCAGGAGTTGGCCATTCGGCCCCTCGAGTCTTCTCCGCCATTCAATAAGATCATGGCTGATCTTCAACCTCAACTCCACTTTCCTGCGCTATTCCAGTATCCCTTAATATCTAAAAATCTATCTATCTCAGCCTTGAATATATTCAATGACTCAGCATCCACAGCCCACTGGGGCAGAGAATTGCAAACATTCACCACCCTCTGAGTGAAGAAGTTTCTCCTTATCTCAGTTCCAAATGGCCGACCCCTTATCCTGAGACACTGACCCCTGGTTCTAGACTCCCCAGCCAGGGGAAGCATCCTCCCTGCATCTACCCTGTCAAGCCCTGTAAGAATTTTGTATGTTTCAATGAGATCACCTCTCATTCTTCTAAACTCGAGAGAATATAGGCCCAGTCTACTCAATCTCACCTCATAGGACAATCCCCCCATCCCAGGAATCAGTCTGATGAACCTTTGTTGCACTCCCTCTATGGCAAGTATATCCTTCCTTAGGTAAGGAGACCAAAACTGTACACAATACTCCAGGTGCAGTCTCATCGGGGCCTTGTATATTTGCAGAAAGACATTATGGCCGATTCCTTATCCTGAGACTGTGACCCCTGGTTCTAGACTCTCCGACCTGGAGGAAACATCCTCTCAGCATCTACCCTGTCAAGCCCTGTAAGAATTTTTTACATTTCAATGAGATCACCTCTCATTCTTCTAAATTCCAGAGAATATAGGCCTAGTCTACTCAATCTCACAATCTTCGAATTCTCACACGTATGTGAGATGAAGTTAGTCGTCAGCAACAGCGCATCCATAATCATCATTATCATACGCAGTCCCTCCAAATCGAGGAAGACTTGCTTCCACTCTAAAAAGTGAGTTCTCAGGTGGCTGAACAGTCCAATACGGGAATTACAGTCTCTGTCACAGGTGGGACAGACAGTGGTTGAGGGAAAGGGTGGGTGGGACTGGTTTGCCGCACGCTCCTTCCGCTGCCTGCGCTTGGTTTCTGCATGCTCTCGGCGACGAGACTCGAGGTGCTCAGCGCCCTCCCGGATGCACTTCCTCCACTTAGGGCGGTCTTTGGCCAGGGACTCCCAGGTGTCGGTGGGGCTGTTGCACTTTTATCAGGGAGGGTGTCCCTTGAAACGTTTCCTCTGCCCACCTGGGGCTCGCCTGCCGTGTAGGAGCTCTGAGTAGAGCGCTCGCTTTGGCGACAGCGCACACGCTAGTGAATCAGCGGCCAGCATTACGCCCCGCTGACCCCATTGGAAAGGGAAATCAGGCAGGGAAGTGTAAATTCTGTGCGCAGATTCCAAATGAGCTGACTAGCTTCATGCAACAAGTGGGATACACACAGCGAACAGCACAAGCTTATGTATAATGAGGGCAGAAAATCCATCAGCTCTGTTAAATCTGTAATCTGCTCCACTAGCTGTCACTGCAGAGGGCCTCTTTACTAACAGTCTGTATCATGGTCCGGTGCTCATTCTCAATTCTGATTTCAGTCGGAGCCTCCCTGATTCCCACGCTTTTCATGACTCTGCTCTCTCTCTCCCGCGCTCTCTCTGCATCTCAGGCCAGATCCTTCTGCTCGTCCCATTACCCTTTGATCTGCCTCCGATGCATATTAATAGCTGAATGTTTTCTCTTAATGGTCCCATTTTCAGACTGAGCGAGCCACAGATGGATTTTATTTCACCCGCACTTGCAAACAAAGTCTTGCCAGCTCGATTAACTCATTAATCCCGCTTGGAGGCACATAGAGACATAGAAAATAGGAGCAGTAGTAGGCCATTCGGCCCTTCGAATTCTGCACCGCCATTCAATATGATCATGGCTGATCCTCTATCTCAACACCACATTCCCGCTTTTTCCCCATACCCCTTGATGCCTTTTGTTTCTAGAAATCTATCTGTCTCCCTCTTAAATATATTCAGTGACTTGGCCTCCACAGCCTTCTGTGGTAGAGAATTCCACCCTCTGAGTGAAAACATTTCTCCTCATCTCGGTCCTAAATTTCCTACCCTGTGTCCTGTGACTGTGACCCCCTTGTTCTAGACTTGCACAAGGCCACCCTCCAGGAAGCCAGGCACGCCAGGGCTGGGTGGCCTTGTTCGACTGACCGCAGCTCAAACTGATGAATGTTTCCCCTCGCGGGGGAATCTAGAACCAGGATTTCTCCCGACTCGGGTTTCGACCATCGAGACTTGTAGGAGCACTGAGATTTTCCGATACAATGGACTGTTATTAAAATGACTAAGTTCCGAGTTCAACACTGCAGCAAAAACCGAAACGACGAATCCGCTAGATTCCCCCATCACGTACAATTAAACCAACCTTAAACTTCACAAAGATATGCACAGATCCCCCTCACAGTTTCACACAACTAAAACAACCTTAAAAATTTGCATATGCTCCAACGTTAATTGGTTATGCACAATACTCTCAGCAATAACTATGCTCAAACTGGCTCAGTATAATTCAATGGGTGATCAGTCTGTCCGAAATATCCCTTCCACGTGTTCGACGGCCATCTTCCAACACCTTCTTCCGGTGTTTCTGTTCCAAGCTCTAGACAAAGGAGGTTCCTTTCTTTGAAGAGGATTATCATCATGATCATAGGCAGTCCCTCAAAACGAGGATGACTTGCTTCCACATCGAAAAAGGGCTGAGTTCACAGGTGTTTCATTGAAGGACCTAATATTCCAGGTCCTGAACTCCATGCTGAAGATGCCTGTGCGTGGATTTTTTTAACATGGGGTGGCCGTTGCAAACCAGCCACCACACGGGGCTTGACAGAGCGAGGTCTTGGTGCAAGACGACTGGAGACCAGCTCTGCTGCACGGACCTAGTGCGCGCACACATATCGCAGTGTGGGCTGGGCCCGTGCTGCCCCTGGGCCCCGAACTCACTCCTCTCCTGGGCCCTGATCACATCCCTCTACGGACTCTTGCTGCTCCTTCGCCCCGACCTCGCCGCTCCTGCTGTACCTGCCCGCACTGCAATCAGCCGTCGCCCTCCTGCAGCAGCACGCGCTGCTCCCTGCAGTGGTATACCGCCGCATGCTGCTCCCTCTAAAGGCCCCGGCCTGCTGATATGGTCTTGCAGGCTGGGACCGCGCTGATTTCCGGGCGCTGCTCCCGCTAATGCACTGCGTCACTGAAGAGAATAACCTCTTGTTGATGGTAAGTACCTCAGGGAATCAAATACGGCCAGGGTGATATCCTGGACTAGTGTCAATCGCCTGGATGGGTCAGAGAGAAATTTTCCCAGATTTCTTTCCCCAATTGGCCTGGGTTTTTATTTGGTTTCTCCCAGGAGATCCCATGGCTCCGGTTGGGGTGGAGTGTAGAATGTTTCGGTGCAAGGGGGTGTCGCAGTTGTATGGGGCGGACTGGTTGGGCTGGGTGATCTTTGCCTTTCCGCCATTGTTCATTGTTCACAGGTTTATATATAACCTTCAGGGCCACTGAGGGCCGTGTGGCTCTTTGTCGGCCGGCATGGACACGATGGGCCGAAATGGCCTTCTTCTGCGCTGTAAATTTCTGTGTTTCTGTACATCTCAAACAAAACTGATCCCAGTTAACAGCCAAATGTCCAGTTCTGTGTGGCCGGAGATCACCTGACCATTTCCGCAGGGGCATAGTTTCAGAATAAGGGGTCGCCCATTTAAAACTGAGATGAGGAGAAATTTCTTCTCTCAGAGGGTCGTGAATCTTTAGAATTCTCTGCCCCAGAGAGCTGTGGAGGCTGGATCATTGAATATATTTAAGGCGGAGATAGACAGATTTTTGAACGATAAGGGAGTAAAGGGTTATGGGGAGCGGGCGGGGAAGTGGAGCTGAGTCCATGATCAGATCAGCCATGATCTTATTGAATGGCGGAGCAGGCTCGAGGTGCCAAATGGCTGACTCCTGCTCCTATTTCTTATGTTCTTATACAGAGCATAATGTGTTTGTTTGTATTGATACACAGGCTAGCTCGGTCTTGTAACAACATGATGAACGTGTCACAGAACCGCAGTAGGCTTTGCCAAGTGAACAAGTCAAATTGCGTCCATAACCTCACAAAAAATATAATCAAATTATTTTATCCATCGTTTTCTTCTCAAAAATATATCCTAAATGAGGTTGGGAAATGAGCCGGTGAAAACACTTGTGTCAAAATTTTAGGAATATAGGGCTCAAGTTTCGGCCTGAGTTACTCCTATTTTTTTGGAGCAATTAGTTTAGAATGGAGCATCTTAGAAATTGCAATTCTCGGCATTTAGTTTGCTCCAGTTCTAGTCAGTTGGAACAGTTCCATTTAAGAACAGATTTTTTTTTCAAAAGGGGGCGTGTCCAGCCACTTACGCCTGTTTTACAAGTTTAGGCAGCGAAAACTTACTCCAAACTAACTTAGAATGGAGTAAGTGTAGATTTTTGTACGATCAGAAAAACCTTGCCTACATTTATAAATCAGGCGTGGGGAACGAGAGATGGCGGGGGGGGGGGGGGGCGGCGGGGAGGGGGGTTTGCAAACATTAAACACTTCACTTTTACAAATAAAGAGCCATCATCAATAATAAGTGATAAATAAATCAATAAATCAAGCAATAAATCAATTAAAAAAATTAAAAAATTAAAAATAAAAAAAAATAATAAAAAATCAATCAATAAATAAAAAATTAAGTTTCTACTCACCGACAGCAGCACCGGGAGCCCTCCAACAGCATGCTGGGACCTCCCACCCTCCCAGTGTCTCTCTCTCTCTCTGTCAGTGTCTCTCTCTCTCTCTCTGTCAGTGTCTCTCTCTCTCTCTCTGTCAGTGTCTCTCTCTCTCTCTGTCAGTGTCTCTCTCTCTCTCTCTGTCAGTGTCTCTCTCTCTCTGTCAGTGTCTCTCTGTGTTTCTGACAGCGAGGGATGGGGGGAGAGGGGGGAGGGAGAGGGAGAGGAGGGGGGAGGGGATGGTGGAAAGGAGGAGGGGGGAGGGAGAGAGGGGGGAGGGAGAGAGGGGAGGAGGGGGAGGGAGGGAGAGGAGGAGGGAGAGGAGGGGGGGAAGTGGAGAGGGGAGGAGAGGTGGGGAGAGGAGGGGGGAGAGAGGAGAGGAGGCAGAGGGAGGGAGAGGAGGGAGAGGGAGGGACAGAGAGGAGGGGGAGGGAGGGAAAGGGAGGGGGGAAAAGGAGAGGGGGGGAGAGATAGGAGAGTAGGGAGGGGAGAGTGAGGCTGAACGGGCCAAAGACGCAGATGCCTGGCCGCACCGAAGACTTCGGGCGGGGCCCGCCCCCAACAAGATGGCGGGCGGGCGGGCCCCACCGAGGACGTGGAGGGAGGGAGGGGGGGAGAGGAGGGGGAGATGGGGAAATGGCTGAAAAGAAGGGAGTGAGGGAGGGGGAGCTGGACGGGAGGGAGGGGGGCCCCCGAGTCCGATCTTCGCCCTGGGAGCCCATTCGGCCAGGGCTAGGGTTGGGCCCCTCCCACGCAGTCTCGGGGGCGAGGAGCTACTGCGCATATGCGCACACTCTAGCGTGCATGTGCAGAGGTCCCGACACTATTTTCAGCGCTGAGACCTGGCTCCGCCCCGACCCCTTGTGCTGCGCCACGCCGAGCACAAAAACGTCCTGAAGAGACCGGAGAATCACAAGGTAAGTTTTCGGTGCCCTTTTTATTCTAGAAAATCACCGCACCTTATGGAGGTGCGCCGTTCTTACAGAGGGCAGAAACTTGGGCCCAATAAATCAGCCAGTGGCTCAGTGGGCAGCACTCACGGAGAGAACAGCTCCGCAGGTCGGGCTGCAAAAGAGCTGGAGCAGCGTACCACTTCAACCTCTAGCGCAAGCTGCTCCAAGTATGCGACATTTTTGAGATGGGCGACTGGCTAACGTCATCAAAGCCCTGGTCACTGTTTTCGAGCATGGGCAGGAACATCGGCAGGGCCCAGGTACAGAGGAGTGAGAAGGTCAGGGCAGATGAGCGGTGAGTGTTTGTGGCGAGATGCGGTGAATGTATATGGCGGAGGAGCAGCGAGAGATCGTGGCGGAGGTGCGACAGATGAGGGTACGGGGCCCAGAAGATCCGAGGGCCCAGGGGCAGCATGGGCCCAGCCCACACTGTGCGATATGTGTGAGCACTAGGTCCGTGCAGCAGAGCTGGTCTCCAGTCGTCCTGGTTAACCCTTGCCACTGGACCAAGACCTCGCTCTGTCAAGCCCCGTGTGGTGGCTGGTGTGCAACGGTCACCCCACGTTAAAAAAATCCACGCACAGGGCATCTTCCACCCCCTCAACTGGAGTTCAGGACTGGAACATCGGGTCCTTCATCGAAACACCTGTGAACTCGTGGAAGCAAGTCATCCTCGTTCCAGGGACCGCCTATGATGATGGGTAGCACACTCGCTTCTGAGTCAGAAGTCCACTCCGGGGACTTGAGCACCAAAATCTAGGCTGACTCTCCCAGTGCAGTGCTAAAGGAGTGCAGCACTGTCGGAGGTGCCGTCTTTCGGATGAGACGTTAAACCGAGGCCCCGTCTGCTCTCTTAGGTGGATGTAAAAGATCCCACTATTTTGAAGAAGAGCAGGGGAGTTATACCCGGTGTCCTGGGACCAATATTTATCCCTCAATCAACATCACAAAAATAGATTATCTGGTCATTATCACATTGCTGTGTGTGGGAGCTTGCTGTGCGCAAATTGGCTGCTGCCTTTCCCACATTACAACAGTGACTACACTCCAAAAAGTACTTCATTGGCTGTAAAGCGCTTTGAGACGTCCAATGGTTGTGAAAGTCTTTATTTCAACGTGTTAGCCTGGAAACAAGAGGCCTAGATTTAAAATAATTGTTAGAAGGACTTGAGGAGAACTTTCTTCACCCAGAGGGTGGTGGGGGTCTGGAACTCACTGCCTGAAAGGGTGGGAGAGGCAGAAACCCTCACCACATTTACAAAGTACTTGGATGTGCACTTTAAGTGCCGTAACCTGCAGGGCTACGGACCAAGAGCGGGAAAGTGGGATTAGCCTAGGTGGCTCTTTGTCGGCCGGCACGGAATGGCCTCCTCCCGAGCCGTAAATTTCTACTTCTATAATGACAATAAAAATGTAGCTATTTCACAATAACGTTTGTTGTTGTTACAGGAAGGGCTTGACACTGACATGGTGACCATGAACTATAACTCTTCCTAACTTCAGCGAGGAGCTGCAGTCTGAGCATGTGCAATAGGTAGCAATTTCCAAAATACACTGTGCCATTTTCTCATACACAGTGAAAATCTATTGACCTTGTAACCTCTGACTGACTTCTTCAATCAACATCACCATAACAAAAATCGTATGATCACTGCTGTTGGTGGGAGCTTACTGTGCGCAAATTGGCTGCCGCAGTTCCCACATTACAACAGTGACTACACTTCAGAAAAGAACTTCATTGGCTGTAAAGCGCTTTGTGACGTCCGGTGATCGTGAAAGGCGCTATAGAAATACAAGTCTTTCTTCCAAATGCTTCAAAAATAAAATAAGAATACATCTCTTATGTATGTAAACCTATATTTACCATGTCTAACCACCAGGGGGCTTATCCCCTGGAGTCCCAAGGGATCCCATAATCCCTTGGGAGCACCTGTACATAAGGCCATAAGGAGGCCTCATAGGCTGGAGAGGCACTCTGAGATCTGTAATAAAGAACTACGGTCACACTTACTTTGAACTTTCAGTATCTAGTTCTGACTCTTTATTCAAGACATAACAACATCTTCTATTTTTTTTTCTTTAAATAAAAATGAAAGATTTGTATTCATATACGCACCTTTCTTGACCACCAGACCTCAAAAAGTGCTTGACAGCCAATTAGGCTGTTGTAGCCAATTAGCAAGCTCCCACACACAGCAATGTGATAATCACCCAGATCATCGGTTTTAGATGTTGATTGAGGGATAAATATTCACCACGACACCGGGGATAACTCCCCTGCTCTTCTTCAAAATAGTGCATGGGGTCTTTCACGTCCACCTGAGAGCAGATGGGGCCGTGGTTTGACATCTCATTCGAAACCCTTATCTATGCCTCATATTTGCTCACAACCTCTCTATTCACGGACCTCTGTTCCTCCAATGACACAAATTCAAAATTCTCATCCTTGACTTGATCCCTAAATGGCCTTGCCTCTCCCTAGCTCTATAGGTTCAACTGTGGCTTAGTGGGTAGCACTCACCTCTGTACCAGAATAGGTTGTGGGTTCATGTCCCACTCCAGGGAATTGATCACAAAAAATAGACTGACACTCCCAGTGCAGTGCTGAGGGAGCGCCGCACTGTCGGAGGGGCAGTACTGAGGGAGTGCCACACTGTCGGAGGGGCAGTGCTGAGGGAGCGGTGCACTGTCGGAGGGGCAGTACTGAGGGAGCTCCGCACTGTCGGAGGGGCAGTGCTGAGGGAGCGGTGCACTGTCGGAGGGGCAGTGCTGAGGGAGCGGTGCACTGTCGGAGGGGCAGTACTGAGGGAGCGGTGCACTGTCGGAGGGGCAGTGCTGAGGGAGTGGTGCACTGTCGGAGGGGCAGTACTGAGGGAGCGCCGCACTGTCGGAGGGGCGGTGCTGAGGGAGCGGTGCACTGTCGGAGGGGCAGTACTGAGGGAGCACCGCACTGTCGGAGGGGCAGTACTGAGGGAGCGCCGCACTGTCGGAGGTGCAGTGCTGAGGGAGCGCCGCACTGTCGGAGGGGCAGTACTGAGGGAGCGTCGCACTGTCGGAGGTGCAGTGCTGAGGGAGTGCCGCACTGTCGGAGGGGCAGTAGAGGGAGCGCTGCACTGTCGGAGGGGCAGTACTGAGGGAGCGCCGCACTGTCAGAGGGGCAGTACTGAGGGAGCGCCGCACTGTCGGAGGGGCAGTAGAGGGAGCACCGCACTGTCGGAGGGGCAGTACTGAGGGAGCGCCGCACTGTCGGAGGGGCAGTACTGAGGGAGCGCCGCACTGTCGGAGGGGCAGTACTGAGGGAGTGCTGCACTGTCGGAGGTGCCGTCTTTCGGATGAGCCGTTAAACCGAGGCCCCGTCTGCCCTCTTGGGTGGATGTAAAAGATCCCACGGCACTATTTTGAAGAAGGGCAGGGGAGAATTCCCCTGGTCTACTGGTAAATATTTATCCCTCAACCAAATTAACTAAAGCAGATTACTGGACATTATCACATTGCTGTTTGTGGGAGCTTGCTCTGCACAAATTGGCTGCTGCGTTTCCCACATTACAACAGTGACTACACTTCAAAAGTATTTGATTGGCTGTAAATGCGATTTGGGGCATGGTGATGTTGTGAAAGTTGCTCCCTAAAAGCACATTATTTCTTTCTGTCAGCTCTTCCAGCCCTACATCTCATGACCCATTGCCAAAAACATCCTCCATCACTCCGACTCAGGTTCTGCTCCTTTCCCCCTTCCTCCACCCACCACCAAGGGCTGTGCCAACTGAAAAATGTGACGACAGGATTGCTGAGCTGTTGTGCACTCTTCCCCTGTCAAATAGCCTGCCCATTACAACAAACCACTGACACTCGCATCTGCAAATGATCAGAGTGCAAACGGCGAGATCACTTAAATGGCACTTGGTAATAAAGCTGCAATCTTTTCAACACTTCAAGATGCATCATTTATTACCGTGACATTGTGGCTCTGAGCAGTTTGCCCTTTGTAGTACCTGCCTGTTTCCACCTCCGTAACATCGCCATTCCCCGCCCCTGCCTCAGCTCATCAGCTGCTGAAGCCCTCATCCATGCCTCTGTTCCCCCCAGACTTGACAATTCCAACTCCTCCTGGCCGGGCCGCCCACATTCTACCCTACGTAAACTAGAGGTGATCCAAAACTCGGCTGCCCCATCTCCTAACTCGCACCGAGTCCCACTCACCCTGTGCTCACTGCCCCGTGTCCTATCTCGCACCGAGTCCCGCTCACCCATCACCCCCTGTGCTCACTGCCCCGTGTCCTAACTCGCACCGAGTCCCACTCACCCATCACCCCCTGTGCTCACTGCCCCGTGTCCTAACTCGCACCAAGTCCTGCTCACCCATCACCCCCTGTGCTCGCTGACCTACATTGGCTCCCGGTTAAGCAACACCTCAATTTCAAAATTCTCATCCTTGTTATCAAATACCTCCGTGGCCCTCGCCCCCTCCCGATCTCTGTAATCTCCTCCAGCCCCACAACCCCCCCGAGATATCTGAGCTCCTCTAATTCTGCCCTCATGAGCATCCCTGATTATAATCGGCCCACCAGCGGTGGTCGTGCCTTCTGTTGCCTGGGCCCCAGGCTCTGGAACTCCCTCCCTAAACCTCTCCGCCTCTTTACCTCTCTCTCCTCCTTTAAGACGCTCCTTAAAACCGATTTCTTTGACCTAGCCTGCCCTAATATCGCCTTATGTGGCTCGGTGTCAAATTTTGATTGTTAACGCTCCTGTCAGGCGCCTTGGGACATTTTACTACGTTAAAGATGCTATATAATTGCAAGCTGCTTTTGCTGTTGCACTGATAATTGAAGTAAAATGGCCACGATTCCAATCGTCTGGTTTTATAACAAATAAAGCATGATTGATAGCACAAGCTTTAAATTTCAGCCATAATAATGGTCAGTTTTGCTTCTGTTTTTGCTGATTTTGTTGATTTGTCGAACTTTGACGTTGATAAACGAGGGCACGTGTACTGTCGGGGGGCTATTGCGCACCATTGTCACGCTGGAGGTTAATCTTCTGTGTAAGTAGAGTGGGGTTTTGCTGCTCTCTCGAAACATCAATGGCAAATCTTCTCCACCGCTAGCAAGACCAGGCACTCTCAAAGTTGATACAGAGTCACATCAATAACACATGGAGCCTGCATTCTGCCACTAATGTTCTCAGACACTGTACTGCCTGTCCACAAATAAAAAAATCAAGGGAACAGACATGAAGTCTATTTATTATGGCAACATCTCCCTTATACCCTCTCTTATAATGTTAGCTGTGGCTCAGTGGGCAGCACACTTGCCTCTGAATCAGAAGGTTGTGGGTTCAAATCCCAGCCCAGAGACTTGAGCACAAAAATCTAGGCTGATACTCCCAGTGTAGTGCTGAGGAAATGCTGTCTTTCAGATGAAACATTAAACAGAGGCCCTGTCTGCTCTCTCAGGCGGACATAAAAATTCCCACGGTCACCATATCGAAGAAGTGCTAGAGAGTTATTCCCGGTGTCCTGGGGCCAATATTTATCCATCACAAAAACAGATTATCTGCTCATTATCACATTGCTATGTGTGTGGGAGCTTGCTGTGCGCAAATTGGCTGCTGCGTTTCCCATGTTACAACAGTGACTACACCTCAGAAAGTATTTCATTGGCTGTAAGGTGCTTTGGGACGTCTGGTGATTGTGAAAGGCACTATATAAATGAAAGTTTTTCCTTATCTTTTGTTTTACCCGGGACAATGGTAGAGTACCTTTGTACCTATTCGGCCATTGGATTAGAGGTGTATGTGGCTACTTATCCACTGTTAAGTTATCTTACTCTCATGTCCTGATCTCACAACTTCGTTAAATGATTCAAAGTTCAGTAGCTAAGCTGTGATGCGGTTTAACCCATGACGAAGGGTCATCAACCGGAAATGCTAACCCTCTTTCTCTCTCCACTGAAGCTGCCTGACTTGTTGAGTGTTTCCAGCATTTTATGCTTCTATGTAACAAAGTTAACAGAGAACAACTTGCATTTATACAGCTCAAGATGTTCCAAAGTTCTTTACGGAAGTGTAGTCACTGTTGTAATGTAGGAAACGCGGCAGCCAATTTCTGCACAGCAAGCTCCCGCAAACAGCGATGTGATATTGAGCAGATAATCAGTTTTTGTTATGTTGATCAAGGGATAATTATTGGCCAGGACAACTGGGATAACTTCCCTGCCCTTCTTCAAAAAAGTGCTGTGGGATCTTTCACATCCACCTGCGAGAGCAGACGGGGCCTCGGTTTAACGTCTCCTCCGAAAGACGGCACCTCCGACAGTGCAGCGCTCCCTCAGTACTGCCCCTCCGACAGTGCGGCGCTCCCTCAGTACTGCCCCTCCGACAGTGCGGCGCTCCCTCAGTACTGCCCCTCTGACAGTGCAGCACTCCCTCAGTACTGCCCCTCCGACAGTGCAGCACTCCCTCAGTACTGCCCCTCCGACAGTGCAGCGCTCCCTCAGTACTGCCCCTCCAACAGTGCAGCGCTCCCTCAGTACTGCCCCTCCGACAGTGCAGCGCTCCCTCAGCACTGCACTGGGAGTGTCAGCCTAGATTTTTTTGTGACTCTGACCCCACAACCTTCTGACTCGGAGACGAAAGTGCTACCCCCTGAGGCACGGCTGACACTACCTGGTAGCGACACTACTGACAATGTTGGGTGTGACACAGGCACGATGGACCGAACGGCCTGCTTCTGTGCTCTATCATCCTATGAATGGGAGCTGGTTTCTCACATGGAAACAGCAAATCCCGATGCCATCATTAAGGAAAGGGTGACTGAGAGTAGTTAAAACACAAAGACGGAAGGAAGGGAGGGGGAGATTGGAGGATGAGTTACTCTGGGCCATTCTCACGCCGCTGGTCATCATTCAACAGTAAAGTGATACTGCAGCCTATCAACCACCCACTCTCTGGACAGAGAAATGGTGTGCAATGAGAAATTATAATTCACCATTTAAAGGTTAATAGTGGGAACTTATTGGAAATTTTCAGTAAAATAACAAAGCAACAATACGGAATTCGCTGTGGCAACTCGCCAAGGCTTCTTCGGCAGCACCTCCCAAACCCGCGACCTCTACCACCCTTTAGAAGGACAAGGGCAGCAGGCGCATGGGAACACCACCACCTTCACGTTCCCCTCCCAGTCACACACCATCCGGACTTGGAAATATATCGGCCGTTCCTTCATCGTCGCTGGCTCATAATCCTAGAACTCCCTCCCTAACAGCACTGTGTGGGAGCACCTTCACCACACGGACTGCAGCGGTTCAAGAAGGCGGCTCACCACCACCTTCTCAAGGGGCAATTAGGGATGGGCAATAAATGTCGGCCTTACAAATCCCTCCATGGCCTCACCCCTCCCTATCTCTGTAATCTCCTCCAGCCCCCAACCCCCCCCCCCCCCGCCCGAGATATCTGCGCTCCTCAAATTCTGCCCTCTTGAGTATCCCTGATTGTAATCGCTCAACCACTGGTGGCCGTGCCTTCTGTTGCCTGGGCCCCAAGCTCTGGAACTCCCTCCCTAAACCTCTCCACCTCTCTCCCTCTCTTTCCTCTTTTAAGACGCTCTTTAAAACCGACCTCTTTGACCAAGCTGTTAGCCACCTGCCCTAATATCTCCTTATGTGGCTTGATGTCAAATTTGTTTGTTTTGTCTTATAACACTCCTGTGAAGCACCTTGGGACATTTTACTATGGTAACGGCGATATACAAATGAAAGTCGTTGTTGTTGCTGTCCTGTCAGCGATGACCACATCCCTTGAATAAATAACTAAAAATAAAAAAACTACTTATATAGGCAGAAACTGTCACGTTGCAATCCAGCATCACCTCTGATATTAAATGTAAAGATGCTCATGGACTTCTGTCAGTCCAACGTCCCTCCCTATACTTTGCAGGTTCTCCCCCATCTACCCCACTTCTATCCTCAAGGTCATCTTCTTCGTGAAATCTCCTTGGACCTCCTCTCAACTTAAGTTCCTGAATTCAAATTTCTCTTTCTCAGCATCAATGCTTGTCCGTATCATCAGCCTCTCTTTGGCTTCTGGTATTGGTTCTTGTGATGTATTTGCTTCAGGGGTTCTTTGCTTAAGAATTCATAGCAGCACATCGCTATTTAGAACTAGTTGGTTTATTAGCCAAAGGTTTAACAATCACACCACACGTTACCAGTTCATCCACCAGGCTCACAACCACCTGCCCCATCGTGGATCCCCCGAATCCAACTGGCCAGGGTTTTATTGAGTCTTGTGAACATCACGTGACTGGCTAAGCCACTCCCAACTTAACAGCCCTACAGACCCGTGAGTATACTCACGGGTGCGTCCATTACAATTCTTATTCCTTCCAAACTCCTATTCAAGAAATCTTCCCTTGATTTATCTATTTTCCCTCACTACTGCTCCATCTTCAATTTACCTTTTCAGTCCAACCTGTCCTCTCTCTTCTCACTCCCATGTTCGAATCGTTGCCCCACAGCACAAAGGCCATTCTGGTAAAAGTCACCAAACAATCAGTCCACTGGCAACTGTTGTCAGCGGCTCTTCCGCCTAGCCCTCAATGCCTCTCGTCGCCATCAGCACTGTTTGCCTCTCCACCCCCACCGTTGGGTGCTCCAAGTAGGAACAACACTACCTGGGAAAGTTGGTCGGGAAATTGCAGCACAATAAAGAGAAGGAAAGGTTTGCATTTATATATCACCTTTCACAACCTCCGGACATTCCAAAGCACTTACAGCCAACAAAGTGCTTTACAAAAGTGTAGTCACTGTTGCAATGTAGGAAATGTGACAGTCAATATGCGCACAGCAAGCTCCCACAAACGGCAACATGATAATGATCGGATAATCAGTTTTTAGTGATGTTGATTGAGGGATAAATATTGGCCAGGACACCGGCGATAACTCCCCTGCTCTTCGAAATAATGTCGTGGGATCTTTTACATCCATCTGAGAGAGCAGACGGGGCTTCGGTTTAACGATGTAACTATTTGTACTGCACTTTTTTTGACAGACAGTTGACAAGCCCCGCCCCTGTCAAGCTCCGCCCCTACCCCCCCCTCCCAGCCTGAATCATTCCATGCACGTGGTGCTGAGAAGCAGAACCTGAGGCTCTGACTCTCTCCCCCCCACCCCCCTCCCCAGCCGCAGACGGCCTGGGCCCGAGAGCCGTGGTCCTGGGTGGGAGAGAGAGGCTGGGGAGAGAGAGAGAGGGGCTGGGGGAGAGAGGGGCTGGGGGGTGGGAGAGAGAGGCTGGGGGGGGGGGGGAGAGAGCGAGAGGCTGATGGGGGGGGGGAGAGTGAGAGGCTGATGGGGGGGGGGGGGGAGAGTGAGAGCCTGGGGGGGGAGAGTGAGAGCCTGGGGGGGGAGAGTGAGAGGCTGGCGGGGGGAGAGAGAGCAAGAGACTGGGGGGAGAGAGAGAGTGAGAGGATGTGGGGTGGTGGGAGAGAGAGAGAGGCTGGGGGGGAGAGAGAGAGAGAGGCTGGGGGTGGGGGGAAGAGAGTGAGAGGCTGGGGGGGGAAGAGAGCGAGAAGCTGGGGGGGAGAGAGAGAGTGAGAGGCTGGCGGGTGGCGAGAGAGAGAGGCTGGGGGGGAGAGAGAGAGAGAGGCTGGGGTGAGGAGAGAGAGTGAGAGAGGCTGGGGTGAGGAGAGAGAGCGAGACACGGATGGGGTGGTGGTGGCGGGGGAGGGAGGGGAGAGATGTGGGTAAGGGGAAGACAGATTACGTTTTTCCCAACCCCCTGTAACGGACATCGTTGGGGTGGATGAAATCCATAAGTGACGACACTGTCACTATTCACATCATACCCAATAAACCTGTTGACAATCTGCACACAACGCCCCATTTATGGTGGGGGTGAGGGGGTCGGGGAGCAAGGATGCACTAGGACTAGGGTACAGGACTTTGGCCGGCCCTTGCTGTCTTCTGGGGAGCTCTGTCCTCTGTCACTTCAGGAAGTCAAAGTTACAATTTGCAAAGTCAGTGAGACCTTGGGATGGGTGGTTCCAGTTCCACATTCCTGTGAAACTTCAGGGTGTGGTTTATCCTTTAAGGGGACCAATCATAGATAAAGGGTGGAGCACGGTGGCCATTTTTGCAGTACAAATAAGCACGTCCTCGGTTTAACGTCTCATCCGAAAGACGGCACCTCCGACAGTGCGGCGCTCCCTCAGTACTGCCCCTCCGACAGTGCGGCGCTCCCTCAGTACTGCCCCTCCGACAGTGCGGCGCTCCCTCAGTACTGCCCCTCCGACAGTGCGGCGCTCCCTCAGTACTGCCCCTCCGACAGTGCGGCACTCCCTCAGTACTGCCCCTCCGACAGTGCGGCGCTCCTTCAGTACTGCCCCTCCGACAGTGCGGCACTCACTCAGTATTGCCCCTCCGACAGTGCGGCACTCCCTCAGTACTGCCCCTCCGACAGTGCGGCGCTCCCTCAGCACTGCACTGGGAGTGTCAGCCTAGATTTTTGTGCTCCAGTCTCTGGAGTGGGACTTGAACCCACAACCTTCTGACTCAGAGGTGAGAGTGCTGCCCACTGAGCCACACTGATACAATAATCTGTCAATGGCCTCACCCCACTATTTCCGAGCCAACTTCAGCAACTAAGCTTCATTGCCAGCATCCTCTGATGATGGATTACTGCTTGTTTCCTGCTCTCTCCACTTCATAACTAGAGGCAGACCCTTCAGTTTATACACACCTGCTACCTGGAATTAACGCTTAAAACACTTTGCCACAGTATCCCTCTGCCTGGCTCTCCTTTGATGTACCTTTGTCTCCCTCCCTAATGCTCCACCTTTTTCCACCTCGTGAAGTGATCTTAGTTGTTGCCTTTCTATGAGGAGAGCTGCACTTGTGCAGGTTGTATGTTTTATTGTTAAATATGAGACTCGTGAGTTAATAAGAACGGAAGAATTAGGAGCAGGAGTCGGCCATTCGGCCCCTCGAGCCTGCTCCGCCATTCAGTGAGATCATGGCTAGTCTTCGACCTCAGCTCCACTTTTCCCCGATCCCCACATCCCCTGATTTCCCGAGAGTCCAAAAATCTAGCGATCTCAGCCTTGAATATACTCAACGATTCAGCATCTGCAGCCCTCTGGGGTAGAGAATTCCAAAGGTTTATAACTTAATGCGTGAAGAGAGTTCTTCTCATCTTCCTCCTAAATGGCCGATCCCTTACCTGAGACTGTGACCCCTGGTTCTAGACTCTCCAGCCCGGGGGAAGCACCCTCTCAGCATCTACCCTGTCAAGCCCGCTAAGAATTTGCAATGAGATCACCTCTCATTCATCTAAACGCTAAAGAATATAGGCTCAATGCAATTGAAATGGCTTTATCCCAATGCGGTGGCTCATTTGATGTGAGGAATTCAAATATTTTTAACTAGTGCATTATTTTGGTATGAATTGGTGACAATATCAGCAGAGATTGGGCAACTCCAGGCCCTTTGTTGGAGGCTGGTTGATTTTTCAGGGATGATCCTATAATTCGGAACTCCCTAACTATTTACAATCTATATTGACGACTTGGAAGAAGGGACTGAGTGTTTTGTAGCCAAGTTTGCTGACGATACAAAGATGGGAGGAAAAGCAATGTGTGAGAAGGACACAAAAAATCTGCAAAAGGACATAGACAGGCTAAGTGAGTGGGCAAAAATTTCGCAGATGGAATGTAATGTTGGAAAGTGTGAGGTCATGCACTTTGGCAGAAAAAAAATCAAAGAGCAAGTTATTATTTAAATGCAGAAAGATGCAAAGTGCCGCAGTACAGCGGGACCTGGGGGTACTTGTGCATGAAACACAAAAGGATAGTATGCAGGTACAGCAAGTGATCAGGAAGGCCAATAGTATCTTGGCCTTTATTGCAAAGGGAATGGAGTATAAAAGCAGGGAAGTCTTGCTACAGCTATATAAGGTATTGGTGAGGCCACACCTGGAATACTGCGTGCAGTTTTGGTTTCCATATTTCCGAAAGGATATACTTGCTTTGGAGGCAGTTCAGAAAAGGTTCACTAGGTTGATTCCGGGGATGAGGGGGTTGACTTAAGAGGAAAGGTTGAGTAGGTTGGGCCTCTACTCATTGGAATTCAGAAGAATGAGAGGTGATCTTATCAAAATGTTTAAGATTATGAGGAGGCTTGACAAGGTGGATGCAGAGAGGATGTTTCCACTGATGGGGGAGACTAGAACTAGAGGGCATGATCTTAGAATAAAGGGCCGCCCATTTAAAACATAGATGAAGAGAAATTTCTTCTCTCAGAGGGTTGTAAATCTGTGGAATTCACTACCTCAGAGAGCTGTGGAAGCCGGGACATTGAATAAATTTAAGACAGAAATAGACAGTTTCTTAAATGATAAGGGGATAAGGGGTTATGGGGAGCGGGCAGGGAAGTGGAGCTGAGTCCATGATCAGATCAGCCATGATCGTATTGAATGGCGGAGCAGGCTCGAGGGGCTGTACGGCTTACTCCTGCTCCTATTTCTTATGTTCTTATGGGTAATGCGTCCAGGAATCTACGGGCTTGCCGTGTTCTTGTAAGTCCTTTACCGGAATAATATTTATGACTTTGCACTTTTGGCAGAAATTCTCGCTTGCTGCAGCAAAAGGTTGGATATTTGGCCATGGGGTGCCCATGATTTTCCCCAGCCGTTGAAATGAATGGTTCGAAAACACTACATTGCCGTACTTGGATTCCAACATACACTCCCGGCAGGCGAGACTCTCTTGCAGGAGCACAAAGATTAAAAATGACTCCTTATTAATATAATATAATTAAGAGCTAGATTCCATTGCTCAATATGTTTGATCAAGGGGATAAGACAATGCAATAAGTTAGCAAACCATCCTCCCATCTCTGCAGGCTGTTTTTGATTCACCTCAGACTGACGTGATTAAAGCCTGCCTTCTCTTGTCAGCCGTGTCTCAGTGGGCAGCACTCTCGCCTCTTGAGTCAGAAGGTTGTGGGTTCAAGTCCCACTCCAGAGACTTGAGCACAAAAATCCAGGCTGACACTCCCAGTGCAGTGCTGAGGGAACGGTCTTTTGAATGAGACGTTATACCGAGGCCCCGATCGCCCTCTCAGGTTGACCTACTTGATCCCAGGGCACTATTTCAAAGAATAGCAGGGGGAGTTCTCCCCGGTGTCCTGGGCCCAATATTTATCCCTCAATCAATATCACTCAAACAGGTTATCTGGTCATTATCACGTTGCTGTGTGTGGGAGCTTGCTGTGCGCTAATTGACTGCCGCGTTTCCCACATTACAACAGTGACCACACTTCAAATCGTACTTCATTGGCTGCCAAGCGCTTTGGGATGACTTGATATCAGAAAAAGCGCTATATAAATGCAAGTCTTTCTTTCCAAAGTGAAATGCATTGGCGTATTTCCAATCCCGCAGAATATTGATCATAAATCGCTACGACTTAGAAATAAACTGCTGTGGGAAACCGAAATGTCACAATGAGACAGTGGGCTCCTTCCCTTGTGGGCATGTGACGTGTCCAGGCAGAGTGCAGGGAGCTTTACTGTACCCATGCTATACCTGACCTGGGAATATGCTCATGTGTCAGCACTGATATCTCTCACACTGAGGTGGGGGAAAAAAAATAACAGTTAGGAAAAGTGTCTCGGTGGAAAAGCTTAAAACGTTACAACTCAGCAAAGTTCTGCGCTGATTGCCATTACTTTATAAATATCTGTGGGTTCAGTTGATTGGTTACATAGCACAGTGGCTATGTCACTGGACCAGTAATCCAGAGACCCTGGAGCCCCGGAGGGATGTGATCAGGGCCCAGAAGAGCCGAGGGCCCAGGGGCAGCACGGGCCCAGCCCACACTGTGCGATATGTGTGCGCACTAGGTCCGCGCAGCAGAGCTGGTCTCCAGTCGTCCTGGTTAACCCTTGCCACTGGACCAAGACCTCGCTCTGTCAAGCCCGTGTGGTGGCTGGTGTGCAACGGCCACCCCACGTTAAAAAAATCCACCCACAGGCATCTTCCACCCTTCAGGATGTAGTTCGGGATCTGGAATATTAGGTCCTTCATTGAAACACCTGGGAACTCATCCCTTTTTGGTGTGGAAACAAGTCATCCTCGATACGAGGGACCGCCTAATTCTAATCCAGAGGCCTGGACTAATGATCTGGAGACATGAGTTAAAATCCCACCACGGCAGCTGGGGAATTTAAATTCAGTTAATTAGATAAAACTAGAATTAAAAATTGAGTATCAGTAATGGTGAACATGGGCTAGAGTTTCCCTAACCTGTTTTTCTGGCACCCTCACCCAGGGTGCACTGTTTTAGTCCACCTCCAAGCACACCAAAAAAAGTCATTGGTATTCTAGCCGCTCCCCAGCTTCTCCTCGGTCGTGGTGCAGTGTGGCCCAAGGGATTTGGGGTGGAGCCAGGTCCCGGCGATGTGCAGTAGCCCCTGGCAGGCCGAATCTGTGAGTGCGCGCTGCAGGCTATATGGGAGGGGCCCGAAGCACACCGTCCCTAGCCCTGGCCGAATGGGCTCCCTCATCGGCGGCCTGCTGCGCTCCCTAAGGTAGGACTTGTATTTTTTATTTGTTATTTACTGATTGATTTTGGTGCTTTAGGTGCAGGGTCCCTTCTATTTTTTTATTTGTTAATTAATTGCTTATTACTTTTTGTGCTTTGTTTGGTGCTTGGTGGTGCTTTAAATGTAGTTATTTGCGCCGATTCCTCAACTGTAAATAAGGTCTTTCTGTGCGGACAAAAGTGGCCACATACGCTGGCCTAAGTTAGTTTGGAGCAACTATTTGCTGACCAAACACCTAAAACAGGGGTAAGTGGCTGGGACCGCCCCCTTTTGAAAAAAAAAAATTAAATTAAAAAAAAAACTAATTGACTCACTTACACTGGCGCAAAGTAAATGGCCAGAATTGCAACTAAAAAGATAGTCCAGAAAAATCATGTTGCTCCAAAAAAAAAAGGTGCAATTCCTGGGGAAACTTGAGCCCCATGAATCTACCGGATGGTCGTTAAAAACCCAAGTGGTTCACTGATGCCCTTCAGGGAAGGAAATCTGCCGTCCTTACCCGGTCTGGCCGATATGTGACTCCAGACCCCACAGCGATGTGGTTGACTCTTAACTGCCCTCTGAAGTGGCGACTCACCACCATCTTCTCGCGAGTAATTAGGGACACGGGCAATAAATGCCAGCGAGCCCCACATCCCGTGACTGAACAATAATTTTTAAAAAATTTCCACACACAGATCCTTGAACTCACCAACATCTGACATTTCAGGAACAGTAGCCAGGTATGTCTCCTTTGAAAACTTTGGCTCGTTGTCGTTAATATCATGGATCTTGATAATAAACTCGGATTCTGGTTCCACGGGCCTGCCAGTCCGCCGTTCAACGGCTTGGGCGCGCAGCGCGTAAAAGGATTTTTCTTCCCGGTCCATTTTCTTTAAGGCGTGGATGTCCCCGGTGTTCTCATCGATGGTGAAAACTGTGCCAGCCCCGTCACCGGACAAAATGTATTTGAGTGTGCCGTCTCCCTTGTCGACGTCCGAGTGAAGCTGTGGGAGTAAAAGAGAGAAGTGGATTTACCGAGTCTTGCACGCAAAAGAGATGGTTGTCCCGCAGCTAGGGAGGTGTAACTCAGCAGTGGGCCAGACATCACGCAGTGAAGCTCTACCGATCTTATTACAAAGTGTTGCACGGTGCTTAGAGCACAGAAACACGACGTTTGGCCCAACAGGTTTGCGCCGCGGTTTATGCCACACACGAGCCTCTGCCCACCCCTCGTCATCTCACCCCATCAGCATTACCCGCTACTGCTTGCTCCCTCGTGTGCTTATCTAGCCTCCCCCTTAACCGTATCCATGCTGTCTGCTGCCCGGAATCATTTTCCACTCTGCTGACAAGATATCCAAATGAAAAAGGATTTCAGATTTAAATTGTCCAACATTTTCCAACATTCCATTGACTCTGGGTCAGTTCCTATCGAGTGAGTGGAGGGTAGCCAATGTAACCCCACTTTTTAAAAAAGGAGGGAGAGAGAAAACAGCGAATTATAGACCGGTCAGCCTGACATCGGTAGTGGGTAAAATGATGGAATCAATTATTAAGGATGTCATAGCAGCGCATTTGGAAAGAGGTGACATGATAGGTCCAAGTCAGCATGGATTTGTGAAAGGGAAATCATGCTTGACAAATCTTCTGGAATTTTTTGAGGATGTTTCCAGTAGAGTGGACAAGGGACTTTCAGAAGGCTTTCGACAAGGTCCCATACAGGAGATTAATGTGCAAAGTTAAAGCACATGGGATTGGGGGTAGTGTGCTGATGTGGATTGAGAACTGGTTGGCAGACAGGAAGCAAAGAGTAGGAGTAAATGGGTACTTTTCAGAATGGCAGGCAGTGACTAGTGGGGTACCGCAAGGTTCTGTGCTGGGGCCCCAGCTGTTTACATTGTACATTAATCATTCAGATGAGGGGATTAAATGTAGTATCTCCAAATTTGTGGATGGCACTAAGTTGGGTGGCAGTGTGAGCTGCGAGGAGGATGCTATGAGGCTGCAGAGTGACTTGGATAGATTAGGTGAGTGGGCAAATGCATGGCAGATGAAGTGTAATGTGGATAAATGTGAGGTTATCCACTTTGGTGGTAAAAACAGAGAGACAGACTATTATCTGAATGGTGACAGATTAGGAAAAGGGAAGGTGCAACGAGACCTGGGTGTCATGGTACATCAGTCATTGAAGGTTGACATGCAGGTACAGCAGGCAGTTAAGAAAACAAATGGCATGTTGGCCTTCATAGTGAGGGGATTTGAGTACAGGGGCAGGGAGGTGTTGCTACAGTTGTACAGGGCCTTGGTGAGGTCACACCTGGAGTATTGTGTACAGTTTTGGTCTCCTAACTTGAGGAAGGACATTCTTGCTATTGAGGGAGTGCAGCGAAGGTTCACCAGACTGATTCCCGGGATGGCGGGACTGACATATCAAGAAATACTGGATTAACTGGGCTTGTATTCACTGGAGTTCAGAAGAATGAGAGGGAATCTCATAGAAACGTTTAAAATTCTGACGGGTTTAGACAGGTTAGATGCAGGAAGAATGTTCCCAATGTTCGGGAAATCCAGAACCAGGGGTCACAGTCTAAGGATAAGGGGTAAGCCATTTAGGACCGAGATGAGGAGAAACTTCTTCACCCAGAGAGTGGTGAACCTGTGGAATTCTCTACCACAGAAAGTTGTTGAGGCCAATTCACTAAATATATTCAAAAAGGAGTTAGAGGTAGTCCTTACTACTCGGGGGATCAAGGGGTATGGCGAGAAAGCAGGAATGGGGTACTGAAGTTGCATGTTCAGCCATAAACTCATTGAATGGCGGTGCAGACTCGAAGGGCCGAATGGCCTGCTCCTGCACCTATTTTCTATGTTTCTATGTGAGCAGTTACCAATGGTAGCATTCTCGCCTCTGAGTCAGAAGGTTGTGGGTTCGAGTCCCGCTCCAGGGACTTGAGCACAAAAATCTAGGCTGACACTCCCAGTGCAGTACTGAGTGAGCGCTGCACTGTCGGAGGGGCAGTACTGAGTGAGCGCTGCACTGTCGGAGGGGCAGTACTGAGGGAGCGCCGCACTGTCGGAGGGGCAGTACTGAGTGAGCGCTGCACTGTCGGAGCGGCAGTACTGAGGGAGCGCTGCACTGTCGGAGGGGCAGTACTGAGGGAGTGCTGCACTGTCGGAGGGGCAGTACTGAGGGAACGCTGCACTGTCGGAGGGGCAGTACTGAGGGAGCGCTGCACTGTCGGAGGGGCAGTACTGAGGGAGCGCCGCACTGTCGGAGGGGCAGTACTGAGGGAGTGCTGCACTGTCGGAGGGGCAGTACTGAGGGAGCGCCGCACTGTCGGAGGGGCAGTACTGAGGGAGCGCCGCACTGTCGGAGGTGCCGTTTTTCAGATGGGCCGATAAACCAAGGCCTTGTCTGCCCTCTCAGATAGACGTAAAAGATCCCAGGGAACTACTTTGAACAAGAGCAGAGGAGTTCTCCACAGTGTCCTGGGGCCAATATTTATCCCTCAATCAACATCACTAAAAAACAGATTATCTCGTCATCATCACATTGTGGGAGCTTGCTGTGCTCAAATTGGTAGCCGTATTTCCTGTATTACAACAGTAACTACAATCCAAAAAGTGCTTCATTGGCTGTAAAGCTCTTTGAAACTTCTGGTGGTCGTGAAAGGTGCTATATAAATGCAAGTCTTTCTTTCGTTTGATTTACCAATTCCCTTTTCACGGTTGCTGTTGTATCTGCTTCCACAGCCCTTTCCGGCAGTGATTTCCAGATCACAACAACTCGTTATGTTAAATATTCTACTCAACTCCCCTTTGGTTATTTCTTTCACAATGTAATGTCTTTGTTTCATGGATTCATAATTCATAGCCTCACATCGCTATTAAGAACTAGTTGGTTTCTTAACAAAGGCTTAACAATCACACTGCCTGGACCGGTTGATGGCCCCCTTGGCTCACAACTGCATACCTCATCGTGGATCCCCCAAACCCAACTGGCTGGGGTTTTATTGAGTCTTGTGAACATCACGTGACTGGCTAAGCCACTCACAACGCAACAGCTCTACAACTATTTTTGTTGTAATCAGAAAATCAAGTGCCCCCTGATTAAAGGGGGAGGCACACTCCAAAAATGTTTCAAATGCCCCCCTTTTTTTTTTGAGGGCACTAAAACACAAATTATGCAAGTGCCCCCCTGGCTAAAAGGTGGGGCGGCGGGGAGGCACTAAAAAAGTTTTAGACATTAAAATCAAATTAAGATTTGGTTGCCGGGGGTGATGACGCACTCCAGTCCCTCCGGCGCCCACCTCTCGCGGAAGGCCGCGAGCGTACCGGTGGACACCGCGTGCTCCATCTCCAGGGACACCCTGGCTCGGATGTAGCCGCGGAAGAGAGGCAGGCAGTCGGGCTGAACGACCCCCTCGACCGCCCGCTGCCTGGACCGGTCCTACGAGGAGGCCCTCAAACCTGCCCGCTCCCCTCCGCACAGGGTGCCCAAAGATCAGGAGTGTAGGATTGAAGTACAACCAGAATTTGAGGAGCAGCCCCGTTAGATATTGGAAGAGCGGCTGCAACCTCGCACATTCCATGAAAACATGGAACACGGACTCTTCCAGACCACAGAAATTGCAGGCGGCCTGGGAGCCTGTGAACCGACTTAAAAACCAATTGCACGGGACTGCTCCGTGCACCACCCTCCAGGCCAAGTCCCCGTAAATAGAAGGGAGGACTCCCGCGTAGAGAGTACGCCATCGGGGACCCTCGGCCTCCTCCGGACGGCAAGATGGTGCGCCATGGCGTGTCCGGACGGCAGACGAGGATGGCAAGGTTGAAAGTGTGCAGGAGCAGCCTGTACAGGAAACCCTTCCGCGCAGAACTGAAAGGCACGGAGGGGATTTCCCGGAGGAGGCTCAAGTTTTGAGGCGCCGGCTCACGAGGGAGGTTTCGGGGTTTGGCGCCGATGAGGAATTCCGTCCGGACGGGGGTCAGTTTGGACGGGATCTGCCCACGTGCTTAAGCCTCCTCGACACACCTAACGGAGTCAGGGCCCAGCGCTGATTTTAGCGACTCGATGGCATTGGCCGCGCGGCGGACATCGGCCCAAGATAGGGGCCATGCCAGCGTGTCTGGGCAGCAGGTCTACAAACCTGTGAGCATCCTCACAGGGGCGTACATTACACTGAGATAGTGATATTTATGAGATACTCAATGAAATGAAGGATAATACTACCTGCTTGCAAAATGATCAAATCTAAATGTAATTTTTTTAGGGTTCTAGCTTTCATTCATCGAGACGGAGAATCTCACTGCTGGAAAATGAGACATTTTTAATTTGGGCTATCCTGTGTCAGCATCAAAATAACCTGAGCATAGTCACATGGAAAATGAATCTCCCTCCAACCTTATCCCTACAACGTAGTTTAATTTCAACTTCAGAATCCCCTACTGCACCAGTCTACATTATTCCACATTAAGAACTCAGACATCTTAATTTTTTGTTGAATTGGGGCAGCCTTGACAGAAAGACTTACGCCCATTATTACGTGGTTTGTGAAGTGCCCAACTTCATGTACAATCCATGTCGGATCCTAGAATCATAGAATGGTTTCAGAACAGGAGGTGACCATTTAGCCCGTTGAGCCCGTGCCGGCTCTCTGCAAGAGCACCTCAGCCAGTCCCACTCCCCCCGCCCTTTCCCCGTAGCCCCGCACATTTATTTCCTTCAGGTACTTATCCAGTTCCCTTTTGAAAGCCACGATTGAGCCTGCCTCCACCACCCTCTCGGGCAGCGCATTCCAGATCCTAACCACTCGCTGCGCAAAAAGGTTTTTCCTCGTGTCGCCTTTGGTTCTTCTGCCAATCGCCTTAAATCTGTGTCCTCTGGTTCGTGACCCTTCCACCAATGGGAACAGTTTCTCTCTCTCTACTCTGTCCAGACCCCTCATGATTTTGAACACCTCGATCAAATCTCCTCTCAACCTTCTCTGCCCCAAGGAGAACAACCCCAGCTTCTCCAGTCTATCCACGTCACTGCAGTCCCTCATCCCTGGAACCATTCTGGTAAATCTTTTCTTGCGCCCTCTCTAAGGCCTTCACATCCTTCCTAAAGTGTGGTGCCCAGAATTGGATGCAATACTCCAGTTGAGTCCGAGCCAGTATTTTATAAAGGTTCATCATAACTTCCTTGCTGTTGTACTCTGTGCCTCTATTTCTGAAGCCCAGGATCCCGTAAGCCTTTTTAACCGTTTTCTCAACCTGTTCTTGTATCCAGCAGATAAATAGTGAGATAGTTTTCCAATTGCTCCCAGGGCTGGAGAAATAATATTCGAGACAGTCACCTTGCAGAATCGTGGTCCAAGGCAAACTATTTATCCTAACGCAATTTGGGAGAAACTCCATGATGTTGTGGCGTAGAACGATGGGCGAAATTGCCTTTTTCTGTGTATAGACTTCACCAGTTCTATTGGTCTAAAGCTTCCAGCATTATTTCTGTGATTTGCATTGATGTAAAAATGTCTTCAGTTGAGTTCTAACCTTAAAACTTGTTCCCGAACATTAGCTGGTATTCTTCACTGTTTGAGTATAACTTATTTACAACAAAGCTTAAAACACAAAGACTTTCATTTCGATAGCGTCTTTCACAATCTCAGGACATCGCAAAGTGATTTACAGCCAACTAAATACTTTTGGAGTGTAGTCAGTGTTGTAATGTGGGAAATGTGGCAGCCAATCTGTGCACAGCAAGCTCCCACAAACAGCAATGTGATAAAGACGGGAAATTCTGTTTTCATTATGTTGACTGAGGGATAAATATTGGCCCCAGGACACCGGGGATAACTCCCCTGTTCTTCTTTGAAATAATGCCATGGGATCTTTTACGTCCACCTTAGAGAGCAGACAGGGGATCGGTTTAACGTCTCATCCGAAAGACGGCACCTCCGACAGTGTGGCACTCCTTCAGTACTGCCCCTCCGACAGTACGGCACTCCCTCAGTACTGCCCATCCGACTGTGCGGCACTCCCTCGGTACTGCCCCTCCAACAGTGCGGCACTGCCTCAGTACTGCCCCTCCAACAGGGCGGCGCTCCCTCAGTACTGCCCCTCCGATAGTGCATCGCTCCCTTAGTACTGCCCCTCCGACAGTGCAGCACTCCCTCAGTACTGCCCCTCCGACAGTGCAGCGCTCCCTCAGTACTGCCCCTTCGACAGTGCGGCACTCCCTCAGTACTGCCCCTCCAACAGTGCGGCGCTCCCTCAGTACTGCCCCTCCGATAGTGCATCGCTCCCTCAGTACTGCCCCTCCGACAGTGCAGCACCCCCTCAGTACTGCCCCTCCGACAGTGCAGCACTCCCTCAGTACTGCCCCTCCGACAGTGCGGCACTCCCTCAGTACTGCCCCTCCGACAGTGCGGCACTCCCTCAGTACTGTCCATCCAACTGTGCGGCACTCCCTCAGCACTGCCCCTCTAACAATGCAGCACTCCCTCAGTACTGCCCCTCCGACAGTGCAGCACTCCCTCAGCACTGCCCCTCCGACTGTGCGGCACTCCCTCAGTACTGCCCCTCCGACAGTGTGGCGTTCCCTCAGCACTGCCCCTCTGACAATGGAGCACTCCCTCAGCACTGCACTGGGTGTGTCAGCCTAGATTTTTGTGCTGAAGTCTGTGGAGTGGGACTTGAACCTGCGACATTCTGACTCAGAGGCGACAAACCAAAGTAAGCTCCCTCTAGTTTAAATTTCCAATTGCGCGTATCTAAAGCATATGTCCAGTAATTCTCCGAGCTGAAGATCAGTAACACCTCCCGCTTCCCAATTTGAATCCCAGGGCTGTCTTTCTGTACGATTTGCCTTCTCCGGTTGTGCTGAGCTTAAAGAGCTCTTGGCTGGCTTACAGAGACTGGGGCAGGGTGAGTATTATACTGTTACAAAATAGATCAGATAACCTACAGTGAGATTT
This sequence comes from Pristiophorus japonicus, assembly GCF_044704955.1. NCBI lineage: Eukaryota > Metazoa > Chordata > Chondrichthyes > Pristiophoridae > Pristiophorus > Pristiophorus japonicus. Next base: position 8,177,305 of record NC_091981.1, read on the forward strand.
AATGAACAAGCACTTTGGAACATTTCAAGGAATTTTTTCCACACTGAGCCAATCAATGCTGCTTGGAGATGGAAGAAAGATTGACTGAGTTTGAAGGCAAATTGCAGAGAGTAATTTGTGATTCAGGTCCAACTTCATGCAGTGAAAATTCGGGTCTTTAAAACAATGACTATACCTTTCTAGAAATAATTCTAGCTAAGAGCCCAATAAGGTGAACGTTACTGCGAAGCATTAATCAGATTAAGGTCACGGTAAAAATGACGCCTGTCAAGTGAGCACTAACTCAAGGTGAATGTGTGTGTGGGTGGGTTTCAGAACGCAGTGCTTGGTATGTGTAGAATGGGGCTTGAATTAATTCACTTGAGTGTATTTCGACAGGAGGCCTGTTGGCTCTATGCAAGTGATCAAGTGTGACACTTTAGAACTCAACAGATGGAAATATTCACCTCGGCAGGTTTCGAGATGAAATCTTGTGCTTTACCCATATCAAGCACTGACAGTGGAGGAGAGCTCCAGAGACCTGAGCACAAAAATCTAAGCTGACGCTCCCAGTGCAGTGCTGAGGGAGCGGCGCACTGTCGGAGGTGCCGTCTTTTGGACGGGACGTTAAACCGAGGCCCCGTCCGCTCTCTCAGGCGGACGTAAAAGATCCCACGGCATTACTTCGAAGAAAAGCAGGGGAGTTATTCTCCAGTGCCATGGCCAATATTTATCACTCAGTCAACAGATGATCTGGTCATTATCACATTGCTGTTTGTGGGAGCTTGCTGTGCGCAAATTGGCGGCCACGTTTCCCACAGTGCAACAGTGACGACACTTCAAAAAAATGCTTCAACGGCTGTAAAGCGCTTTGGGAAGTCCTAAGGTTGTGAAAAGCGCTATAGAAATTTAAGTCTATCTTTCTTTCTTATGCACCATTGACACCCAGCGGCAGCATAAAGCATTGAGGTGTACAGTAACACCTCAAATCGCTGGAGAAATACCACCAGCGCTGCCCCTGCAAGATCCTGCAAATCCCCCGGGAGGACAGACGCACCAACGTCAGTGTTCTCGATCAGTCCAACATCCCCAGCATCGAAGCACTGACCACACTCGACCAGCTCCGCTGGGCAGGCCACATTGTCCGCATGCCCCAGACACGAGACTCCCAAAGCAAGCGCTCTACTCGGAACTCCTACCCGGCAAGCGAGCCCCAGGTGGGCAGAGAAAACATTTCAAGGACACCCTCAAAGCCTCCCTGATAAAGTGCAACATCCCCACCGACACCTGGGAGTCCCTGGCCAAAGACCCCCCTAAGTGGAGGAAGTGCATCCGGGAGGGCGCTGAGCACCTCGAGTCTCGTCGCCGAGAGCATGCAGAAAGCAAGCGCAGGCAGCGGAAGGAGCGTGCGGCAAACCAGACTCCCCACCCTCCCCTTCCCTCAACCACTGTCTGTCCCACCTGTGACAGAGACTGTAATTCCCGTATTGGACTGTTCAGCCACCTGAGAACTCACTTTTAGAGTGGAAGCAAGTCTTCCTCGATTTCGGGGGACTACTGATGATGACGATGAAAGCATTTACCAGGTCAGACATGGACTTGGGTCAAAAGGTGACAAAAGCTTCCTTTATTCCGCCTGAACAGTAACCCTGAACCTCAACTTAAACCTCAATGCCAGATCAGCATCTCCTGCTGTATGGCTTTGTGCGTTATTTATAATATTGATTAGTGTTGCCAACACGTGCTATGTGTGTACATTTTAGCGTTTTTGATCTGTGTCGACTGGGAACTGCACTGAATTACCCAATTTTCATGTTGGGCATTTTAGGAAAATACAGAAGACTGGGAGGGGGGTAAAAATTCGTTATAGGCCGGTTTGAGGCGGTGACACCGTCTGGTCGCTAACGTTAGCACCACCTCCAACCGGGATATTCACCTTTAGCGCCCCAAGAGGCAACTGGAGCGCTTAGGAAAGTATTCCACAATCCTCTTCGGGCGCTAACCCTGATTCCTGGGGCACTATTGCGGGACCGCTGCTGAGGTTCTGTCGCTAGGAATGCGGCCTCCCAGCGCCTAAAGGGGAGGTGGTCTGGACCCCCCGAAACGTTGCAGAACAGCCGAGGTAGCTAAACCACAGTCTGCAGCGTCTGGGTGAGGTGCATTAACGGGGGGGGGGGGGGGAAAAATCATTTCAACAGCCCACCGGCTCTCCCTCGGACACATTGCCCCGGCAGCTTCTCCGTCACGCCTGGTTTTCCCTGTCGGAAGCAGCGCCGGGGGCAGGTGGCAGGCGAAAGCGGCCAATTTTGCGACCGTGGCTCCTCAGGGGGTGTGGCATGCCCGGTGATGTCACCAAGTGGGCGGGGCTAGAGTGCGCAGCGCCAACTGTTAGCGGCGCCGCTCAACCTCCCACTGAAGGTCGCGGGAGGCGCCGACAGCATGGCGCCCAGGCGGTAAGAGCGTAGCGGCTGATTAGCACCCCTCTCGGGCACTAACGGGCGGCACTAAGCAAATGAATTTCTAGCCCTGGATCGCCTCAGTCTGGGCTGCTTGAAATCTATGTACCAGGAGGTGAAAGAACTGTCTGCCACTGCACAGTGAGTTAGGTCACAGATTAACCACGATCCCATGATGGAACCGGCTCCAGGGGACTCAATGGCCTCCACCTGTTCCTATGTTCCAGCCTATGATATTTTTAAGTTCGAATACAGGCCCACATAAGAGCATAAGAATTAGGTGTAGGCCATATGGCTCCTTGAGCCTGCTCCGCCATTCACTAAGATTGTTATGTATGAATAAAGAGTCTGACCAGATACTGTGAGCTCAAAGTAAAGTGTGACCGTAGTCTTTTATTGCAGGTCTCCAGAGTGCCTCTCCAGCCTGTGAGGCCTCCTTAAGTACAGGTGCTCCCAAGGGATTGTGGGATCCCTTGGGACTCCAGGGGATGAGACCTCTGGTGGTTACACAAGGTATTTCCAGGTTTACATATATAACAATGATCATGGCTGATCTTTGACCTCAACTCCACTTTCCCGCCCGATCCCCATATCCCTTGATTTCCCCGAGAGTCCAAAAATCTATCGATCTCAGCCTTGAATATACTCAACAACTGAGCATCCACAGCCCTCTGGGGCAGAGAATTCCAAAGGATCACCACCCTCCGAGTGAAGACACTCCTCCTCATCCTCACATCTTCTCAGTGACAGTCCCAATTCCCTGTGGTTCCTTCCTGCGAAGATGTCCCACTCTGGTTACTGAATGTGGTCGCGCCAGTGACCCCAAACCCTTGTGGGGGGATCATGGAGTCAATTCAAGGTCCATGCTCATCCCCAAGGTGAGCACATTGGCCCTGAATCTGCAGTCGGAGAACACCTGTGGGGATATGCCTACGATCCGCAATGAGGGTCCGCGCCAAGGTGGGTCCTCGAGATCCACAGAGACCAGCGGTCCTGGGCCTCTCCGGCTACCCACGGGTAGAGGCCCGTGTATCTCAGGGCTGCACGCAGTTCGCGAGCATCCCCGGGATCACATGGGCCAGCCCAACCAATCACAGAAGGGGATCTCCATTCATGCTTATTGGGATTCCGTATGTACAGAACCCCCCCAAAAATACATCCACACATCAAATAAATGAAAGAAAATTACATATTTAAAATCATTTAAATTCAATTTTATTAAACATTTGAAACAAAACAATTTTTTGAAAAATAAATGTAATTTATTTAAAGGGGCTAAAAATAACCTTACCTTGTTGTACATGTTTTTTTTAAATGTCTAAATGATTGAAAATGTTTACGTTCAGTTAAACTCTTACGCTGGTAAAAGCGGACTGTATGCCTGCATGCACCAGGCGTGCGAATTCCATGGGCATTTGCTGGGCAGAGGATGGGCAAATAGCCCCAACTCTCTGCCCGAGGAGACCCTTTTCCCGGAGATACATTGGATCTGTCTTGAAAATTCCTGACAGATCGCAAGTTCCGCGTTTGCTTCGCTCGTGAGCACTTCCGGGCATGTATACACCCGTGAGAGTCGCAAAATATGGGGGACATTAAAAATAACACAGGCACAGTCATCATCATCATAGGCAGTCTCTCGGAATCGAGGAAGACTTGCTTCCACTCTAAAAGTGAGTTCTCAGGTGGCTGAACAGTCCAATACGGGAATTACAGTCTCTGTCACAGGTGGGACAGACAGTGGTTGAGGGAAAGGGAGGGTGGGACTGGCTCCTTCCGCTGCCTGCGCTTGCTTTCTGCATGCTCTCGCCGACGAGACTCGAGGTGCTCAGCGCCCTCCCGGATGCTCTTCCTCCACTTAGGGCGGTCTTTGGCCAGGGACTCCCAGGTGTCGGTGGGGATGTTGCACTTTATCAGGGGAGGCTTTGAGGGTGTCCTTGTAACGTTTCCTCTGCCCACCAGGGGCTCGCTTGCCTCCTAGGAGTTCCGAGTAGAGCGCTCGCCCTGGGAGTCTCATGTCGGGCATGCGGACAATGTGGCCCGCCCAGCGGAGCCGGTCGAGTGCGGTCACAGGTACAGTGACATAACCGTTAAGCTCTCCTCTTGAACAAAAAAATGCCGAAAGTCGCGATCCCAAAAATGGCCGATGTTCCAGAAATCAGGAAGGCTGAAACATCGCTAAGGCTGGAACATCGCCCATTGTTTGGGCACGAGCGATCTAAGTGGAAAGTCTAATCCATAATAATGCATACACTTGGGCCACTGGGAATACTTTCGGACCAATTACCACTGTGCATTACTTTCACAAATGAGCTGTGTAATTTATAGGAAAAATACCAGTCAGTGATATTCGATATGCTATTACAGAAAGCAGACAAATCAGAAAAAAGCGAAAACGGGTCCCTTTTTGACTCATTCCTACTTTATTATGGGCACTTAAGCCATTTGAGACCCAACGTATCAGCTGGTGCATAAGTTATTGAGCTTCAATCTATCCCTGACAGTATTAGTTAATATTCAAAGCTGATCGCTCTAAGAGCAGTACTCCTTTACATGGAATCGTCTGACTCACTTCATCCATTTATCTTTATTAAATCTAATAAAAAAATCACGTATTTGTCTGACAAATCTACTTCTTTAACATGTCAGATTGCTTGATGGATCAGGCTTTTAAAAGGCAACTGTAGCTTTTCTCATCTAAAGAGTGGAATTAACTTGAATTGCTTCCGTCCGTGATCAACATCCATCTGATGTCGGAGGAGCTGAAGTTTCAGAAAGAAAATAAAGTTCCAGGCGCACTTCATTAAAAAAATATATATACTTGTGTACCAATTCATAATTTCTACAATAGCCGTGTCTGGGTGTCAGCCCATTCTCAGTGGGTAGCACCCTGGCCTCGAAGTCATAAGGTCGTAGGTTCAATTACATTGCTGCTTGTGCCAAAAACGGCAAAATATCGCCGAAACGTGGTGGCAAACATTTGGTGGCAAAAACATGAAGGCAGAATATTATCTGAATGGTGACAGATTAGGAAAAGGGGAGGTGCCACGAGACCTGGGTGTCATGGTTCATCAGTCATTGAAAGTTGGTATGCAGGTGCAGCAGGTGGTAAAGAAGGCAAATGGTATGTTGGCCTTCATAGCGAGGGGATTTGAGTATAGGAGCAGGAAGGTCTTACTGCAGTTGTACAGGGCCTTAGTGAGGCCTCACCTAGAATATTGTGTTCAGTTTTGGTCTCCTAATCTGAGGAAGGACGTTCTTGCTATTGAGGGAGTGCATCGAAGGTTCACCAGACTGATTCCCAGGATGGTGGGACTGACATATGAGGAGAGACTAGATCGACTAGGCCTGTATTCACTGGAGTTTAGAAGAATGAGAGGGAATCTCCTAGAAACATATAAAATTCTGACGGGACTGGACAGGTTAGATGCAGGAAGAATGTTCCCGATGTTGGGAAAGTCCAGAACCAGGGGTCACAGTCGAAGGACAACGGGTAAGCCATTTAGGACTGAGGTGAGGAGAAACTTCTTCACTCAGAGAGTTGTTAACCTGTGGAATTCTCTTCTGCAGAGAGTTGTTGAGGCCAGTTCATTAGATATATTCAAGAGGGAGTTAGATATGGCCCTTATGGCTAAAGGGATCAAGGAGTATGGAGAAAAAGCAGGAAAGGGGTACTGAGGTGAATGATCAGCCATGATCTTATTGAATGGTGGTGCAGGCTCGAAGGGCCGAATGGCCTACTCCTGCAACTATTTTCTATGTTTCTATGCTTCTATGAAAAACCGGTGGCTAGGTAGGTGAATTTTTAGTCCAAAAATGTTTGACACTGAGCCACATAAAGGGGAAATTAGCGGAGGTGAAAGAGATAGGTTTTAAGGAGCATCTTGAAGGAGAAAAGGGAGTTAGAGAGGTGGAGAGGTTTAGGCAGGGAGTTCCAGAGCTTGGGGCCCAGGCAACAGAAGGCACGGCCACCGATGGTGGGGCAATTATAATCAGGGATGCTCAAGAGGGCAGAATTAGAGGAGCGCAGACATCTCGGGGGGTTGTGGGGCTGGAGGAGATTACAGAGGTAGGGAGGGGGCGAGGGCCATGATGGGATTTGAAAACAAGGATGAGAATTTTGAAATTGAGGCATTGCTTAACTGGAAGCCAATGTAGGTCAGTGAGCACAGGGGGTGATGGGTGAGCGGGACTTGGTGCGAGTTATGACACGGGCAGCCGAGTTGTGTAACGCCTCTAGTTTACGTAAATAGATAAAGAAAGACTTCGATTTATATAGCGCCTTTCACGACCACCGGATGTCTCAAAGCGCTTTACAGCCAATGAAGTACTTTTGGAGTGTGTCCCTGTTGTAACTACACTGTTGTACATAGGGTAGAATGTGGCAGGCCAGACAGGGGTGTGTTGGAATAGTGCAATCTATATATCTTTGTATCTTTTCTTACTGGTTATTAATCTAGTATAATTCAAAAGTGTTTCCTAAGAATAGTGCTGAATGAATTAAACAAATACATCACAAAGTCCTGGGGGAGTTATGGAGCTTAGCGGGAAAGAGTAAAAAAACATAGTTGCCGAGTAAAAATAAATTACTGGAAAAGAAATACTGAAAGGAGTAGAAATGTAGAGATTAAACGCACAGGAAGGAGAGTTAATACAGAGTGACAAGGTGGACAATAACCACAAGAGGAATTATGCTGATGAAGCTAAACTGATCCAAAGTATTTGATGAGTGGTAAGACCGAGCGTGGATTGTACAAAGGGTCTGTGTCAAAATGGAACATCTGATTCAAAGTCAGGCAACAAGAGGAAACCATTCAGCCAGGAAACCCTAGTTTGTTGGTGAATCATAGAACGGTTACAGCACAGAAGGAGGCCATTCGGCCTGTCGAGCCCGTGCCGGCTCTCTGCAAGAGCACCTCAGCCAGTCCCCCTCCCCCACCCCTTTCCCTGTAGCCCTGCACATTTATTTCCTTCAGGTACTTATCCAACTCCCTTTTGAAAGCCACGATTGAGTCTGCCTCCACCAACCTCTCAGGCAGCGCATTCCAGATCCTAACCACTCGCTGCGTAAAATGCTTTTCCTCATGTCACCTTTGGTCCTTCTGCCAATCGCCTTAAATCTGTGTCCCCTGGTTCTCGACCCTTCCAACAATGGGAACAGTTTCTCTCTCTATCTACTTTGTCCAGACCCCTCATGATTTTGAACACCTCAATCAAATCTCCTCTCAACCTTCTTTGCTCCAAGGAGAACAACCCCAGCTTCTCCAGTCTACCCACGTAACTGAAGTCCCTCATTCCTGGAACCATTCTCGTAAATCTTTTCTGCAGCCTCTCTGAGGCCTTCACATCTTTGCTAAAATGCGGTGCCCAAAATTGGATAGTGAATCTGTTATATATGCAGATTATAGAAATACTCTCTGTGTCGTCACTGTATGGAGACTTGTTACCTGTTGTACTACCAATAAGGTTTACACCGTGTATATATTATGCTGGCACCACTAGAGGGTGCAACTGGTGGAGATCGGGTTTCCTGCCCCTCTGGCAGAGGCTGTCCACCAGAGGGCACTGCAATGGGAGACCTGAGGGCCACCTGCATAGGTGTGCAGGGCACAGTATAAAAGGCTGTCCACCATGCTTGTGCCTCACTCTGGAGTTACGAATAAAGGACCAAGGTCACTACAGTTTGAGGACAACACATTGCCTCGTGGAGTCATTCATAGGTACATTACAGACACAACAGAATCAATGTGCTGTACCACAGCAGGACAATGATTGTGGGGTACTATAAGGGTGGACATCTCCTTCTGCAGAGAGAGTGGGAGGGCAGGGGAATCAGAAAGTCATCTTTTCTTGCTCTAACTCAACCTTTGGTCTCAGAACAGAATGGGTAAGTACACCCAAATCATATTTATCTGCTCCCAACACCAGGGGAACGGGACCTGGACATATTTTTAAAGAGCTGTCATGGAAATATAAATTAAACTTGGAAATAAAGTCAAAAAAATAAATGTTTGTACTTTTCTACACATCAATAAAAAGACTGCCCCTGACCAGATGTAATGCTGTCTCTTTGAATTTAGCATTTACTATTCCCCCCTGTGTATTCATACTGTGTCAAGGGTTATGTATCAAGTATCTGCAGCAAAAAAGAAAGATTTGGATTTATATAGTGCCTTTCATGACCACCGAGAGTTTCAAAGCGCTTTACAGCCAATGAAGTACTTTTGGAATGTAGTCACTGTTGGAAACGCAGCAGCCAATTTGCGCACAGCAAACTCCCACAAACAGCAACGTGATAATGACCAGCTAATCTGTTTTTAGTGATATTGATTGAGGAATAAATATTGGCCCTAGGACACCAGGGATAACTCCCCTGCTCTTCTTCAAAATAGTGCCATGGGATCTTTTACATCCACCTGAGAGAGCAGACAGGGCCTTGTGTTAACATCTCATCTGAAAGAAGGCACCTCTGACAGTGCGGTACTCCCTCAGCACTGCACTGGGAGTGTGAACTTAGATTTATGTGTTACAAGTCCCTGGAGTGGGACTTGAACCTATAACTTTCTGTCCCAGAGGCGAGAGTGCTGCCCACTGAGCCACGGCTGACACTGTAGTGAAGAAGAGTTTTCGTAATGTACAATTCTCTGACTTAAGAGAAGGTAATGATACTTCAATGTGTGGTATATACCTGAAACAGTCCCTTTAGCAGCGAGCACACACTGAGATTTTCAGAGTGTTTGCAGATCTCCCACTGATGGATGCCATCAAACCCTGCAAGAACGCAGCATATTCATTGCACTCCATCCAGAAACAGTGTTATAGAGAGGACCCACTGATGGAAAGAAAGTGTAATGGAACACAAGCTGAGGCAAAATGAAGAGAAAAACTGTTATGTATTTAACCCCTTGTAACCTGTATTACACTACAGGGCCACCTGTTAGAGTCCCAGCATCCCTTGGGAGCACTGTATATAAGCAGGCCACCCACGAGGTACCTGCACTCTGGATTCTTATTAAAGGAGCTAAGGTCACACTTGTTCATTGTACACAGTACTCAGTTATGAGTGTACCAATTGGCGACGAGGTAATGAACAACCGCGCGAAAATGCAAAAAACAGTTGGTATCCTGGAGAAGTTCTCAGAAGGAAATGATTGGGAGGCCTTCTTGGAGAGACTCGGCCAACACTTCGTGGCCAACGAGCTGGAAGGGGACGAGAACAACAAACGAAGGATGATCTTCCTAACTGTCTGTGGGGCAACAACCTATGGCCTCATGAAGAATCTCCTGGCTCCTGAAAAACCAACAGAGAAATCCTACGAAGAATTGTGTACGCTGGTCCGGGAGCACCTAAATCCTAAGGAAAGTGTTTTGATGGCGAGATATCGGTTCTACACGTGTCAACGATCGGAGGGCCAGGAAGTGGGGAGCTACGTCGCCGAACTAAGGCGCCTCGCAGGACATTGTGAGTTTGAGGGATTCCTAGAACAAATACTCAGAGACTTTTTTGTACTAGGCATTGGACATGAGACAATCCTTCGCAAACTGTTGACCGTAGAAACTCCAAAGCTAAGTAAAGCCATACCGATAGCCCAGGCATTTATGTCCACCAGCGACAACACCAAGCAGATTTCGCAGAGTAAAGAAGTTTCGGCCAGTAATGTGCATAAAGTATCGTCGGTTTTGAGCAGAAATATACATGGCAGAATGTACACGCCAGCTGCTGCTAGCCAGACCTCAGTTGACCCAGAGCCGCCATCAATCATTAATGCGAGGCAGTTAACACCTTGCTGGCGTTGTGGAGATGATCATCGGCCTCATCAAAGCCGCTTCAAGCACTATGCGTGCAACAGTTGGACACCTCCAGCGAATGTGCAGGCGAGCTGCAAACCCTGCAAACCACCACGTTGCAGAGGAAGATCGATCCACTGTGGATCAGGCTGAATGTGTACCTCGGAGGTACACATATTCACTACAAAATGTCCATCAATAATGTTGAAAGTTAAACTGAACGGTATTCCAGTATCTATGGAACTGGACACTGGGGCAAGTCAGTCCATAATGAGTAAAAAGGCCTTCGACAGGCTGTGGGGCAAAAAGGCACACAGGCCCAAGCTCAGCCCCATTCACACCAAACTAAGGACTTATACCAAGGAACTAATCCCTGTAATTGGCAGTGCAGAAGTCAAAGTCTCCTAAGACGGAGCAGTACACGAACTCCCGCTGTGGATCGTGCCAGAGGATAGCCCCACGTTGCTTGGCAGAAGCTGGCTGGGAAAAATCCGCTGGAACTGGGACGACATCCGAGCGCTTTCGTCCGTTGATGACGCCTCATATGCCCAGGTTGTGAGCAAGTTCCCATCGTTGTTCGAGCCAGGCATTGGAAGCTTCTTGGCGGTGAAAGTGCAGATCCATTTGGTTCTCGGTACGCGACCTATCCACCACAAGACACGGGCGGTACCATACATGATGCGTGAAAAAGTGGAAATTGGGCTGGACAGGTTGCAGTGAGGAGGCATCATCGCACCGGTGGAATTCAATGACTGGGCCAGTCCGATTGTCCCGGTACTTAAAGAGGACGGCGCGGTTAGAATTTGTGGGGACTATAAAGTAACGATTAACTGTTGTTTGCTGCAGGACCAGTACCCGCTACCCAAGGCAGACGACCTATTTGTGACCCTGGTTGGAGGGAAGATGGAAGATGTTCACCAAGCTGGCCCTGATCTCGGCCTACATGACGCAGGAGCTGGAGGAGTCTTCGAAAGGCCTTACCTGCATCAACACACGCAAGCGACTGTTCATCTATAACGGTGCCCGTTCGGCATTCGGTCGGCCGCGACTATCTTCCAGCGCAACGTGGGGAGCCTGCTAAAGTCGGTCCTTGCTCTGTGGTTTTCCAGGACGACATACTGGTTACAGGTTGGGACACCATTGAGCACTTGAAGCATCTGGAAGAGGTTTTTAGTCAGTTGGATCGCGTGGGGCTCAGGTTGAAACGCTCGATGTATGTTTTCCTGGCGCAGGACGTCAAGTTCTTGGGAAGGAAGAATTGCGGCAGACGGCATCAGACCCACCGACGCCAAGACGGAGGCCATCAAGAATGCACCAAGGCCACAGAACGTGACGGAGCTGTGGTCGTTCCTGGGGCTCCTTAATTATTTTGGTAATTTCCTACCTGGGTTAAGCACCTTGCTAGAACCCCGACATGAGCTACTGTGCAAGGGAGATGACTGGGTATGAGGGAAGTCACAAGAGGCTGCCTTTAAGAAAGCCAGAAATCTGTTAAGTTCAAACAAACTGCTTGTCCTGTATAACCCTTGTAAACGATTAGTGCTAGCTTGCGATTCGTCGTTATACGGGGTCGGGCGTGTGTTACAACAGGCTAACAAATCGGGGATTTTGCAACCGGTCGCTTATGCATCCAGGAGTTTGTCCAAGGCCGAAAGGGCCTACAGCATGATTGAAAAGGAGGCCTGGCATGCGTTTACGGGGTGAAAAGAATGCACCAGTACTTATTTGGCCTCAAGTTTGAGCTTGAAACTGACCACAAGCCACTCATATCGCTGTTCTCTGACAGCAAAGGGATTAATACCAATGCCTCTGCCCACATCCAAAGAAGGGCGCTCACGCTGTCGGCATACAACTATGTAATCCGCCACAGACCGAGCACAGAGAACTGCGCAGATGCTCTCAGTCGGCTGCCATTGCGGGGTAGAAATGGCACAGCCAGCGGACTTGCTCATGGTCATGGAGGCATTTGAGAACGAGAAGTCCCCCGTTACTCCAGATCAGGACCTTGACCAGCCAGGATCCTTTACTGTCCTTGGTAAAAAACTGTGTCCTCCATGGGAGCTGGTCCAGTGTCCCAGCGGAGATGCAGGAAGCGATTAAGCCGTTCCACAGACGCAAGGACCAGTTGTCCCTGCAGGCGGACTGTCTATTGTGGGGCAATCGCGTGGTCTTGCCTGAGAAAGGCAGAGATATGTTCATATGTGAACTGCACAGTACCCACCCAGGCATTGTAATGATGAAAGCCATAGCCAGATCCCTTGTGTGGTGGCTCGGTATCGACTCAGATTTAGAGTCATGTGTACGCCAGTGCAACACTTGCTCTCAGCTGCGCAATGCACCCAGAGAGGCACCGCTAAGTTTGTAGTTGTGGCCCTCCAAACCATGATCGAGGATCCATGTGGACTATGCGGACCCATTTCTAGGCAAAATGTTTTTAGTTGTCGTGGACGCTTACTCAAAATGGATTGAATATGCAATAATGTCTGTAAGCACGTCAACGGCCACCATTGAAAGCCTACGAGCCATGTTTGCCACGCACGGCTTGCCTGATGTCCTAGTCAGCGACAATGGGCCGTGCTTCACCAGTGTTGAATTCAAGGAATTCATGACCCGCAATGAGATCAAACACGTCACATCTGCCCCGTTAAAGCCCGCATCCAATGGCCAGGCAGAACGGGCAGTTCAGACAATCAAGCAAAGCTTGAAACGTGTGTCGGAAGGCTCCCTGCAGACCCGGCTGACCCGAGTGCTGCTCAGCTACTGCACCAGACCCCACTCACTCACCGGGGATCCCCCAGCCGAGCTGCTCATGAAAAGGGCGCTAAAAACAAGGCTCTCTCTTGTCCATGGAGGACAAGCGGCATCAACAAAGTGTGTACCATGACCGCGCAAATTTGTCACGCGATATTGAGATCAATGATCCTGTGTTTGTGCTCAACTATGGACATGGTCCCAAATGGCTCGCTGGCACGGTCACAGCCAAAGAGGGAAGTAGGGTGCTTCAGGTCATATTGGCCAATGGACAAACATACCAAAAACATTTTCACCAAATCAAATTGTGGTTCACCAACAGCTACGAACAACCCGAAGAAGACACCACCAACTTTGACCCTCCAACACACACACAAGTGGCAACCGACATCACGGTTGACCAGGAAACCAAACTCACCATCCCCAGCAGCCCAGCAAGGCCGAGTGCCCAGCAGCCCAGTGAAGAACTGACCAACTCACCCACACCCGCATTTGTACCGAGACGATCGACAAGGGCGCGAAAAGCCCCAGATCGTCTCACCCTGTAAATAAGTGTACTGTTGACTTCACGGGGGAGTGATGTTATGTATTTAACCCCTGTATGACACATGACCACCAGAGGGCCCACCTGTTGGAGTTTCAAGGGATGCTGGGATCCCTTTGGAGCACGGTTATATAAGCAGGCCACCCACGAAGTATCTGCACTCTGGAGTCTTATTAAAGCAGCTTGGGTCACAGTTGTTAATTGTACACAGTACTCAGTTTCATCCTTTATTATGAGTGTACCAAAAACGAAGAGAGACAAGAATACAAATGAAGAGAAGAGAAGGAAAGAAATAAGGGGTCGGCCATTTAGGACTGAGATGAGGAGGAATTTCTTCTCTCAGAGGGAGGTGAATCTTTGGAATTCTCTACCCCAGAGGGCTGTGGATGCTGAATCGTTGAATATATTCAAGGCTGAGATTGATAGATTTTTGGACTCTCGGGGAATCGAGGGATATGGGGATCGGGCGGGAAAGGGAAGTTGAGGTAGAAGATCAGCCGTGATCTTATTGAATGGCGGAGCAGGCTCGAGGGGCTAAATGGCCGACTCCTGCTCCTAATTCTGATGTTCTTATTAAAAAGAATTTGGAAGGTGGGTCTATTTAGCACAGCAAAACTGATAAGTCCTTACTATACAGTATAAATGCACACGAGGCCCATGCTTGAGAGAAGGTCAGTCTGTGACCTGTCCTTTATTCCTTAGCACTCAAGGATGAAGGTGGGTGGAGCTTCCCCTTTTATACCTGAAGGTCCAGGTTAGGAGTGTCTCCCACCGAGTGGTCATTGTTCTCACAGTGTACAACTTAGGTCAGATGATACATGGGTTACAATGCTGGTTGAATACATGACATCAGCTCCCCCCAAAGTCTTATTGGGATCACAGGTTGAGTCTCTCTGGTAGTTTACGCTCTCTTGTGGAGCGCCTGAGTTGGGGCTCCGGTTGTTGGGCGCTGGTCTGAGTGTCTGCTGTTTGCGGTGCCTCAGACCTATCCAGACTGCCCACAGTGATGGGGCTCTCCTCCCTTTGGTTCCGGTGTTCGGTCACCTGTGGTGGAGTGAATTCTATATCGTGTTCTTCCTCTGCTTCTTCTATGGGGTTGAACCTCCTTTTTGTTTGATCCACGTGTTTGCGGCAGATTTGTCCATTGGTAAGTTTAACTACCAGAATCCTATTTCCCTCTTTGGCAATCACAATGCCTGCAAGCCATTTGGGCCCTGCAGCGTAGTTGAGGACAAAAACAGGATCATTTACATCAATACATCGCGCCCTCGCATTCCTGTCATGGAAGTCATATTGTGGCTGGCGCCTGCTCTCGACAATTTCTTTCATGGTGGGGTGTATAAGGGATAGCCGGGTTTTGAGCATCCTTTTCATTAGCAGCTCTGCGGGTGGAACCCCTGTGAGCGAGTGTGGTCGGGATCTTTCGGCCAACAGGAGGCGTGATAAGCGGGTTTGTAGGGAACCTCCTTGGATTCTGAGCATCCCCTATTTGATTATCTGCACTGCTCGTTCTGCCTGGCCGTTTGAGGCCGGCTTGAACGGTGCTGTTCTGACATGGTTAATTCATGGCTAATAATCGTGATGGTGGTCAGCTTCTTCGACTCACTCGCCAGCTCCTGGGTCATGTAAGCTGAGGTCAGGTCCAATTTTGAAAAAAGTTTGCCACCGGATAGCGTCGCAAAGAGGTCCTCCGCACTCGGGAGCGGGTACTGGTCTTGGAGTGACATCCGATTGATGGTGGCCTTGTAATCACCACATATCCTGACCGACCCACCCGCCTTGAGCACCGGCACGATCGGGCTCACCCAGTCACAGAATTCGACTGGCGAGATGATGCCTTCCCTCAGCAGGTGGTCCAATTCGCCTTCTATCTTTTCCCGCATCACGTACGGCACCGCTCTGGCCTTGTGATGTACTGGCCTGGCGTCCGGGTTTATGTGAATCACTACCTTCCGGGTTGAAATAATGAGTCAAATCTGTCCAGGATCTGTGAGCATGATACTCACTCCACAGAGGAAATTGCATTGACATCGCCCCATTTCCAGTTCATGACAGCAAGCCAACTCCTCCCCAGTAGTGCGGGACCGTCCCCTGGGACAATCCAGAGTGGCAACCTATTCTCCGAATCTTTGTGGGTCACGACTACCATGGCGCTGCCTAGCACCAGAATGATCTCCTTTGTGTAAGTTTGTAGCTGTGCGATAATTTTGGCCTCCTGGCCTTGGACGCCCACAACTTTTCGAACTGTTTGATACCCATCAGGGACTGGCTGGGCCCCCGTGTCTAGCTCCATTGATACTGGGATGCCATTGAGGAGCACTTTCATCATTATCGGTGGCGTCCTGGTGTATGAACTGTATATGTGCTCCACATGAACTCGCTGAACTTCAGCTTCCAGCGATTTCCCCCAGTGTCCATTTCTGCAATTTCTGCAGGTATTTTGCTCATCTCTGCAAACTCCGGCTGAGAGTGTGCCTCCACGCCTCCAACATGAGCTGTTGTTTGAAACAAAAGGCCCCTTGCCAGTCGATCGGCTCTGACTGCCCCTGTGACTGTCCTTGAATGCGCCATTAACAGGTGTTGATGGCCCCATTACTGGCCGCATTGTCCTTTGCAATGGTGTGAGTCGCCATTCAGCTAGCCATTGTCTCTGTCGAACTCCCCCTCTGGGTTCGGCTACATGTTGGGGCATGCCCGATTGTCCTTGTCTGCCTGGAGAACTGTGTGCTGCTTTAACAATGTTGAATCTCTGTCCCAACCATTCCTTAACACAGTACCTCTCGTCTGTTCTGCTAGTGGCCATGCTCGCGTGGTTTAAATCCCAGTTTCTCGTTGCCATTGATACGTCCTTACTATACAGTATAAATGCACACGAGGCCCATGCTTGAGAGAAGGTCAGTCTGTGACCTGTCCTTTATTCCTTAGCACTCAAGTGATGAAGGTGGGTGGAGCGTCCCCTTTTATACCTGAAGGTCCAGGTTAGGAGTGTCTCCCACCTAGTGGTCAGTGTTCTCACGGTGTACAACTTAAGTCAGTTTATACATGGGTTACAACGCTGATTGAATACATGACAAAAACAGTCGGGCCAAATTCTCGATTGTGCCTCATGCTTTGTGCGTGATACTTTGAAATTAAGCACCTTACATTACCCATAATGATGAAGCTGTAATCTTCAGAACATCACCTCAGTGGTAATGAAAAAATCAAAGTGGGTAGATTTCCAATTTGCCGCAAGTGCATTAAGCTACTGTTGTGGGTGTCTGCCTATTACAGTGAGCATGCAATTGTTAGTTCCATTGAAAAGGTTCTCTTCAGACAAGGCAAGACAGGAGAGACAAATCAAAAGATAGTTACGTATGAACAAGTCAGTTGGCCCATCGTAATTTATCATCTAGAAAAATCCTAAGGCTCCTCCATTACAGCTCCCAATCATTTCTTCAATAGTTCCAGGATTTTCACTTCCACTTTTCTACCTGAAAGTCTATTCCAAGCATTAATCATTCTTTGGGTGAAGAATAATTTTCTGACATCAGTCGGAATTTACCTTCAACTAGTGAGTGCGTGTGTGTGTGTGTGTTTGTGTGTGTGTCTATGTGTGTGTGTGTGTGTGTGTGTGTGTGTGTGTGAGTGTGCATGTGTGTATCTGTGCTGCTTCTGTGTGTGCGTGTCTGTGTGTGTGTGTCTGTGTATGTGTGTCTGTGTGTGTCTGTGTGTGTGTGTGTCTGTGTCTGTGTGTGTGTCTGTGTCTGTGTGCGCGCGCGCCTGTGTGTGCCTGTGTGTGTCTGTGCGTGTGTCTGTGTGTGCGTCTGTGTGTGTGTGTCTGTGTATGTGTGAGTGTGTGTGTGTCTGTGTGTGCGTGTCTGTATGTGTGTCTGTGTGTGTGCGCGCCTGTGTCTGTGTGTGTGTGTGTGTGTGTGTGTATGTGTGAGTGTGTGTGTGTGTGTGTGTGTGTGTGTGTGTGCCTGTGTGTTGTGTGTGTGTGTGTGTGTGTGTGTGTGTGTCTGTGTCAGGATATCAGCAGAAATCTGCCCGGATACAGAGAGCAGGGAGCAAGGGAGGTGAGAGAAAGAGTGCCAGAGTGAGAGAGAGAGAGAGAGAGAGAGAGAGGAGACATACATAGAAAGCAGCAACAAATTGTATTCCCAGGGGGAGAGACTTTCTTCTAAAGCTCGTAGTTAAAAAAAAACTCAAATATATCACCTCCCTGTACTGTGAGCATTTCTCCAATAACCAGCTTGGTTTCATAGAATCACAGAAATTTGCCGCACAGAAAGAGGCCAAGAGATGCACCTCAGTGACATTATCCATCGGCATGGGCTCAGCTTCAGCGATGACAGCTTTCATCGAAGGCTCACTACTTCACTTAAATAATAATAACTTTTATTTATATAGCGCCTTTAACGTCGTAAAACATCCCAAGGCGCTTTACACCAGTGTTCGGCATGAGTTCGGGGCCAGGGGCCCAGGGGCAGCACGGGCCCAGCCCACACTGTGCGATATGTGAGCGCACTGGGTCCGTGCAGCAGAGCTGGTCTCCAGTCGTCCTGGTTAACCCTTGCCACTGGACCAAGACCTCACTCTGTCAAGCCCGTGTGGTGGCTGGTGTGCAACGGCCACCCCACGTTAAAAAAATCCACGCACAGGCATCTTCCACCCTTCAGGATGTAGTTCGGGATCTGGAATATTAGGTCCTTCATTGAAACACCTGTGAACTCATCCCTTTTCGGCGTGGAACAAGTCATCCTCATTTCGGGGGACCGCCTATGATGATGATGATGACAGACAAACAGATAAATTTGACACCGAGCCGCAGAAGAAATTAAGGCAGCTGATCAAAAGCTTGGTCAAAGAGGTAGGTTTTAATGAGCGCCTTAAAGGAGGAAAGAGAGGTAGAGAGGCGGAGAGGTTTAGGGAGGGAGTTCCAGAGCTTGGGACCCAGGCAACAGAAGGCACGGCCACCGATGGTGGAGCGATTGTAATCAGGGATGTTCAAGAGGGCAGAATTTGAGGAGCGCAGACATCTTGTGGGATTGTGAGGCTGAAAAAGATGACAGAGATCGGGAGGGGCGAGGGCCATGGAGGGATTTGAAAACAAGGATGAGAATTTTGAAATCGAGGCGTTGTTTAACTGGGAGCCAATGTAGGTCAGCGAGCACAGGGGGTGATGGGTGAGCGGGACTTGGTGCGAGTTAGGACACGGGGCAGCGAGCAAAGGGGGTGATAGGTGAGCGGGATTTAGTGTGAGTTAGGATACGGGTCAGCGAGCACAAAGGGTGATGGGTGAGCGGGACTCGTTGCGAGTTAGGACATGGGTCAGCGAGCACAGGGGGTGATGGGTGAGCGGAACTTGGTGCGGGATAGTACACGGGCTGCTGAGAGTTAGATGACCTCAAGTTTACGTCGTGTGGAATGTGGGAGGCCAACCAAGAGTGAGTTGGAGTAGTCAAGTCCAGAGGTAACTCAGGCATGAATGAGGGTTTCAGCAGCGGATGAGCTGAGGCAGGTGCGGAGGCGGGCGATGTTACGGAGGTGGAAAAAGGCGGTTTTAGTTATACTGCGGATATGTGACCGGAAGCACATTTCAGGGTCAGAGATTGATAGATTTTTGAATATAAATGGAATACAGGGATATGAGGACAGTGCAGGAAAGTGGAGTTGAGGTAGAAGATCAGCCTGCTCCTAATTCTTATGTTCTTATGACCCCGTGACTGTCTCTATGCTGTCAGGTTTCCTGTGTCCCTTTGCTGGTCTCCATAATCTCCAACTTGTTCAGGCTTTCAGGCACCTCTCCCGATCTCTCCCTTCCTGGCTCCCTGTCCACTTCCCTTACTTACCTTTATTTTACAGCACCTTGGGAAGTACCTGACATTACAGGTGCGACGTTACTGCGAGTTAATGTTATAATAGTAATTGTGTCTCTTGCCCTCACAGTAATCAGCTCCCACGCTTACACAAAGTACCTGCCGACATAATTGGATACAAGGAAGATAGTATTAACCGACATGATTTTGTATCCCACTCCGTCTCCCAATTATACCAGTTAACTCTTTTACTATTTTTATTTAAGTGGAGAATGCTGATGACACCATGATCAAGCGAGCTGTGTAAGAGACGATATTGAGCCTGAGAGTGTGAGAGAGCTAAATGAACACCTGGGGATTAAAATTACATGCTATTTTTAACAAATGGGTTGATACATTCCAAGCAAATTCTTGTGCGCGCTTTTTTAAGAATAATTTGTATTTAGAAAGCACTAATCACATGCAGAAGATATTTCAGAACATCTTACGATCAGCCATGGCAGGCAGTGACTAGTGGGGTGCCACAGGTCTCAGTGCTGGGACCCCAGCTATTTACAATATATTGTAAATAGCTGCGGCACCCCACTAGTCACTACCTGCCATGGCTGATTAAGACGAAGGAAATGAATGTAATGTCTCCAAGTTTGCAGATGACACTAAGCTAGGTGGCAGTGCAAGTTGTGAGGAGGACGCTAAGAGGCTGCAGGGTGACTTGCACAGGTTAGGTGAGTGGGCAAACGCATGGCAGATGCAGTATAATGTAGATAAATGTGAGGTTATCCACTTTGGTGGCAAAAACAGGAAGGCAGAATATTATCTGAATGGTGACAGATTAGTAAAAGGGGAGGTGCAACGAGACCTGGGTGTCATGGTACATCAGTCATTGAAAATCGGCATGCAGGTACAGCAGACGGTGAAGAAGGCAAAGGGCATGTTGCCTTCATATCGAAAGGATTTGGGTATAGGAGCAGGGAGGTCTTGTTGCAGTTGTACAGGGCCTTGGTGAGACAACACCTTGAGTATTGTGTGCAGTTTTGGTCTCCCTAATCTGAGAAAGGACGTTCTTGCTATTGAGTGAGTGCAGCGAAGGTTCACCAGACTAATCCCCAGGATGGCAGGACTGACATATGAAGAAAGACTGGATCGACTAGGCTTATATTCACTGGAATTTAGAAGAATGAGAGGGGATCACATAGAAGCATATAAAATTCTGACGGGATTGGACAGGTTAGATGCAGGAAGAATGTTCCCAGTGTTGGGGAAGCCCAGAACAAGGGGTCACAGTCTAAGTAAAAGGGGTAGACCATATAGGACCGAGATGAGGAGAAACTTTTTCACTCAGAGAATTGTGAAGCTGTGGAGTTCTCTACCACAGAAAGTTCTTGAGGCCAGTTCGTTAGATATATTCAAAATGGAGTTAGATGTGGCCCTTATGGCTAAAGGGATCAAGGGGTATGGAGAGAAAGCAAGAATGGGGTACTGAAGTTGCATGATCAGCCATGATCATATTGAATGGTGGAGCAGGCTCGAGGGGCCGAATGGCCTATTCCTGCACCTATTTCTTATGTTCTTATGATAAGGAGAAAGGGGTTACGATGGATACCAAGTGTATTTGTTTCCTCGGTTCTTTGATTAAGAATTCACAGTTACACATTAGCTGTAAATAACTAGCTGGCTTATTAGCAAAGGTTTAGCAATCAAATGGAACCCCACCACCAGTTCATCCACTAGGCTCACAATGGCATGCCTCATCGTGTGGAACCTGAACTCAATTCACCGGGGTTTTATTGAATCTTGCGAACATCACGGACTGGCTAAGCCACTCACAGTGCAACAGCTCGACAACTATTTTTGTAGAGCTTTTAAATCAAGTGCCCCTTTTTTGAGGGCACCACAACCCACACTTAAATATTAAAGAAAACCTTGTCAGATCGAATTAAATTAAAATGTTGTTCCCTGTTGAAATGATGCACTCCAGTTCCTCCAGTGCCCAGCTCTCGCGGAACGCCGTGTGCTCCATCTCAGGGACACCCTGGCTCAGATGTAGCCGCGGTAGAGAGGCAGGCAGTCGCGCTGAACGACCCCCTCGACCGCCCGCTGCCTGGACCGGTTAATCGCCGCCTTGGCCAGAGCAACAGCTCCATAAGCCACTGAGCCTGCTCACAGGTGCATACATTGCCCATTGAGCATTGGGAAAAAGGAGAGAAGTAGAGAAGGTGGGATGGAGGTAGCAGGATTTTAAGGAGGCTCTTGGAAAGCAGGCAGGTGGCATGGTGGACGGAACTGGTTCGGGAGGTTCTGATGGGCAATGGGTGCAATGCCAGACATCATCATCATCATAGGCAGTCCCTCGGAATCGAGGAAGACTTCCACTCTTAAACTGAGTCCTTAGGTGGCTGAACAGTCCAATACGGGAATTACAGTCTCTGTCACAGGTGGGACAGATAGTCGTTGAGGGAAAGGGTGGGTGGGGAGTCTGGTTTGCCGCACGCTCCTTCTGCTGCCTGCGCTTGCTTTCTGCATGCTCTCGGCGACGAGACTCGAGGTGCTCAGCGCCCTCCCGGATGCACTTCCTCCACTGAGGGCAGATTGGTCTTTGGCCAGGGACTCCCAGGTGTCGGTGGGGATGTTGCACTTTATCAGGGAGGCTTTGATGGTGTCCTTGAAACGTTTCCTCTGCCCACCTTTGGCTCATTTGCCGTGAAGGAGTTCCGAGTAGAGCGCTTGCTTTGGGAGACTCGTGTCAGGCATGCGGACAATGTGGCCCGCCCAGCGGAGCTGATCAAGTGTGGTCAGTGCTTCAATGCTGGGTGTTATGTATTGATGCTTGGGGTCACCAGACACCAGAGGGCGCCACTGTTGGAGGTCATCGGGCTGTATGTGCGTGTGTGCGGTCACTGGTATATAAGCGCGGGTACGATGTCACGAGGGTACTCTTGGTATGAACAAAGTTGGATCAGGTTTACACCTGAGGCAGTTTATAGTAACAAGACTCTTGAGTCATTACAATTGCTCAGTTACAGCCCAAAACCTCAAACCCTTACTGGGGTTTCCCGTGCTGAACTGCTGATGAAGAGAAATCTCAAGACCAAGCTTTCTCCTGTTCATCCTGATTTGAATGATCGTGTTGAAAACAGATGTCAAAGTCAGCAATGGTATCATGATCATGGTACATCAGTCATTGAAGGTTGTCATGCAGGTACAGCAGGCGGTGAAGAAGGCAAACAGCATGTTGGCCTTCATAACGAGAGGATTTGAGTATAGGAGCAGGGAGGTCTTACTGCAGTTGTACAGGGCCTTGGTGAGGCCACACCTTGAATATTGTGTACAGTTTTGGTCTCCTAATCTGAGGAAGGACATTCTTGCTATTGAGGGAGTGCAGCAAAGGTTCACCAGACTGATTCCCGGGATGGCAGGACTGACATATGAAGAAAGACTGGATCAGCTAGGCTTATTTTCACTAGAATTTAGAAGAATGGGAGGGGATCTCATAGAAACATATAAAATTCTGATAGGATTGGACAGGTTAGATGCAGGAAGAATGTTCCCGATGTTGGGGAAGTCCAGAACCAGGAGTCTAACGATAAGGGGTAAGCCATTTAGGACCGAGATGAGGAGAAACTTCTTCACTCAGAGAATTATGAACCTGTTGAATTCTCTACCACAGAAAGTTGTTGAGGCCAGGTCGTTGGATATATTCAAAAGGGAGTTAGTGTGGCCCTTACGGCTAAAGGAATCAATGGGTATGGAGAGAAAGCAGGAATGGGGTACTGAAGTTGCATGATCAGCCATGATCATATTGAATGGTGGTGTCGGCTCGAAGGGCCGAATGGCCTACTCCTGCACCTATTTTCTATGTTTCTGTGTTTCTATGATCGTGCTGCTGTGTCACGTGACCTCGTACCTGCGCTTATATACCCGTGACCGCGCACACACGCATACAGCCCGATGGCCTCCGACAGTGGCGCCCTCTGGTGCCTGGTGATCCCAAGCATCAATATATAACACTGGAGATGTTGGCCTGGTCGAGGATGCCAACGTTGGTACGTGTGACCTCCCAGGGGGATTTGCAGGATCTTGCGGAGACATCGTTAGTGGTATTTCTCCAGCGACTTGAGGTGTCTGCTGTACGTGGTCCATGTCTCTGAGCCATACAGGAAGGCGGGTATCACTACAGCCCTGTAGACCATGAGCTCGGTGGTGGATGGTGGACAAGGCAGTGGCAGAACAGAGGGAGGGATAGGTGGAGAGCGCTAAGAGGCGTGGAGGCTGCGTACAGGGATGTAAAGCAGGAGGAGATCTTTGAGGCAGGGTAGAGCGAGTAAGGTGTGAAAGCACAAGCAGAGATCTAGTGGCATTTGGGGAGGAGGGAATGCTGGGATTGTGGAGCTTAATGCTCCTGAATTTTTCAGCCGCCTTGGCTCAGATGAGTTGAAGCTCGTGGAGGAATGATCCAAGGGGGGGGGGGGCGCAGGGCGCGGTTTGCAGAAGTCATTCATTGCGGGGAAGAAGGCACAGCCGCTTGGCAGCAGGGTGGGGAGAGATAACAACAACAACGTGTATTTATATAGCGCCTTTAACGCAGTGAAACGTCCCGAGGCGCTTCACAAGAGCATTATGAGATTTTGACACCGAGCCGCGTAAGTAGAAATTAGGGCAGGTGACCAAGTTTGGTCAAAGAGGGAGGTTTTAAGGAGCGTCTTGAAGGAGGAAAGAGAGGTAGAGAGGCGGAGAGGTTTAGGGAGGGAGTTCCAGAGCTTGGGGCCCAGGCAACTGAAGGCACGGCCACCGATGGTGGAGCGATTATAATCAGGGATGCTCAGGAGGGCAGAATTCGAGGAGCACATACATCTTGGGGGGTTGTGGGGCTGAAGGAGATTACAGAGATAGGGAGGGGCGAGGCCATGGAGCGGTTTGTAAACAAGGATGAGAATTTTGAAATAAAGGCATTGCTTAACTGGGAGCCAATGTAGGTCAGCGAGCACAGGGGGTGATGGGTGAGCGGGACTCGGCGCGAGTTAGGACACTGGACAGTGAGCACAGGGGGTGATGGGTAAGCGGGACTCGGTGCGAGTTAGGACATGGGGCAGCGAGCACAGTGGGTGATGGATGAGTGGGACTTGGTGCGAGTTAGGACACTGGGCAGCGAGCACAGGGAGTGATGGGTGAGTGGGACTTGGTGCGAGTTAGGACACTGGGCAGCGAGCACAGGGGGTGATGGGTGAGCGGGACTCGGCACGAGTTAGGACACTGGGCAGTGAGCACAGGGGGTGATGGGTGAGTGGGACTTGGTGCGAGTTAGGACACTGGGCAGTGAGCACAGGGGGTGATGGGTGAGCGGGACTTGGTGCGAGTTAGGACACGGGTCAGCGAGCACAGGGGTGATGGGTGAGTGGGACTCGGTGCGAGTTAGGACACGGGGCAGCGAGCACAGGGGGTGATGGGTGAGTGGGACTCGGCGCGAGTTAGGACATGGGGCAGCGAGCACAGGGGGTGATGGATGAGCGGGACTCGGCGCGAGTTAGGCCATGGGGCAGCGAGCACAGGGGGTGATGGGTGAGCGGGACTCGGCGCGAGTTAGGACATGGGGCAGCGAGCACAGGGGGTAATGGGTGAACGGGACTTGGTGCAAGTTAGGACACGGGGCAGCGAGCACAGGGGGTGATGGGTGAGCGGGAACGGTGCGAGTTAGGCCATGGGGCAGCGAGCACAGGGGGTGATGGGTGAGCGGGACTCGGCGCGAGTTAGGACATGGGGCAGCGAGCACAGGGGGTGATGGGTGAGCGGGACTTGGTGCGAGTTAGGACACGGGGCAGCGAGCACAGTGGGTGATGGGTGAGTGGGACTCTGTGTTTTGTTAGGGCACGGGGGCAACCGAGTTCTGGATCACATCTAGTTTATGCAGGGTAGAATGTGGGAGGCCAGCCAGGAGTGTGTTGGAATAGTCAAGTCTGGAGGTAACAAAGGCCTGGAGTTGGACAATATTCGGAGGGGGTGTTAGAAAGGGGCACTGCAGATGTTGGGGGAGGAAGCTAAGTTTGAGGTCGAGTAGAATCCCAAGGTTTTCCATTTCCTAACTCAGCTTGAAATGGCGATACGGCAAACAATGGAATGGAGGCCGGCATGGCAGGAGCGGAAAGGATGGTGTTAGCCTTGTTAATATTCAACTCACAGTGTCGTGAGCTCATTTAAAGCTAATGACTATTGTAACAGAAGCAGACAGGGATTTCGCAAACTGCTTAGGTATGTACCATGGGGCCCCCGTGTTGAATTTAAATCCATTTTCCCATTATATATCTCAAACTGCTGACATTAACAGATCTCACTGGTGTGACTCAGGATCTACCCAATAAGGAGAGAATGGTACAAAGGACTGCTCTTTTCAAACCGCCAGATCTGAGTGAAGAATTTGCCAATGTCCAGGGGGCAGGTGATATATCTTTCATGTAGCTGTCTTGTTGAACTCGAGTTAAAGGGAAATAAAACACCACAGGAAGATAGTTAGAGTCAGCCAACATGGATTTCAAAAAGAGAATGATTGTGCTTGACAAACCTTGGAGGATTCTTGAGCAGGTAACAGCCCTGCGACGTTACCCATGAACTGTGCTTTGTTTGACCTGTTTGGTGGGGAACACCCTCGGCTCTGAGTCAGAAGGTTGTGGGTTCAAGTCCCACTCCAGGGACTTGAGTACAAAAACCTAGGCTGACACTCCCAGTGCAGTGCTGAGGGAGTGCCACACTGTCGGAAGGGCAACGCTGAGGGACTGCCACACTGTCGGAGGCGCAGTGCTGAGGTAGCACCACACTGTCGGAGGGGCAGTACTGAGGGAGTGCTTCACTGTCGGAGGGGCAGTGCTGAGGGAGCGTCGCACTGTCAGAGGGGAAGTGCTGAGGGAGCACTGCACTGTCGGAGGGGCAATACTGAGGGAGCCCCGCACTATTGGAGGGGGAGTACTGAGGGAGCGCTGCACTGTCGGAGGGGCAGTACTGAGGGAGCCCCGCACTATTGGAGGGGAAGTATTGAGGGGGCCCCGCGCTGTCGGAGTGGCAGTACTGAGGGAGTGCCGCAATATCGGAGGGGCAGTACTGACGGAGCGCAGCACTGTCGGAGGGGCAGTATTGAGGAAATGCTGCACTGTCGGAGATGCTGTCTTTCGGATGAGATGTTAAACCGAGGCCCCGTCTGTTCTCTCAGGTGGACGTAAGATCCCATTGCACTATTTTGAAGAAGAGTAGGGGAGTTATCCCCAGTTTCCTGGGGCCAATATTTATCCCTCAATCAACATAACAAAAACGGATTATCTGGTCATTATCACATTGCTGTGCGTGGGAGCTTGCTGTGTGCAAATTGGCTGCCGCATTTCCCACATTACAACAGTGACTACACTTCAGAGAAGAACTTCATTGGCTGTAAAGCACTTGGAGATGCCCGGTGGTCGTGAAAGGCGCTATATAAATGCAAGTCTTTCTTTCTTTCTGTTTCTATTAATGCACGGTCCTTTTACATTTCTGTGTACCCGCGGTATTTACACTGTGGGTGGGCTGCACGGGACCCTTCGGATTACTGCGTGACTGCACATGCGCGCACGCACCCTAACGGGAACGTGGCAGACATGGCACAAAGGGGAGACACGGTGGACTGAGTGCCCATGGACTTTAGGAAAGGCTTTGAGGTGGCACCAAGTGGGAGGTTACGAGAGAAGATTGAGGCATATAGAGTTAGGGGGAAGGATAGCAAACTGGAGTCAACTTTGGTTGGAAGGGAGGAATCAGAGATTAGGAGTTACAAGTGGTTGGAAGCAGGTAGTGTGGTGCCCCAAGGGATCCAGTTCTGGAGGAACTTCTGTTCACTGCGTACATCAGCGATACAACAGAGTACAACAGCAAGGAAGTTATGATGAACCTGTAGCAAACGCTGGTTCAGCCTCAACTGGAGCATTGTGTCTCATTCTGGGCACCGCACTTTAGGAAGGATGTGAAGGCCTTAGAGAGGTTGCAGCAAAGATTTAAAGAAAGACTTGCATTTATATAGCACCTTTCATGACTACCGGGCGTCTCAAGGCGTTTTACAGCCAATGAAGTACTTTTGGAGCATAGTTACTTTTGTAATGTGGGAAAGAATGATTCCAGGGATGAGGGACTTCAGTGACGGGGACAGACTGGAGAAGCTGGGGTTGTTCTCCTTGGAGCAGAGAAGGTTGAGAGGAGATTTGATTGAGGTGTTCAAAATCATGAGGGGTCTGGACAAAGTAGATAGAGAGAGAAACTGCTCCCATTGGTGGAAGGGTCGAGAACCAGAGGACACAGATTTAAGGTGATTGGCAGAAAAACCACTGGCGAGATGAGGAAAACCTTATAAGCAGCGAGTGGTTAGGATCTGGAATGCGCTGCTTGAGAGGATGGTGGAGGGCAGACTCAATTGTGGCTTTCAAAAGGGAGTTGGATAAGTCCCTGAAGGAAAAAAAAATTGCAGGGCTACGGGGAAAGGGCGGGAGAGTGGGACTGGCTGAAGTGCTCTTGTCGAGAGCCGGCACGGCTCGACGGGCCGTATATAGGCCTAGAGGGAGCAGTGTCCAAATTTGCTGATGATACCACAATAGAAAGAATAGTTCATTCTTTAGATGTCCAACAGGAATTGCAATGGTATATTGATAAAAACGGGGGAAGATGATAACAAGGGGCAGAGCAACTTCAAAGTCAGTCAGTGTGAGGTGAGGCATTTTGGTATTAAAAATAACAACATTAATTCTATTCTGAATGGCTGTCTGCTTGGTGTTGTGGGGGAACAGATGGATTTAAGGCTTTAGATTCACAAGGCATTAAAGGCAGCACCTCAGGTTGATAATGCTGTAAAAAAAAATGTTAACGGAACTCTAGGCTATATCACAAGAGATAGAATATAAAAGTCAAGAGGTAATGATGAGCATATTTATAACCTCCATAAAAGCTCAGTTAGAGTATCACGTGTGAACCACCTTATAGGAAGGTCATTGAGCCTTTGACAATGGACATTTGCTAAGATGCAGCCTGGGATACGGTGCAAATACCAATAAACACTCTTGAATTTAAAAAAAATATTTGTTCATGCGATGTGGGCACTGCTGGCAAGGTCAGCATTTATTGTCCATCCATAATTGCCCCTTGACAAGGTGGCGGTTGTAATGTATTTGCTTCATGGATTGTTTGCTTAAGAATTCATAGCAACACATTGCTATTAAGTTCTCGTTGTTTTTTTTAACAAAAGGTTTAACAATCATGCTACACATTACTAGGCTCACAACTGCATACCTCATCGTGGATGGACTAGACCCAACTGGCTGGGGTTTTATTGAGTCTTGTGAACATCACGTGACTGGCTAAGCCACTCACAATGCAACAGCTCCGCGAACCTCACAGATACATACATTGCAGTGGTGAACCGCCTTCTTGAACTGCTCTTCTTTGGTGGTTTGGTACAACCGAATGTCTCGCTGGGCCATTTCAGAGGGCAGTTAAGAGTCATCCACATTGCTGTGAGTCTGGTGTACCATATCGGCCAGACCGGGTAAGGGAGGCAGATTTCCTTCCCTAAAGTGCATTAGTGAAGCAGTTGGGTTTTTTCATCAATCCGGTAGTTTAATGATCATAAGAACATAAGAAATAAGAGCAGGAGTCGGCTATTTGGCCCCTCGAGCCTGCTCCGCCAATCAATAAGATCATAGCTGATCTGATCATGGACTCAGCTCCACTTCCCCGCCCGCTCCCCATAACCCTTTACTCTCTTATTGCTCAAAAATCTGTCTATCTCTGCCTTAAATATATTCAATGACCCAGCCTCCACAGCTCTCTGGGGCAGAGAATTCCACAGATTTACAACCCTCTGGGAGAAGAAATTCCTCCTTATCTCAGTTTTAAATGGGTGGCCCCTTATTCTGAGACTAGGTCCCCTAGTTTTAGTTTCCCCTATGAGTGGAAACAACCTCTCTGCATCCACCTTGTTGAACCCCCTCATTATCTTATGTGTTTCAATAAGATCACCTCTCATTCTTCTGAACTCCAATGAGTATAGGCCCAACCTACTCAACCTATCCTCATAAGTCAACCCCCGTCATCTCCGGAATCAACCTCGTGAACCTTCTCTGAACAGCCTCCAATGCAAGTATATCCTTCCTTAACTAGGGAAACTAAAACTGTACGCAGTACTCCAGGTGTGACCTCACCAATACCCTGTATAGTTGTAGCACCATTACTGATACTAGCTTTTTCATTCCAAATTTACTTAATTAGCTGAATTTAAATTCCCCAGCTGTCGTGGTGGGATTTGAGCTCACGCCTCCGGTTTATGTCGCAACATCGATGTATTTCTGAGCAATAGTGCAATGCAAATAAATTGAAAATGTCCCTAAAGTAATGACTTTAGGTGTAGGATGGGTGGTTTTAAATGATGGTGTTTAAAACCACCCGTCCTACACCTAACTGTTGGAGTGTAGCATATGTTAAAGTATAGTGCTGGCCTGTCACCAGAAGGTAACATGTCAGAATTGTCGTGACAGCAAGGACACAAGCCCATGAAAGCACTCAAGTGATTACATTGATGAGTCTTGCAGCACGGGGCACTGAAAGCGCTCTGTGCCCCAAGCTCAGACACAAGGCTAGTGCAAGCCCGTGCCAAAGCCCATCGTTGCCTGCCCCCTCTGTGCCCCCCATGGGTGAGAATGGATCAACAGCCCCAGAGGTGAAACCAGAACTGTGTAGCGTGGGACTCCCGGGCTGGATTTGAGTACAGGAGCAAGGATGTCTTACTACAGTTATACAGGGCTTTGGTGAGACCGCACCCGGAGTATTGTGTGCAGTTTTGGTCTCCTGACCTAACGAAGGATATACTTGCCAAAGAGGGAGTGCAGCGAAGGTTCACCAGACTGATTCCTGGGATGGCAGGACTGTCGTATGAGGAGAGATTGGGTCGACTAGGCCTGTATTCACTAGATTTTAGAAGAATGAGAGGGTATCTCATTGAAACGTATAAAGTTCTGACTGGGCTGGATAGACTGGATGCGGGGAGGATGTTTCCCCGGGGCTGGGAAGTCTAGAACAAGGGGTCACAGTCTCAGGATACAGGGTAGAAAATTTAGGACCGAGACGAGGAGAAATTTTTTCACTCAGAGGGTGGTGAACCTGTGGAATTCTCTACCACAGAAAGCTGTGGAGGGCAAGCCACTGAATATATTTAAGAAAGGGATAGATAGATTTCCAGACACAAAAGGCATCAAGGGGTATAGGGAGAAAGCGGGAAAATGGTGTTGAGATAGAGGATCAGCCATGATCATATTGAATGGCGGTGCAGGCTCGAAGGGCTGAATGGCCTACTCCTGCTCCTATTTTCTAGGTTTCTATGTTTCTATGAGAGCTGCACGTGGTACACAAAGCTGTGGGTTGGGCACCTCCTATGTTAAAACTTTTGTTGGAAAGTAGTAATTTCAACCGCCTTTAACTGAAGCATTATCATCATCATAGGCAGTCCCTCGGAATCCAGGAAGACTTGCTTCCACTCTTAACATAAGTTCTCAGGTGACTGAACAGTCCAATACGGGAATTACAGTCTCTGTCACGGGTGGGACAGACAGTGGTTGAAGGAAAGGGTGGGTGGGGAGTCTGGTTTGCCGCACGCTCCTTCCGCTGCCTGCGCTTGCTTTCTGCATGCTCTCGGCGACGAGACTCGAGGTGCTCAGCGCCCTCCCTGATGCACTTCCTCCACTTAGGGCGGTCTTTGGCCAGGGACTCCCAGGTGTCGGTGGGGATGTTGCACTTTATCAGGGGAGGCTTTGAGGGTGTCCCTGTAACGGTTCCTCTGCCCACCTGGGGCTCGGTTGCCGTGAAGGAGTTCCGAGTAGAGAGCAATAATTCGAAGCACTTTGAATGACTGAGTGCCTCTCCGACTCGGCTAACTGCTAACTCAGCTCCTTCAACGTACTGTCCAATTGATTTCCCCCCTTTCTCCAATTATGTCGTCAGCAACATAATGCCCCAGACTGCTTGGTGCCCCAGACTGCTTTTTCTGCCGGTGCGCCGTGCTTTCAGCGTGTGCGGTGTGCGACACGGTGTGCGACGGCAACCATCCAACGGGAGGGCGCACTGCCGCGGCCGCCATCTTTTTTTTTTGTCGGCCAAGTGCCGTGTCTGGCCAGCAATTATGATCCCCGGTGTCCGCCGGGCCGCCAACAGGCAGCCTGGTGCCGACCCTGCTCTTGGGTGCCAGGCCGCTGGCCCGGCCCAAACCCTCCCTGGTGGCCGCAGTGGGCCTAAACCTAAAGAATCGCGGCGGCTCTCTCCTTTACGTGAAGGGGAGAGGCGCGGTGACACGGCGCGGTGATGACGTCATCAGCGCTACGCTGACGAGTGACAGCGGCGGACGCTCTGCCCGCCCCCCCCCCCCCAACATCCGCCCCTCTCGTGCGCGAACTTCTGCTCACCATCCCACTTCTGTCCCCATTATGACCAACTACCGGGCCGCTGGAAAAAAAAGGCCAAAGAGCGGAATTTCACTCAAGAGGGCACCGCATCCAACTCGCCGGCAATAACCCTGAAACAGGGTCAGTACGCCCCATTTCCATTGGTGTGCAATTTCAGCCGCAGTGACTTTAACGTAGTGAAACATCCCCAGGCGTCTCACAGGAACATTATGAGGTAAAAATTTGACACCGAGCCGCATAAGTAGAAATTAGCGCAGGTGACCAAAAGCTTGGTCAAAGAGGTAGGTTTTAAGAAGCGTCTTGAAGGAGGAGAGAGAGGTCGAGAGGAGGAGGGTTTAGGGTGGGAGTTCCAGAGCTTGGGGCACGGCCACCGATGGTGGAGAGATTATAATCAGGGATGCTCAGGAGGGCAGAATTAGAGGAGCGCAGACATCTCGGGGGGTTGTGGGGCTGGAGGAGATTACAGAGATAGGGAGAGGGGCGAGGGCCATCGAGGGATTTGAAAATAAGGATGAGAATTTTGAAATCGAGGCGTTGCTTAACCGGGAGCCAATGTAGGTCAGCGAGCACAGGGAGTGATGGGTGAGCGGGACTTGGTGCGAGTTAGGACACGGGGCAGCCGAGTTTTGGATCACCTCTAGTTTACGTCGGGTAGAATGTGGGAGGCCAGCCAGGAGTGTGTTGGAATGGTCAATTCTAGAGGTAACAAAGGCACGGATGAGGCCTTCAGTAGCAGATGAGCTGAGGCAAGGGCGGAGGCGGGCGATGTTATGGAGGTGGAAATAGGCGGTCTGAGTTATGCTGTGGATACGTGGCTGAAAGCTCATTTCAGGGTCAAATATGACACCCAGGTTGCGAACAGTCTGGTTCAGCCTCAGACAGGAGTTGGGGAGAGGGATGGAGTCAGTGGCTGGGGAACGGAGTTTGTGGCGGGGACCGAAAACAATGGCTTCATTCTTTGTAATGTTGAATTGGAGAATATTTCTGCTCATCCAGAACTGGATGTCAGACAAGCAGTTTGACAATTTAGAGACCGTGGAGGGGGTCGAGAGAAGTGGGGGTGAGGTAGAGCTGGGTGTCATCAGCGTACATGTGGAAACTGACGCCGTGTTTCCGGATGATGTCGCCAAGGGGCAACATGTAGATGGGGAATAGGAGGGGGGGCAAGGATAGATCCTGGGGGGACACCAGAGATAACGATGCGGGGGCAGAAAGAGAAGGTGATTCTCTGGCTACGATCAGATAGATAAGAATGGAACCAGACGAGTGCAGTCCCACCCAGCTGGACGACGGTGGAGAGGCGTTGGAGGAGGATAGAGTGGTCAAGCGTGTCAAAGTCTGCAGGATGAGGAGGGACAGTTTGCCTTTGTCACAGTCACAAAGAATGGCATTTCTAAGGTTTAGAGACAATGTGAGATTCTGCTCGTGGTAAATCCAACATTGGCGGCCGTGCCTTCACCTGATGGGGCCCCAAGCTCTGAAACTCCCTCCCTAAACCTCTCCGCTTCTCTACTCATCCCTCCTCCATTAAGACGCTCCTCAAAACCTATCTCCTTGACCAAGGTCACCTGCCCTAACAGCTCCCTCCGCTGCACGGTGTCAAATTCTGTAGCCGTTCCTGTGAAAGCACCTCAGGGACGTTAAAGGCGCTGTATAAATGCGCGTTGTTGTTGTTGTATACGCAAGCGGTCTAAAAAAAGAGGCTATTGCGAAAGATGCTAATGAGACAGATGGCCGAGTTGGGTAGTTGCTGCTCTCGCTGTCACTGCTGAGAAACTTTTGCTGCAATCGCTGTTTGTGAACAAAACGAGCTGCAATGTTTAATGAATAGACTCTAAGACGATTTATCAAGGGGCGTCTACTGCTATCCCCGGTCTATCGCCGACAGATTCAGCAAAGACTACAAATTGGTCTGCCAAAGGCACGCGCACTCATGGGATCGCCCTGTGCTCACGTCAAAACCTAGTTAGTGTGCAGCACATGAACACCTCTTGATGCAGACAAACTGAAGGGCTTAAAGCAAGACGCCAGCTTTCTTCAGCATGCTACCGAGAGCTGTCCAGCCTCCTTTGAATGAAATCGGACATTTCCTTTGTCTAAGTATGCTGCATAATGTATCCACATACCATCATAAGCATTCATCATCATCACAGGCAGTCTCTCGGAATCGAGGAAGACTTGCTTGCACTCTTAACACGAGTCCTTAGGTGGCTGAACAGTCCAATACGGGAGACACAGTCCCTGTCATAGGTGGGACAGACTCGTGGTAAACGAGCCAAAGTTGGACAGAGGAAACGTTACAGGGACACCCTCAAAGCCTCCCTGGTAAAGTGCGACATCCCCAACGACACCTGGGAGTCCCTGGCCGAAGACCGCCCTAAGTGGAGGAAGAGCATCCGGGAGGGCGCTGAGCACCTCGCGTCTCGTCGCCGAGAGCATGCAGAAAGCAAGCGCAGGCAGCGGAAGGAGCGTGCGGCAAACCAGACTCCCCACCCAACCCTTCCCCCGACAAATGTTTGTCCCACCTGTGACAGGGGCCGTGGTTCTTGTATCGGACTGTTCAGCCACCAAAGAACTCACTTCAGGAGTGGAAGCAAGTCTTCCTGGATTCCGAGGGACTGCCTATGATGATGAAACTGGTCAGTGCTCAAGCCATCGAAATGACAGATCCCCGGAGTGCGGGAACCTCAGGACAAAGGAAGCTATTTGGCCACCCAGACTCGTTGGAGCCTTTATCCCCAGTAACAAAGGCACAGGTCGAAGCTGTGATTCGTTGCTCTTTAGTTGGACTGCCTCAGGCAAAGGACTGGTTTTTGGCGCGAGGATTCAGCAAGCGTTTTTCAGGTATAAGAGACGGCAGTTTGCAGACACCTCTCCCGCTCTCTCCTCTGCTACGCTTGCTTGCTTCGTTCAATGCAATCAAGGACCAAGCACTCCGTATGGGACGGAGAGAAGAAACCACCATCAACGAGCAAAGAGAGCCTCGCTCATCGGGAGAAGCAGCCAGTAAGCCAGAGGGGTAACTGGTGAGCATTATCCCAGCCCACACATCCTTTAGACCACCGCATAGTGTGAAGGGGTGTCGTGTGTCCCAACCAAGCCTTAGGGGTTTAGTGAGGAGGTTCTGCGCAGATCATGGGCGTACACACAGTCTGTTGGACAGATTCGGTGGTGCCCTATTGAGCCAAGCGGGGGTGTTTTAGTTGTGGGTACTTCGCGTTAGGGGCCCGTTCAGACGGGCCAGTGTTGTGTGTTGTACTGTGTTTGACTTACACCACCAGGGTGTGTTTTACCGGGAGCAGGTGTGTGCTTTTACTTGAATAAAAGCATTGTGACGATTGAGACCGAAAGATCTGTCTATAACTGAGTATTCTGTTCACCACTATAATTCCCGGTTCTGGAACTGTTGTAAGGGGGGTGATTCAAAACCACCGAGGGCAAAACCACGAACATAATGCGAAGACGCGCGCACAGAGTCAACACTTTTTCTCCATGCTGCATTCTCCCAGACGCCATCTGCAGCTGCTTGAGTTGGAGAATATTTATGTGACTGAGCCAAAGGTACATGTGATATATTCTTCACGACATCACACACACACACACACACGACAAGATGGCTCTACGGGAACCTGTCATGTGACCTTGTCACATGATCTTTTATTGTGGTTGCATCAGAGCAGTTGCAGTACCACAGTCGTCCTGGAGGCCACGACCTGCGAGGGTACACCAGCGGCAGGTCGGGGCCATGGACAGCGTGGCAGGGTACCACTTCAAGATAGAACGCGAGCTGGCGCAGGAGGGCGACGGCAGCGAAGAGTGACGTCAGCAAGGTCCAGGTCGGTGATTGGAGCGTTGGGGCAGATCCAGCAGGAGCGGCGAGGTCAGGGCGAAGGAGTGGCGAGAGACTGTGGGGGGACGTGATCAGGGCCCAGGTAAGGTGCGAGTTTGGGGCCAGGGGCCCAGGGGGCAGCACGGGCCCAGCCCACACTGTGCGATATGTGAGCGCACTAGGTCCGTGCAGCAGAGCTGGTCTCCAGTCGTCTTGGCTAACCCTTGCCACTGGACCAAGACCTCGCTCTGTCGAGCCCCGTGTGGTGGCTGGTGTGCAACGGCCACCCCACGTTAAAAAAAATCCACGCACAGGCATCTTCCACATCTTCAGGATGTAGTTCGGGTCCTTTATTGAAACTCCTGTGAACTTGTGCTTTTTTGGCGTGGAAGCAAGTCATCCTCGTTTCCAGGGACTGCCTATGATGATGATGATGAGGGAGCAGTAGTCCACGAGGAGGAGCTCCTTATCACAGCCCAAATTTTCCGTAAACTTTACGCTTGGCGCAATAGTGTCAGCTGTGGCTCAGAAGGTTGTGGGTTCAAGTCTCACTCCAGGGACTTGAGCACCAATATCTCGACTGACACTCCCAGTGCAGTGCTGAGGGAGTGTTGTAGTGTGGGAGGTGCCGTCTTCCGGACACCATGCCAGCGCTCTCAGGTGGACGCAAAAGATCCCACGGCACTATGCCGAAAAAGAGTTCTCCCCGTTGTCCTGGGGCCGATATTTATTCCTTAATCAACATCACCAAAAAACAGATCATCTGAGTCATTATCACGTTGCTGTTTGTGGGAGCTTGCTGTGCGCAAATTGGCTGCTGCGATTCCCACATTACAACAGTGACCACACCTCAAAACGTACTTAATTTATGTAAAGCGCTTTGGGAAGTCCTGAGGTCGTGCAAGACGCTATATAAATGCAAGTTATTTTGTTTCTTATTACAGGTAGTCGAAAGACAAAACTTTGCAATCTCATTACAAATTAGCCGCATGTAACTGTTTACACTCTACATGGTCGGTTGTGCACTGGTTCCTGTAATGTATGCGCCCGTGAGCATGCTCACAGGGAAGGCCAAAATACAAAATAAGGAAGGAATCCCACCTGACCAACAGCGTTCGATCTTCGCTGGCAAACAGTTGGAAGATGGTCGCACCCTATCTGACTACAACAGCCAAAAAGAATCCACTCTGCATTTGGTGCTGCGTCTCAGCGGCGGGGGGGGGGGTCGGGGGGAGGTCAATTGTTAAACTACTGTTGTACTTTGCTTCGTTGTTCATTGTTGTGGATAATGTTCTTGCCTCTAGTTTAAAAGTTCATTAAAGTGTGTTCCCATGTCATTCAAACTAAAATTGTTATAGAGCCATTAACCGCTCGAGGGGGTCGTTCAGCCCGACCGCCTGCCTCTCTTCCGCGGTTACATCCGAGCCAGGGTGTCCCTGGAGATGGAGCACGCGGTGTCCACCGGTACGCTCGCGGACTTCCGCGAGAGGTGGGCGCCGGAGGGACTGGAGTGCATCATCACCCCCGGCAACCAAATGTTAATTTGATCTTAATGTCCAAAGTTTAATTTATCTATGTTTGTCGGTTTTAGTGCCCCCCCTTTTAACCAGGGGGCACTTGTATAATTTGTGTTTTTAGTGCCCTCAAAAAAAACCCAAAAGCCCCAAAAAGCACAAGGGGGCACTTGAAAAGCTTTTGGAGTGTGCCTCCCCCGTTAATCAGGGGGCACTAGATTAAAGTATACAATTCAAAATAGTTGTAGAGCTGTTGCATTGTGAGTGGCTTGGCCAGTCACGTTGCGTTCACAAGACTCAATAAAACCCCAGCCAGTTGGGTTGGGGGTATCCATGATGAGGTATGCAGTTGTGAGCCTGGTGGATGAACTGGTAATGTGTAGGGTGATTGTTAAACCTTTGTTACTAATCCAACTAACTCTTAATCGCAATGTGTTGCTATGAATTCTTAATCAAAGAACCCATGAAGCAAATACATTACACCTACCACAGCAAAATAAAGAAAGGCTTGCATTTATATAGCACCTTTCACGATCTCAGCACTTTCCAAAGCACTTCACAGTCAATTAAGTGATTTTTGAGTGTATTCAGTGTTCAAATGTGGGAAACGCGGCAGCCAATCTGCGCACAGCAAGCTCCCACAAACAGCAATGTGATAATGACCAGATGATTTTTTTTTAGTGATTTTGATTAAGAGATAAATATTAACTCAGGACACCGGGGTAACTCCCCAGCTCTGCTTCGAAATACTGCCATGGAATTGGTTACATCCACCTGAGAGGGGAGATAGGTCCTCAGTTTAACGTCTTATACGACAGTGCAGTGCTCCCTCAGTACTGCCCCTCCGACAGTGCAGTGCTCCCTCAGTACTGCCCCTCTGACAGTGCAGTACTCCCTCAGTACTGTCCCTCCAACAGTGCGGCGCTCCCTCAGTACTGCCTCTCCGACAGTGTGGCGCTCCCTCAGCACTGCCCCTCCGACAGTGCGGCACTCCCTCAGTACTGCCTCTCCGACAGTGCCATGCTCCCTCAGTACCGTCCCTCCAACAGTGCGGCGCTCCCTCAGTACCGCCCCTCCGACAGTGCGGCGCTCCCTCAGTACCGCCCCTCCGACAGTGCAGCGCTCCCTCAGTACTGCCCCTCCGACAGTGCGGCGCTCCCTCAGCACTGCCCCTCCGACAGTGCAGCGCTCCCTCAGTACTGCCCCTCCGACAGTGCGGCGCTCCCTCAGCACTGCACTGAACCTCCTTCATTATATGGACTGCTCATACTTTAGAGTTAAACTTTGTACTAACTTACATCAAACGAGTAAAAATCATGCCGCCACAGTTTGCAGTACAGCTGTGGAGCAGTCTGCTACAGTGGCAACACTTGCAGGTAACCAAAAATGACAGCTTTTGGCCTGGGAATTTTTGGTGCAAGTTGTTCCAAGGCACTGAATGTGCTTGGGAAAAGGAAAAGATTGATACCACGGCAACCCCTCTCTGAACTTAAAAATAAGGGCAAAGCAATCTCCCTGGATAAGTTACAACATCTGCCACTTGCACCTCATTGCCAATTTCCTCGTGACAGCCCTGTCGCCGTAACAACCTGGAGATTGATAGCACTCAGAGCAACCTGGAGAAATTAATTGGCTGGGCGGAGGAATGGCAGATGTTATCTGAAGTGGATCAATGCAAACTAATGCATATTGATACACGGAGACTAAAATATGTGTGCACAGCGACTGTGTGTGCATCGCCAGAGGCGGAAAAGAAGATGGATATGGCTACATTTATTGATCATTCATTAAGAGTAGCCAGCCTAATCAGGCATTTGTATGCATTTTACGTTAGGTTCAGGCACACTGCTTTAAGTCTCTGTCACTTGTTGATAAGGCCACACTCGTAATACGGAGTGCAGTCTCGGGCATTTATGGAATACGGCAGCATAGTGGTTATGTCACCAGACTAGTAATCCCGAGGCCTGGACTGATGATCCTGAGACGTGAGTTCAACCCACCAAGGCAGCTGGCGAATTTAAATTCAAGTTAATTAAACAAATGAGGAATTTAAATTAAAAAAAAATGCTAGTCTCAGTAATGGTAAGAGCATGAAACTTATAAGATTG
Organism: Pristiophorus japonicus; assembly: GCF_044704955.1. NCBI lineage: Eukaryota > Metazoa > Chordata > Chondrichthyes > Pristiophoridae > Pristiophorus > Pristiophorus japonicus. The sequence continues at coordinate 8,216,521 of NC_091981.1, forward strand.
TTAAAAACCCAAACCAAGAGCGTGCGGCAAGTCAGCCCCACCCTCCCTTTCCCACAACCACTGTCTGTCCCACCTGTGACAGGGACTGTGGTTCTCGTATTGGGCTGTTCAGCCACCGAAGGACTCATTTTTAGAGTGGAAGCAAGTCTTCCTCGATTCCGACGGACTGACTACGATTGATGATGATCATTCACTAATGTCCTTTCGGGAAGGAAATGTGCCGTCCTTACCCGGTCTGGCCTATATGTGACTCCAGACCCATCCTCATCATCAAGGGCAGACCCTCGGAATCGAGGAAGACTTGCTTCCACTCCCAAAGTGAGTTCTTTGATGGCTGAGTATTCCGATACGAGAGCCACAGACCCTGTCACAGGTGGGACAGACATTCGTCGAGGGAAGGGGTGGGTGGGGCTGGTTTGCCGCGCATTCCTTCCGCTGCCTGCGCTTGGCCTCTTCACGCTCTTTGCGTTGAGACTTGAAGAGCTCAACGCCCTCCTGGATGCACTTTCTCCACCTCGGGCGGTCTTCGGCCAGGGTCTCCCAGGTGTCAGTGGTGATGTCGCACTTTACCAGGGAGGCTTGGAGGGTGTCCTTGTAACGTTTCCGCTGCCCACCTTTGGCTCGTTTACCATGAAGGAGCTCCGCATCAAGCATTTGCTTAGAGAGTCTCGTATCTGGCATGCGATGTGGTTGACTCTTAACTGCCCTCTGAAATGGCCCAGCGAGACACTCAGTTGTAACAAAGCACTACGACAAAGTCAGCACTGTGGGAGCATGGGAACACCACCACCTCCACGTTCCCCTCCCAGTCACACACCATCCCGACTTGGAAATATATCGGCCGTTCATTCATCGTCGCTGGGTCACAATCCTGGAACTCCCTCCCTAACAGCATTGTGTGGGAGCACCTTCACCACACGGACTGCAGCGGTTCAAGAAGGCGGCTCACCACCACCTTCTCAAGGGACAATTAGGGATGGGCAATAAATGCCGGCCTTGCCAGCGACGCCCACATCCCAGGAATGAATTTTTTTTAAATTGGAATCAATTGTGTGATTTTTTTGAAAATGAATACGCTCTAAATTCTCCCATCAGGAAGAGGTTTCTGAGATAAGGAATGTTTCACACCTTGTACGGCAAC